>NC_080188.1:131505438-131810197 GCF_030028045.1 Hippopotamus amphibius kiboko | reverse complement strand
CCCTCGTTCCAAATCAGGGCACGTTCGCAGGGGTTAGAACGTGGACACATCTTTTTGGGGAGGACAGCATTCAGCCCACCCCCCGTGGGTGTCCATAAATATTCCCTGAATGAACGACAATGGCCTCCGACCTCATCTCCCACACGGGCCCCCTCCCCCTGCAGCCCCATCCCCACCCCAGACTCCCCAGGTCCTGCTTTACCCCTCCTCCTGGGAGGCCCCACTCCTGCCCTCCCCTCCTGAGTCACTTTCCCCATGAGGTCCATCCACTTGAAAAAGCACCCCAATATTTCCCTCCCTGACACCGAGCCTGGGGCGCCCTGCATGGGGGTGCCGTCGTGTGTGAGTGAATGAGTGACTGGAGGAGGGCTACACCGAGCCTCTGCGGAGCAGGAAGAGAGCCCGGGCAGACCCAGGGCACCTGGCACGCAGCTGGGCCAAGCAGAGCGGGTGGCCATCGGGGAGGGTCGGGGCTACCTTGGGAGAGCTGGGGGAGGGCTGGCTGTGGCCTGGTCGTGGGGGTCTTGGGGAGAGCAGGATGCAGGCAGAGGCACAGGGGAAGGGGCTGCCGTGAGGGTGGGCAGGCTGGGCGAGGGGGCAGCCGGAGAGGGCAGGGGCTGCCAGAGCTGGGAGGAAGGGAGACCCTGGGCACAGCATCCCAAGGGGCCTGGGAGGGGGCCCCGGGCAGGGATGCAGTGGACCTTCGGGGGCGGGTCCTACACGGGGCTGGTGGGAGACAGACTCCAACCTGGTCTGGGGGCTGGGCAGAGGGTCCCGAGCTGGGTCTGCACCCTACCCCCCCAGGAGTGTCTCAGTGCCTCCCTGGGGGTGGGCCATCTGCCCCGCCCTGGCCCCCAGCCTCCCCTGAAGGGCCCAGGCTGCCCAGGGGGGCACAGTGCCCCCCATCCAGCTCCCTCTTTTCCACCCTCCCAGCCCTCCTCATTCTTGATCCGCCTCCCCCAGGCAGCCCCTCCCCACCCCCCAATGAGCTCTCAGTGAGCGTGTGCAGCGTGGCCACCCCTGGGGATGCCACTCCAGACCCCAGACGCCACAGCCCAGCACCAGGCCGGTGATAAGGCCCAGAGATGGAGTAAGTGGATTCAGGTGCAAGAACTCCCCCAACTCAGAAAGGGGCTGAGAGCTCTGGGCGCCCACTGAGGGCTGCCCAGCACCCCGACATAGCCCACTGCCCTGTCCCCACCGGGCACACCTGCTCACGGACGGCTGGGGGGTAGGTGGGGTGAGGGGAGGGCCAGGGCAGGCCTGGAGCACCTTGGACGCCACCCTCACTGCTTTCTGAGGAGCACGGGCACCTTAAATGTCGGTAGGTGGTTGGAGTGGTCCAGGCAGTGGCACGGGGCTGAGTGGGGGAGGGGGTTTCCAGTGCCTTCTGATGCAGCCCCAATATTGGGGGCAGGGGGAGCCCATTTGTGTGTGAGGGTGGGCACGCAGGTAACAGGAGTCCCCAGGTGTGGGTAGCCCTGAGTCCCCATCTGTAAAACAGCTACAGTTTCCAGAACCTTTCAGAACCTGGCCCAGCTCCCTCCCCCTGTCCCGAGGCTGGGAGAATCCCCTGGGCTTGACAGACAGCCAAGGCAGTTTACTCCTCAGTGGGCTCCTGGAGAGGACCCCTGGGGCCCCTCCTGTCCCCTGGAGCCCTGTCTTTGAGGATCTGGCCCCTGAGATAGTCCCAGAGCTTCCCGGTCCCCAAGAGCTGCCAGCACCGCTGCTGAGAGCTCAGGCCTTTAAGCTGTTCTCCCTGCCTCCCGGCACTGTTCTCGGGTCCTTTACACCATCTCTATGCTTCGCCTCTATTTTCTTTTCCTCTTGCTCCTCTGATGGAATGAATTCTGCTGCCCTGTCTTTGAATTCACAGATTTTTTTTCTTCACAGATTTTTTTTTCTTCTGCTTTATCTAGTCTGCTGTTGAACCGCTCTACTGAATCCTGCAGGGGCCCAGAGGAGGTGTCCCCTCTTCCAGGGTCTTCCCGCCTCCCCCTTCCCACCTCCCCAGCCCCCTCCCCAGGGCTCAGACCCTTCCTCCCTCCCTCCACCAGGTACGCGAGTGAAAGAGCAGAGGACTCAGAACAAAATACATTTAAATGCTTTATTGGGAATGCGAGCGTTACAGGTTAAAGACAAAACCCAAGCTGTGGATTCTGCCAGAAACAGCATGTTAGGGGCGAACGGAGGCGAACACAGCCGCGGGGTGGACTGGCGGCAGGCAAGGTGACACTCGGTGTTCCGCGCGTGGGGGTCCTCAGATGATGGTGCAGAGACCCAAGAGGGGGTCCCGCTGAAGACAGCTTGGGGGGACTCGGGGAAGAGACACGATGAAGGGCCACAACAGGCACGGAGGTTGGAAGGGGCCCGGGTCGCGATGGTGGTGACCCACTGAGAGCAGCTCACTGGGGGACACAGAGGCGCCTCGGCCGCCGCCCCCGGAGCCCCCGCCCGATAGAGGCAAACAGAACCCTGGGTGGGGGGCATCCGGCTGAGTGGGCAGGTAATTTGGGGCGCCTCGAGGACAATTTGGGTATCAGGCCAATCTGTCTGGTTTCTCCAATTGGGACAATTTGGCTCTTTGGGCTTCTGTCCAATGGTCCGAATAGCCCACTCCCCAGGCGCTGGCCGGAGGACCCTCTGTGCTTTGGGCGGGCTGGCACGGACCGCCCCCTGGGTCGTGCCAGCCCCGTCGCCGGGGCCCAGAAGCTTCGGGTCTCTAGATTGCTAGTCAGGCTGCCGTGCAGGGGGGCTGCACTGGGGGCAGAGGTGGGGGTGAGGTAAACCTCCCAGCCGCCCAGGTCCCTGCCACAGCCCTAGGCGCCGAGATGGTGGCTGGGTCGGTACCACCAGACCCGAGGGCCTCGGGGCCCAAGCGACCCCAGCTGTCAGGTGACACTGCGGCTCTCCTGCTCTGCAGGGCTCATGCCCTCCGGACCTCTCCTACTGCCTGACATCACCTCACCTGGCCACCAGGAAGCCCCGCGGAGCTCTGAGCTTCCTGGGGGCAAGACGGGGTGCTGAGGGGGCGGGCAAGCTGTCACCGAGGGGTGCAGGGAGGGCTCCCCAAGTGTGCGGAAGGCGGCCACCTGCTCCCGCCCGATGGAGCCCCTCGCTCACGCATCTGTAGCCCCTTCCCCCCCAGCCAGCTGGGCCAGCCGGGGGCCCCATCTTGGTGGCCTCCGAGCACCTTCCTGACACCTGAAGAGACGCCTCCCCGCCCCCTCCTCCGCCCCTCAGGACCCCCGGGGACCAGCCACCATCCCCGGGAGCCAGGCCGGGCAGCGGCCGTCTCCATTCCCCTCTGACTTCTCCGGGGGGCACAGTGGCCGGCACCCCCACAGAGGCTCCACTCTCCACTCAACCCAAGCGACAGGGACAGACAAAAAAAAATCAAACCAGGGTGATAAATGGCGGAGGGCAGGACAACGGCGGGTGCCGCACAGGTGACAGATGGTGGCTTCATGTGTTCCTTGTCCTTGGTCACTGCCCCCCTGTTACGTGGGGCGGGGAGTAAGTTTAATTTGGTATATGAGCGCATAAAAAGCTAAGGAGGGATAAAAAAACAAAAAATAAAAAAAAAAAAAAAAGGAAAAAAGCCCCAGGAGAAACCAATTAAAGAGGGGGAAATAGATCAATTAGTGTCAATTTGGGTTCCTGATTTGATCTGTAATTCTGCAAGTCTCCTCGTCAATCCTTCCTCCTGACTTTTTTGTCCAAAACCTTGCTGGACCACTTCCTACCCCAGAGCATCCCCCCACCCAGCCCCCACTGCCCCCCACCCACCCCACCAACCTCCAGACTTCCCACACTCCCCATCATCTTTGCCAGCCTCCAGAGGGCCCCTCATTTCTGAGAGGCTTCCCCAGGAGGTTGGCAAAGATGACCCCTAGGTGTGCTGGGGGGGGTTCCCCAGATCTTGCAGGAGCACACCTAGGGGGTCAGGCCATGTGGTTGGGCATGTCGTGCTTGGCTACAGCCATCTCCAGTCTGGCCAAACCCGTTCCTCGCTCCGCACGATAGTAGGTGCGTGGATGCCAGTGGGGTCTGGGGGCATCAGGACTCTCGCTGCAGGGGCCGTGGGGTCAGGACAGGTGCCGAGAAGGAGGGGGGATCTTCCTCATCTCAGAAAGATGGAACCACCCGCCTGAGCCCGGGACACACACCCTCCCACCCTAGGGCGCATCCCAGGGGACCAGAGGGGAGCACGGGACATGAAAACCTCATCGCAGGGCAGCTCAGAGGAGAATTTGGGATGGAACACGGTCTCATCTACACAATACTGGGTTCAGGTATCCCACATATCTGGGGGTGTGTGTGTGTGTGTGTGTGTGTGTGTGTATGTATGTAAGAGCTGCGGATGTGTGTGAGCTTGTGTGGATGCGTGTGTGAGGGGGTGTGTGTGTATGTCTGCAGGGTCACGTGTGGGTGTGTGTGCCTTTGAACGTGAGGATTCAGATGTAAGATTTCGGAGTTTGTGGGTGTTTGTGCCAATTAAATTTTATCTGCGCAAATTCAGGTTTTCTGTTCCGTGCTCCCCTCCTCTGGTCTTACTGGGTCCCCCCACTGCTCCGTAGCTGTCTCGGTGATGGAAACTAGGAAGAGGAACAGGTTTGGGTCTTCAGTGTCACACTGCCAGAGCCCAGCGAGGGTTTGGCAAAGGAGGGAGATGGCCGGCAAGCAGTGACTAGCCTACCTGCAAATTTGGTCCCTTCCTTTCTCGCGGATGCTCAGCTCACGGCCAATCAAAGTCCAGGTCCGAAGGGAACGAGAAGGAAGGGGTTGGGGGTGGGGGGGCCGAATTCGTTTAACGTGCCAATTGTTTTGAAGCCAATTTATTTTTAGTATTTTTTTTTAGCTGATTGATTTTTTTTTTAGGTTTTTAGATTTTTTTGGAAAGCTACTTAGCTTTTCTGGTGTTGCTAAAAAGCCATTTCGTTTCAAGAGGGCCGATGTGTGTGTGATTGAGGGGTTCATGATTGTAATTTTGGTTGCGTAATTTGGGGGTAACTTGGGGGTGATAATTTGGGGAGAGATTTAAAGCCAATTGGTTTCGTACATTTTTAAAGATGTTGTTGTGATTCCCTCAGCCTGATGGAGGGGGCCGAGGACAGACTAGCCTGACGTGGGGAGGTTGGGGCACAGGGGCCGGGTCAGGGGAGCCCGCAGACAGGACGGTACAGAGGTTTCAGAGGTGGGACCGGGTGGAAAGGTCCCGGTCAAGAGGAGGTCATGAGTGGATGGTGCTACTTTGCAGAATTACGACAATTTGGCTCACTTCCGATGGCTGGACGCCTCAGGAGAGGCACCCCCGTGGGTGACGGGGTCCTGGGTGGGCAGGGCGATCAGGGGACGGCGATGCTTGGCCTCTCTGAACGCCTCGAGCTCCTTGGCGAGCGTGCGACCCCGGCGGGCTCGCAGGAGGGCAGGCAGGCCCCTGCGCAGACGTTGGGCGGACTGCTTCCAGGTGTCATATTGGAAGAATTTGCCCACGGGGTATCTGGGGAAGTTGTCCTGAGAGGGGAAGGGCTGGTCAAGGGGTGCCTGGCCACCAGCCCCTGCCCCCAAGCTGCCCAGGCCCTGGGGGGACATCTGAGCAACCTGCTGTGGGGTGTCCCTAAACCTTCCATCACGCCTGACGTGTGACAGCTCGTGTGATGGGTCAAAAGCTCCCCCGGCTGCTGGCCAACACCCCCAGTGCGGGGGGAAGGCATGGCAAAGGTGTAAAGGACCCCCTAGCCACACTTCCAGCAAAGGAGCTCACCGTGCCCCGGTCCCCTGGCTCCGAGGTGACAGCCCCGAGGGGCTCCAGAGAGAGGGGAGCGTCCCGGAGACCCCCTGTTCCACTCACAGCCATAGGCCCAGAGCTGGGGGTCGCCCTGCATGCAAGGCCATCTTACCGGAAGCACGGTCGGAGGGGTCGACACGTCCCTCTCGGACTTGGCGGGGGTGGCACAGTAGGTCTCCAGCAGGGCCAGGTCGCAGCTGCGGAAGCAACACTCTTCCACGATGCCACGGCTGCGGCGGTTCACGCGGCTGGCCGGCCTGCCTGGAAGTCCCACAGGAGGAAGGACAGGGTACGTCAGCACCAGTGCTCCTCCGAGGGGGCGCCCCAGTGGTCCTCCGGCCAGCCCCCTGCCCCTGCCCTCGGGACAGGGCGCCTGGTCACCTTGCAGGGATGGCCAGCCATGGCTGGAGTGGAGGAAGGAAGCGAGAGGCGGGGCATGGGGGCACCCCAGAAAGGAGAGAAGGGACAGCGGGGTGAGCGCCTCCAGGACCAGCCCCTGGCCTCTTGGTGCCTCCCTCCTCGTAGTAAAGTGGGCACGGCCTCCTGGTCCACCACCAGGGGCTGTTTGGAAAATGCGCAGGGCCCAGCCCCACATCCCAGGGTCCTGACCCGAAGGCCGGCTGGGACCCAAGTGCCATCCCCAAACCAACCAGGAGCCTGGGCGCCCGCGGCCCTAGAGACGAAGGCCGCCGAGACAGGTAGGAATGGGAGGCAGAAGGAGAAGACGGGAGGAGAGGAGTGAGGACCTGCAAAAACCACGCCCTCCTTTCTTCCCGTCCTCCCCCTCTCCTCCACGCACAGGCTCCAAACTCAGCTGCAAGGAAAAGTCCCCGCCTGCCTTCCACCATGGTCGGGGGAGGGAGAGGAGCCCCCAGTAAGGGGTCCAGTTGCAGAGTTGAAAGGGCTGGGGGCTTGGCCCAGCCCTCCTTTTCAGGGAAGCCTGGTGCCAGGAGGCCACTCCCTGGGCAAGGGCCAGCCGGCACCAGGCCCTACAGTGCCACTTCCTGCCCCCAAACGTGGCAGGAGAGAGAGGCCACAGGAGAAGCCAGGGCAGGTAGAGGCCTCAGAAGTGTCAAGAAGCAGGAGTGCTTTTTAAAGAGAAGCTTTGACATGCCAAGGCGGGCATTTTCGGCCCATTTCAGAGGGTGGGTTAAGTAAAGACTGCAGAGGAAGATGCCTCATGGCGGGGATGGGCTGGGTAAGAGCCTTATGGCCCTCACCTGCTTGCTCCAGCCACGTCCCCACCCCCACCCAGCCCTGAGCGGCATCCGGCTGAGCCCAGGGGGAGCACACACTCCCTCCTTGAGAGTCAAGAAACTGCTCCCCGGGTTCTCCCGTAGTCCAGAACCCCCGACCCATCCTACAGTTAAAGAAACTGAGGCCCAGGCTGCTGGGAGGTGAGGGCAAAAGCCCACACCCCAAAGGAGAAGCCGCCTCCAATGGGGGACCCACCCTGCTACATAGAGCACAGAGATCTCCGTGCGCCCAGCCAGCCGCCCCGGGTCAGGAGTCAGAGAGATGGGCAAGGAACCACCAGAGCACTCAGGCTGGCAAGCAGGCACCCTGCACTGTGGCCCGCCCCTCGGGCGTGGATCCCATCCAGCCCTGGGGCCCCCAACTCGTCCCACCCCGTGAGGGCAGCGGTCCCCTCTTGTGGATGGAGCCAAGGGCCCCCCAGCACATGGGGCGTGTACACTCACGCCACCAGCAACACGTGCTTTTACTGGTTTTCAACCCATCTGATTCCATTTTAAATCTGACAGTCCACGGATACGTGCCTGTGGCCAAGATGTGGCCAAAACGTGTGGGGAAACCTGTGCCCGCAGCCCTGCCCGCGGGCAGGTCAGGGAGAAGCAGGAGGGGCAGGGCTGCCTCCCTGCGGGGGCCTGGGTCACCACCCCCCTCCAGCCCACTCTGCGCCCCACACCCGCACCCGCCACTTAAGGTCCGGTCCCCCCATAGATACCACCGTCCATTCTCCCTCCCACTCTGAGTCGTGTGGCAAGACATCAGGGACTGTGGGCACCACCCAGGCACACAGCAGGTGCCTAATACATGTGGACTGCAAAAGGCGCCGCTGTGCTTTCAAAGTCTCAGAGCAAGGACCTGGGGTCATTCACCTCCGAGGGGCCTCTGGGGGCCCGACCCCCACGCCAGGTATCCTGGAGGACCTGCAGAGGTGTCCGAGGGTTGGTAAGGAGGGCGCCAGTACGTCCAAGCACCTGCCAGTTACCCCCGCCCCCCTGCCCTGCTGAACTACTTACTGAAGTAGAAGCCGCGGTCCCCGCAGACAAACTGGAGGGTGTCCACCAGCTCCCCGCCGCACAGAGTCTCACTGGGGCGGTAAGCAGCATAGCAGCACGAGGCAAAGGCCAAGAAGGCGAGCAGCGCCAACATCGACTTTCCCGCTGGGATCCCCATTGGTGTCTGGGGGTGAAGACAGGAGGTGTGAGCCCGCCGCCCTGCCACGTCCAGGTCCAGGCGCCTCCCGCTGCCCACCCAGCTTCTGCCCACCCAGCCAGGGCATCCCAAGAGGCTGGCCCAGCAAGGGGACGGGGCCTGCTCCCTTTGGGGACACTCAGCCCAGCCATCTCCTAACGTAAAGTCCAGTTACAGTTTCAATGCAGGGCTTTCTCCTTAATCTTAATTGTTTTAATTACAGAATAACAGGCGTCTTCACCGCTGAGGCAGGTGGGATGCAGAGTCGCCCCGAGTGAAGGGCTGTGCACCGGGCACGTCTCTGAGAGGTACCAAGTGCTGGGCGGTAATTTCACATGGGGATCACCGGCCCCACCATCATTATTACCGCGGGGGCTCGGCCACACCCCGAGCTGCAGGGCCCAGGGCTGGACACTGGACCTGGCCTCCATCCTATGATGTCATGGGGGCGGGGCCAGCACAGGGCAGCGGCCACTCCTCGGGCCTCCCAGCACCGAGCAAGATGGCAGACGGCCCCACCCCAGCACAGAACATGTGCATCCCAGAGGACCAGCTGAGCAAGGGTGCCAGGAGAACCAGCCTCTGTCCCAAAGCAACACGGGGGTCCTGTTGAGCCAGTCTCACCCCTCTCCTTCCCCTACTGCCTTTCCCATCCTCTCAGTCTGCTGCTGAGCAAAGCCTGGGTCAAGAGTCCAGTGGTCAGCACAGCGGTGCCAGCCACGCTCCCACGAGCCCCACTCTCCTGCATCACTTAGTCCCTGGATTCCAGTCTGCCTTGGGCACCCGCAAACACACACAGAAGCCAAAGACCTCCTTTCCAGGCCTCACATCACCCTACCCAGGGCCGGGGACCTCAGAGCTCCTCCACAACCACCAGACCCCCTCCCCATCTGGGGTACCAAACCCATCCCAGGGTCTGGAGAGAACAGGTCAGGCCACCTGGAGGCTCGACACCAGGTCCCTCAGGGATCCACCTAGAAGGAGAGGGACATCTCAGGACACACCCCCTTGCAAGGCTGTGCGGCTACAGACCTGGGGCAAGGGCTAACCAGGTCCCCTAAGGGGCCAAGGGTCTTGAAAGGGACCTCGACTTCTCATTAGACACAACATGCCACCACTGCCCCTCCAAAAGGTGGAAGCCCCCCAGGCAGGCAGCCCCAGCCTGCCCTCTGCAGGCCCAGGTAGGAGCCCCTTCTTGGGGGACAGTCACGGCCCGGTGGCCCTGAGCCCGGTGGCACCCTGAGGCTACTCGAATAAGGGCCTGGGTGGCCTGCCCACGTGTGTCCCTCTTAGGCTCACCCAGTGAGCACAGAGGCACCAAGCAGCATGCCCCTTCCCAGCCTGGAGCCAGGCTGCTGCACGCTGGGCCCCAGGGAATTTTGATGCAATAAATGGTGTAGGAAATGAGGGGGCTGAAGAGAAAGGACCGTCTCGCTTAAGCTCCTGAGGAGCAGGGCCAGCTCCATGGAAGACTTCAGCTGCCACCTCGCTCACCTCCTTCTGGGTGGACCAGACCCCAGCCTGTCTCCCGCCACCCCAGGGCCGCCCCCGTCCAGATTCTAAGAACACATCTGGCCAGCTAGGGATTCGGTGCCGTTCAAGCAGCAGTTCCATCCTTCTGCAAGCCCAGCCCCTTAGTGCGGGGTCCAGTCCAGGGCACCAGCAGAGAGCAGAGGACTGGACGAGAGGCATGCGGCCGTGCAGGCCAGGTGAGCAAGCGGGCAGAGGAGGGAGGGCAGGCGTGCGAGGGCAGAGGCAGCGAGGAGGGATGGAGGGGCTGAGTGAGAGGCAGCAGGCAGGGGCCAAGGGGCTGAGGCCAGAGGCGCTCAGAGGCCGGCAGGCCCGAGCAGGAGGGCAGCAGGACGCTGGCTCCCGGCAGCCCTGGTTACCTGCAGCTGGACAGGAGGCTCGCTGGGGCTGGAGGAGGAGGAGGAGGAAGAGGAGGAGGAGGAGGAGGAGGAAGCTGGAGGGCTGCCTCAGAGGAGAAGCTAATGTCCAGTTTGCAGGCTGGTCAGTGCCTCAGCTTTTATGTCTGAGCCGGCTCCTCCCAGCTCCGGCTCCACCCTACCCCCACCCCTCTCCCTGCTGACCACTCCCCCCGCCCCCTTTGCTCCCGCCCCCTCCCTCCTTCCAGCCATTCCCATCTCTCCTGCACCCCCAACCGCTAGCCCCGACCAGCTCTCAGCAAAGTACCAGGGGGGCGGGGGGCCGGGGGGGCTCCTCCTGCACCCCCAGCCCATCTCGGGACAGGGAAATGGGGAGGGGGGTGCAGGGAGGGGGGGCTGCTTTTCACCTCCTTGTATGGAAACTTCCATCTGCCCACTTGGGCAGGGGCAGTCACCCCCTCTAGGTCGTCCGCTCCTGCCCTTCTGAGCCCTGGACCAGGCCCTCTCCCCAGACCCCCGGCTGGCAATGTGGGGGACAGGGGAAAGGAGGCCGTGGGGGGTGCGCCGCAACCGCGGCGTCCGGCAGGACTCTTTCGCCAACTCGGCCCCCCTCGCTCCATCCTGGCCCCGCCCACCCCGTTTTCCTCTCTCGGTCTTGCTGGCACGGAGTCAACATACCAGGGTGGGTTTCTGAGATCTGCGCCCCTCCTCATGACACAGCCCCCCGTCCCCGCCCCCGCACGGCACACATCCCCGACTTTCGGCAACACCCCCCCTGCGCCCGCAAAGCGACCAGGAAGTCGCCCTGCGGACCGCTCACACCTCCCCCGGCGCTCCCCGAGTCCGCAGCCCTGCGCCCCCCGCCACCCACCGCTCGCCCCCTTCTCCGCGACGCAGGAGAGAGCGCGGGGCTCGCCCCGGGGGGATGCGCCCGCCAGGCCCCCAGCCCCCCGCCCCCCCACCCCGGCCCGGCCCGCACGCCGCTTACCTGGAAGCCGGCGCAGGGGCCGCCCACCTCCCTGCTGCGTATTGCGAACCGAACAGCGGGCGTTGGCCCTCCTGCCGGGCACTCCTCTGCCAGCGCCGCTCTGGCCCAGTCGCGGGGGCCGAATGTGCGACGGGGCAGAACGGGGGGATGGCTTTTTTTTGGGGGGGGTGGGAAACTCGTCTGATTGTTCGGGGAGGACGGGCTGTCTGCGGGCTGGGGCGGGCCAGATGTTGTACTTTTTTAGGGGGGGAGAGGGTATCGGGAAATGAGGTCAGCTGTTGTACCAAGGACAGAGAGGGGCAGAGATAGCGAGAGGGACAGAGTGAACGTGAACGGGGGGGGCCGAAGAAAGGGCGAGAGGGAGAGGGGACAGCGAGAGGCGGGCAGGCTCACAGCGGGAGAGAGCAGCGCGGAGAGAAACAGAAAGCGTATAATTAATCCACTTTGGGACGGCGAAGGCGAGAGGGCGGGCGTGGAAGGGGAGGGAGCTGGAGGCCGGGCGCCGGGGGGGGCGGGAGGGAGCCGAGGGCAGGCTGCGGGAGAAGAGAGGGGGCCGGGGCCTAGAGGCCGGAGCGGGGACGGGGGGCGCAGAGAAGCCGGGGCAGGGCGCAACGTCGGGGGCCGGGGACGGTGCGGAGGGGGGCGGAGCGGAGGCGTCCCCTGGGCCGCGGGCGCCCAGCTCGGTTTGGGCCGACGGAGCCCTCGGCCGTCGCGAGCCCGGGCCTCGGGGGGGGGCGCGGGGGGGACGGCGGCGGCGGGGCCGGGGCCGCTCGGGACGCAGCGCGGAGGGGGAGCGGCCGGGCTGCGCGCCGGGGAGGGCCGGGAGGGAGAGCGCGGGGGATGACAACGCCGGCGGCCTGCGAGCCGGACTGCCTGCGGGGGGGACCGCCTCCTCGGGTGAAGCGGGACGGGCGTTGAGGTAGATGAGGAGGAGGCGGCGGGGGATCCGCAGGCCGGCGGAGCGCGGCCCCGCCGACGGCGCCCGAGGTGGGAGTCAGCAGCGTGGCGGCGGACGGCGTCGACGCGGGGCCGCCGGCCGGGTGGAGGCGCTGGCGGGCCGAGCGCGGGCGGGCGTGGGCCGGGAGGCGGGGGCGGCCGGAAGGGGGGGGCCGGGGGCCGGCCTGGCCTCACGCAGCTCCGCCGGAGAGCAGGCGAACTCCGGGCGCCGACGCCCGGCTCTTATAGCCGCGCCGCCCTGCGCCGCGGCGCCCGCTCGGGCCCCGCTGGCCGTGCGCCCGCGCCAATGGGCGCCCGCGGGGCCCTCGCCCCGCCCCCGGACCGCCCCCGCAACTCGAGCCGCGGGGGGGGGCGGGCTTGGGGTCCCGGGGGGCGGGGGGGGCCGTGGGGTGCGCGGGGCCGAGAGGGGGGTGGGGGCAGGGAGCAGCAGGGTCGGAAAGAAATCGCTAGTGGCCATCCTAAAGTGTCCGGGGGGGGCCCCGTCTAAGGTGCCGGGGTGCCCTGATCCCTGCACCAGTGCACGCGGGACGCGGGGAAACCCGGGTGGGCGGCGTCCCAGGCCCTAGCGACGGCCGGGTCCGGCGGCCCGCCGTGAGGGAGGGGGCTACGCGGCGGGGGTGCCCCGCACACGGGAGCAGGTGGCTCCACGCCGCGTCTGGGGCCCCCGAATCCCGCCGGGACCTGCGGGCGATGCGGGGAGTCCCCCGGGCGCGGGTGGGGCGCGCCGCCGCCACCTGCCCGAGCAGGCGCAGCGCCTGGAGCCGCAGCCGGAGTCCGAGCGCCCCCCGGTGCCGCGCGGGTAGCGGGGTGCAGCCCCGGCGGCCGCCAGGTGCGGTGCCCGGGGAGGGCCGGCCGGGCCGGGACCGAATCCGGGCCAGGCACGGGGCCGGCCCGGGCCGCGCCTGTCTGCCTGCCGGCAGAGAGGCGAGCAGGGCGGGCAGCGTCGCTCCAGTCCTACCTGCGTGACCGAGCTCACCGGGGTGCATCTAACCAGCTCGCCTTTGGGGCCCACCCAAAATATCCGGATAATGGTTCCCCCATCCTCAGTGCGTTGGACTCGCGTAGACTCGGGTTCAGCCCTGGGGGTCACCAGGATAATGTGGGGGTCTGGGGAAACCATCTCCTGGAGAGTTGGGACCACGTAAGAAGTCGTTGTGATGTTTCCCCAGTCAAAAAGCACGCACGAGCCCCCGCGTCCCGCCTGCTCCCCGGAGCCCCGGCCGCCCTCGCCCCTCCGAGGGGAAGGGGCCGCCAGAGGCGGAAGCCGGCTCCCGGCTCGCCCCCTCGCTCCGCCATCAATCAAGTCGCCCGCTCCCGGCGCGCGCCTCCCGGACTCCTCCGCCCGGCGGCTGGAAGCGCCGCGCCGCCCGAGCGGGGTGCGCCTCTCCTCCGCGTCCTTCCCGCCCTGCGCCCTGCCTGCCCCGCCGGGGGGCCGCCCAGGCGCCTTCCCCGCCGCCGTGATCCTGGCGAAGTTTCGCAGACGGAAGCGGCGCTGGGCTCAGGGCTCCCGACGCACCCAGCGCGGCCGCCGAGGGACTCGCCCGCCGCCGGCTCCCGCGCCCCGCGCCGGTGTCCCCGGCAGCCGCTTGGGACGGCGGGATGGCGGCGGGTGGGTGTGGGAGCCGGGCCGGGACACGAGGCGGCGGGGAGCTCACCGCGAGGCCGGAGGCCGGAGGCTGCAGGCTGCGTCCGCGGGCGCGCTGGGAGCCGAGGCGGCGAGCGAGCGCTCTGCGGCGGGCGGTGGACGCGCTGAAGGTGAGCGAGACCCCGGGGGCAGTCCCCAGTGTCCGGGGGCAACGCCCAGTCCGCTGGAAGACCCGGGGACAATGCCCAAATTTGGGGGAAACTGGGGGCAATGCCCAGTCGTTTTCCTGGACGCGGGAGAAGCACTGCCTGCGTCCTGGTGGACGCACTGCCGGGCCAAGTGTGTTTGGGGAACACAGGAGAAATTTCCCCAATCCGAGGAGCTCCGGGGACTTCGTCGGAGACGGCCCAGAGTGGCCCAGAACCAGTGCTCGTGGTGCGCGGGATTGGGGAAGCTGCAGAGACCGCGGCGGGGCCGGAACGATGCCCAAAGGCCGGGAACGCAAGTCAGAGCCGCCTGATTTGGGGGCGAGAGAACGAGTGTCCCAAAGTGGGGACCCAAGGGAGGCTGTGTCGGTGTGGGGAACTGTGCTGAATGGCTCAATTCGAGATTCCAGAAAAAGAGTCCGAGTCTGAGGACCAGGGAGATTGCTCCGTGCAATTTGTGGGGGCAAAGGGAGCCGCGTCTAAAGTGTGGGGACCCCAGCATCTGGGTCCGCAAACTCGCGGGGGATCCCACTTTGTGGGGAAGTAGGTTTGGGGATGACCCAAGGAAAATTCTCAGCGTGGAACTTGGGAGAACCCAAGAGGTGTACTGTCTAAAATTGGGGGAAAGGAAAACAGTGGACACATTTTGGGGATCTAGGCAAATCCTCACTGCGGTGGAGAAAAGTGGAGATTAATTTCCACAGTTTAGAAATTTCAGGTAGTGGCCTGGACGCTTGCAGCACCCAAGGAAAGCAACTTCCATACTCATGGCTTCCTGGAAAATTCTCAATGTCCTTTAGAGACTCAAGAAACAGGATCTAAATTCGGGGCAACCTGGGGTGTGATCAGGACATTTGGAGAATGCAGAAAACCAATGTCTGTTTATAGTTTATTTTTAAAATTGGTTTCAGTTCGTTTATTTTTGGTAAACAGGAAAAAATATATTTTCCTGGACACTGTGCATTTGGGGAGCCCTAGTAAGACATGGCCCAAGTTTGTGGGAGCCATGGAAATTGTTCCATAGGGATCAAGGTCTAGACTTCAGGGAACCTGGTTAGTAGCTAGGAAGCCTATAGGACGCGGCCTGTGATACCTGGGATTTCCAGGACCCGGGGATATTTTTTGGTATCTGGGCAATCTCATTTTTGGAGGCCTGTGGAAAATTGCCTACATTTAGGGGGAGTCAGGGCAAGGATCATAAAGTCAGGGGACTGATAAATCAGTGTTCAAAAAAAGGTTCAATTCTCTTGTAGAGGGGAAAAAAAAATCTCAGTTCATTTCGGAGGGCTGGCAGGCAGTATCTCTCTCAATCTGGAGGCCCCAGAAAAATAATTTTTGAAACTGAGAATCCAGAGAAGTTCTGCGAAGTCCTCAGGAGAACTGAGGATCAATATCTAAGTTTTAGGCAGAAAGGATTCGGGTTCCTAGGTGGTGGGGCCTGAAGAATCAGTGTCGGAATCTGGTGGTCTACAGGGAGTTTGCCGTGTCTGAGAGACCCAAGAAATGTTGACTACATTTGGGGTGACAGTGGGTGCCTGGGATGCTTTGGAGCCCAAGAAATCAGTGCCTCTCTGTGACCGAAGTGTAACATTGAACGTTTGAAGGCAATGCCTAATATTAAGAGACCAGTGTGTCCAAAGAGAGGAAAGGGTCCAGGGCTGGTTGGCCTGGGATTTGGGATCAGTTCTGAATTTTAGAAAACTCGGATTCTTGTCAGTAAGCTCATGGGGCCCAGGGAATTTTTTAATATTCAGAATGTTATGAGGCGGAGAAAATATTCAGAATATTTGGTTACTGGGACACTCAAAAGAGCCTGGTATAGCAAGATACAGTCTCTGTGCAAGAGGTTGTTTTGTGCTTGGTTTGACCCAGGGGGGACCTGGGAGATCTGGGATTTGGGGGAGCCTGCCCCATCCGGGGTCACAATTGAGCACACCTTGGATAAGTCCTCTGTGTGCTTTCGGGGCCTGGGTAACAGTGTCTAAATTTTAAGGAACCTGATTAGAGGCACGGAAGCTTGGAGCGCCCCAGAAATGAATGCCCCCCCGTATCTTCGTGGCCCACCAAAAAAAAATTTGCTAAGTAAGTTTTGGCGACCAGAAATCATCCCCTCGATTTTGTGGAATTCAGGAAGTCAGAGCGCAGACTTTATGATTCAGAAAGGGGACCGGCGTGCTTTGGGTGTAATGCCTACATTCTGGTGGAGGCATAGGAAGCCCCGTTTAAACTCTGAGGGTCCTGGGGAAATAGCTTAGTGTGTTGGAGGGGTGGGGGGGAACCTGGGACTCTGTGTAAATTTTAGGGAAGCCAGATTGGGGCCAATGAATCTGTGGAACTCAGCAGATAATGTCCCAAACGCTGGTGAACCAGGGGAAGAGGGCTTCAGGGTGGGGGACGCAGAACAGGGGCAGCAGGCTTGGGAGCCCATGTCGTCCGAAATCATGGGGACACAGGAAAAGAGCTCCACTTGTTTGGGAAGGCTGCCTAAATGCCAGGAAAACACTGTGCGCCTTCTGGGGAGTCAGGCAAATTGGTTAGCCTGACCACAGGACCCGGGGTTAATGTTTAAATTTTCCTAAATAGCCTTTGGCATTGTGTAACTCTGTAGAACCTGGCTGGGGGGGGGGGGGGGAGGAAATATTTAAAATTGTTAAGAGCCTGGGAGAAAACACCCCGTGAATTTGGGGACCCAGGCCACTAGTGTAAACCTGGGAAAGCCAGCGGGGGGCTTCTGTGTTTTCAGATCCCTGGAAATTAATGTCCAAAAAAATAAAAACTGTGAGCTGGAAAAATGTTGAATGTATTGGGTGGGGTGGGGGGGGACCTGGGAGCAAGGCTTAGATGCGGAAGCGCTCGGAAACTGTACCGTCTGCGATGGATCCGGAGGAGCGGGGAGGCGGCTGGGTGGGTTGGGACCCTGGGCGCGGAGGGCTGCGGGCCGGGGGAGCCCGCGCCGCTGGGGAGCCTCCGCCGGGGCCTCGCGCGGAGCAGCGGCGCCCTCCCCGGGGCGCGCGGGCTGCATGGCGACGGCGGCTCCGGGGCGGGGGCGCGGGGCTCTCGGGGTCCCAACCCACCGAGCCGCCTCCCCGCTCCTCCCGCGGCGGCCGCCTCCTGGCCCCGGAGAGCGCTTTCCGTGCGGGAGCCCGGCCGGGCGGGCGTCGTCGGGGAGGCGAGGGGAGCCACGCGGGCGGCGGGGGAGCGACGGGGCGCGGCTCCCCAGGGCGCTCCCGGCCCTCCGGGCTCCCCGCTTGGTCGCCCCGGAGGAGGCCTGCGGGCTCCCCGCCGCCGCACCCCACGCGCTCCCGCGCTG
This sequence comes from Hippopotamus amphibius kiboko, assembly GCF_030028045.1. NCBI lineage: Eukaryota > Metazoa > Chordata > Mammalia > Artiodactyla > Hippopotamidae > Hippopotamus > Hippopotamus amphibius. The sequence goes on along the minus strand of NC_080188.1, from coordinate 131,793,035 downwards.
CGAGCCTAGGCGAAGCCGCGGCCGGGCCGCCGCCGCGGGCAGGCTCGTCCCCGGCTCGGTGTGGGGGCCCGGCAGCACCCCCGGCGGCCGCCCCCGCGCGACCCCGCGCTCCGCGAGCGCCGCCCGCGCCTTCCCCAGCTCCCGCCCCCCCCCCAGCCGAGGGCGAGCCCAATTTTGTCTCGGTGATGCGGGAGAGCAGAAGGACCGGGGAAGAGGAGGGGAAAGGGGGGAGGAAGAGATGGAGGCCAGGACTGCACGGTGGCTGGGGGTCAGGGGTCTCCTTTCGTTTTCGGAAAGAGAATTTTCGCAAATAGCCTCCCTCTCTGGGCCGTGAAAGCCTAGTTCCTTAAAGACGGACACTGAACCCTACCCAGCCCCAAGGCACAGGCAGGAGCCGGATCACCCCCTGGGAACTGGGCAATGTTGGGGGTGGGAGGCAGCCACCCAGGGGTGTCTGTGGCTTGGAGGCGCTGCCAGAGAGGGGGTGCTGCTGGGGGCAGCGGAATGACCGGCCCCAGGACCAGTACACCGGCCATCACTTGTCCCCACTGTCACCCCACAGAGGCACCCCAGCTAGAAGGGGGGCACCTCTAAGCCTGACCCTCTGGGAAGGCAGGGGTTAATGCCATTGGACAGGTGTGGGGACTGGGCAGGGCTGAGGCAGCCCTTTCACAGCAGCTTGGCACGACTGGGAGGACACCCCCCCCCATGAAAAAAAACAGCCCATTTTCCACCCAGAGCCCAAGGCACGTGGGGAATGTTCCCCCTTCAAATTCCAGTCCGCATCAATCACCCCCGTGTCCATTCCAAGAACATCTGGCCTGTCTCCCCCCACCCATCACTGCCCCTCTCCCCTCCCCACCAGCCTTTTGCAGTCCCCCCAGCCTGTCCCTGGCTTTCAGGCCTGTGCCTATAGGAGGGAGGGCGAGGGGGGAGCCAGCAGCAGGGAAGCCTGGCTGTGCCGCTCCTGTTCTGTGGCAACTTGGAAACCTGGGGGTAGGAGGATCTTTACAGGGTCCGTCTTCGGACCCTGGCTCCCTGGGATCCCAGAGCAGATTCCAGGCCCTGGATGAGGGCCTCAGCTGCTCTGGGCTCCCCACCTCTCTTCCAGGCCTGCTTCCCAGGCTGGGGGTGGAGGGAGGCTGGGGTGGGATGTGTGTCAGTGGGGCTTCAGGGCGTTATGTGCCAGTGGCCCTTTGGGGAGCCCCTCCCCTGCTTTCTGCCCTGAGCAGGCGCCAGCCCTGGAGAAGCTGCTGCTTGGAGATACGTGCCTGAACCTTGGAGGTAGGATGGCTGAGGCCACCTTGGGGTGCCGGGCTGGGCCATTGGGCAAGGAGGAGGGGGGCGCAGATGCACTTCCTCCCTGTGTGGGGCTGCTCCCTGAACCCTTGCCTTATTTAGCCAGGAGCGCGGCTAAAGGGGCAGGGTTGTTGGGGGCAGATCTGGGTCACCGTGGGGCTCAAAAAGGGTGCTGGCTGCACCCTGCCAGGACCAGCTGCCCAGGTCACCCCGACTTCTGGCCCTCCACAGTAGGAAGGGACCTGCCATCAGCCCAGCATGTTGTGGGGCTGGGGTCTCCCCAGCACAGGGCTTGGTTGGCAGGAACTTCAGCCCCATTCCCCCCACCGCCCCTAAAAGCGCCCCCCACCCCCGCCACGTTCCAACCCTGCAGCCGCCCTGGCCTCCCCTCTCCATCTGCAAACCACAATCCAAAGAGAATAATCACCCCCGAAGATTCGGACTCACCCCGCAAGCCCGGCCCCTGCACCCAGGCCCGCGGCTCGGATGCTCCTGCTTTGCCGGTTCCCTGGCTCCCGCCGCCCTGCAGCCGGCCTTTCCCACTCCCCGGTTTCCTCCCCCAGCTCTGGCTCTGAGCTGGCCGCTCCCCCGTCCCTGGGACCAAGCCCAGCATTTTACAAACCCGGCTCCGTGCTCCGGGAATCCCCTGAGCGCCCCTCCTGCACCCCCAGCAGGGCACCCACCGCAGGGGCCAGGACCCCATACCCTATCTGGGAAGGACACACAGCTCTGGTCAGCCTGGCTGGCAGCAGGGTACCCAGGCCCCAACCAGAACGCCGGACCCGACGGCACCAAACCACCCGAGGCACAAGGCGCCACAAGCCACTGATCAATAAACCAAAAGTCAGAAGTACATATGGGTGTGGGGGGCACCAGGGGAGGGGGCTGAGCAGAGGTGCTCAGGAAGGACCCAGGCGCTGCCACTATTGTACTACTTTGTGTAGTGTCTGAACTAAAGACACCTTTCAAAAACGTGCTTGGTCTCTCTCTCGGATGGGCAAGCTGGCCTGCAAGGGGGCACCTGCTAGGTCTCCCACTGCAGGTCCTGAAGAGTGACCTTGGTCACTTTGGGATCAGGAGCAGGAACACAGACCCACCCACCTCCACCTCCGAAGCTCTCCAAGACCCTGGAGCAAGCCTGCCTTGGGGCAGCTCCGCCGGGGCCCCCACCCCAGTACCTGATCCGTGAACCCTGCAGCCACCACCACGGAGCTGGCTCCAGAAGTGTCCGAGGAGGCTCTGGCCCCTGGGCCTTTCTAGTCCCCCCCCCCCCGCCCCCCACTCACACACAGGAAGCCCCGCCGGCCTGAACACAATGGAATCATGACAGCAGCTCTCAGAGTGCTTCTCCCGGCCCCTGGTCCTTCCTCACTAGTGCCTCACAAGTCTCTTCAGCCAGGAGGGCTGCACTGTCGCCCATTTTGACAGATGTGGACACAGAGAGGTCAGAGCATGGGTGTGAGGACCCACAGCCAGCAGCCGCCCAGAGCAGGCGGGACCAGCTCTCACATGCCCCAGCTGAGCCCAGCTTTCCCGGGGTCCTTGATTCCTCCCCAACTTACGAGTTTTCCCCCTGTGCCTTCCTCCAATTCTGTCCTCCCCTCGACTGCCTCCCTGGCTTCTCCCCTAGGCTGCTCCCCCCGCATCCTTCTTCTACCAGGAGCCCCCCTCTGAGGACCACGCCACCACCGCCCAAACTGCAGGGAGCCCACTCTGCCCATATGCGAGCCCCCCAGGGAGAGAGGCACCTGGAGCCAACCACTGGAATCCCAGATGCCAGCTGTGTGACTCTGAAGACACCTCCAGCCCCTCCTTGTAAAAGGGGGGATGGGAACTAAAACTGCCTGAGGGGCTCTGAGCACCTGTCGGAACCTGCGGCACAGAGATCTGTACCAGGGGACGCCCAGTCCTGCCCTGGGCGTCTGGTATCACTCACCTCTGCGGGGCTGGAGCTGACCGCTGGCCTCAGTTCTGGGCAGGTGGGGATCACCTGGGCCACGGGCCACAGCAGCTGACCTCCGGGCTGTGGTCTTGGGCGGCTCTGGCCTGCTGCAGCCCCGGCTGAGGGGCAGCCTGGAGAGGGAGCTGACCCGCAGGAGATGTGGGGCTCTGGGGCTGGAAGCCGGAATCCACCTCCTCTTCCTCAAGCTCAGAGGTGACTCTTTGGCCCCTGGGGGAAAGCAGAGGGTGTTCCTAAGATGACTGCTTTTAAAACAAATCCACGCCCCCACCCCGAAGCCAGGGCACTGGTCCCCTGCCCCTCCCCTGGCTGTCCGGTGGAGAGGCCTGCAGGTCACCTTGTCAGTCTTCCAGTCCCTCTGGCTGCCCAGCTCTCCCTTGTTTAAAGCACAAGGAAAGGAGGAAAGTGCCCGCAGTTCACCCAGATCTGGGCTTCCCCACAGCCAAGCCTGCAGAGGTGCGCCTGGTGCAGCAGGAGACCCTCCTGTTGGACAGGCTGTCCCTGCCTGGGCTGCACTTCTGCCTGGGCGTGGGGCTGGGGGCTGCATACAAACAGCCCGCCCCAGGGAGGTCACAGCACATGGTCTCAAAATGCTCCCCTCTGCTCCCCCACATCCCCACCTTGGATGCAAGCAAGGAGGGCACCAGGCACAAACCGAAGGACACAGCTCTGCCTTAGGCAGGCAGCCGAGGGGGGAGACTGGGCTTCCCTGGGGAAGTGAACCCCATCCCCACAGACCCCACAGTGGGTGGAGGGAAGCATCTGGGACCCTGGGTGCAGGGCAGAGACATGTCATCCACAAACTAATGCACTCCTGGAGAACCCACCCAGGGCAAGGGAGGCTGGGAGGGGGCACAGGGCAACCAGGCACACTGTCGGGAGGAGAGACGCTTTACTTTTTGAATCCTGCTGTGGGGAACCAAGGGGCACTGCCCCCTCCTTGTCCCTCTCACTTTTCCAATCACATGGTGAGATTCTTTGGGGGAAAGGGGAGTGGGGAGAGAGAGAAGCTTTACTTTTTAAGTGGTATAAAAAAAAAAAACTGCTCCAAAATCTCAGGGCCCTGGCCCCTGTGCACAGTCTCCTGTTTGTCTTCGGTTGGGATTGGGGAGGAAGGGGCGCAGCATGAGGGGATGTCTTACACAGGAAAACACGGCCTTTTACGTTTACAAGAACACCCATGCCTTCCTGCAGTAAAGTGCAGCCCTACCCTCCACCCCTGCCCCTCCCATTTTGCAGATCAGTGACAGAAAACTTATTTTCCTTGCAAAAGCCTCTGTGGCTCTGGGCAGCTCTCTAGCAGAGCCTCCCTCCCCTGTCCTTCCTGTCCTCTCCAAGGTCAAAGCTGGTCTGGGCCCCCCCTTCCACACCTGTTAGCTGCCCCCAGCCCCCCCACACCTGAACATCAAGAATGCAGCCTTCCTGACACATTCAGGGGGTGGGGGGGGGGAGGAGATGGGGCCCAGTCACCTGTACTCTAGTTGCTGCGTAGTCCCCGAAGCTCCTGGGCGATGGATAAAGAGGACCAGGGAGTTGTTGGTGCCCCAGGCTCTCTGCCGAAACTGCCCGGCTGGTGGTCTGTTGGCCGGGCCAATATTAGCACGTGCCACCAAAGCAGGGGGTGAGCTGGCTGCGGTGCCCAGACCCTCCAGCTGGGTTGACAGGGAGGCAGAGGAGGGGGACGAGGCAGAGGCTGGAGAGACGATGAGGGATGTGTTCAGAGTGTGCATGGTAATGGCCCCCAGGAGCAGGGGAGCCTCTGCTCTGCTTGGCACTGCACCTGCTCAAACGCCAATGGACACGACGGCTTTGCCCCTCACCTCTTCACCCCCTCCACACCTTTCCTCAAGCCCCTCCAAATTTGGGTAGCTTTGTGCCAACTTGGTGGTGCCAGGGCTGTGGGGGCAGCTGGCTCTGGCACCTTCCCAAGAGAGGGCACAGCACGTTAGGGGGTGGAGAGTTGGCCCACCCCAGCCTGGCAGAAAGGAGTTTGTGGGCGTGGGCATGAGTCCGACACACTCCCTACCAGCTGGGTGGTGGGGCTCTGCAGAGAGGGTGGAGAGTGGGCGGGGCGTCGCTGGACTGACATTCGGTAGTCACTTGACACCCCGGCACGCCCGTGGGCGTGGCACGGGTAAAATGGGGGCGGGGCATCCTGAAGAAAGAATCAGGGTTCGAGAATGGTCAGAAAAATCTTTCTTATGGGGCTCCCAACACCGCTGAAACACAGTGCGGCCATTTCTGTCCTTCTTCCAGAGGCAGGGGACTCACCTGGGCTTCTTCCCTCTTCCCTAGTGACATCTACACCACCCCCTACACCCTGTGCGTGGTGGCACCCGGCACCGAGGATGCAGCAGCCGACGGCAGGGAGTAGGGAGCACCCCTGGGTGGGACGACTGGGGTCACAGCCTTTTGAGCTTGGCTGAGATGCCAATTGAGGCACAGACTCGGAGGTGTCAGCAGCTGTGGGTGGGGACCCAGGTAGAAGTGTTGCCTGATGAGACTAAGTCTCACGGGGAATTTAAAGCTCCTCCCTGAGCCTGCAGGTAGAGCTGGAGGCAGAGCAAAGACTCACGAAGAGGCAAAGACGTGCTGCTCCCAGAAGACCACCAGTCCCCACCCTCTCTGTGTCCCTGCACCCCAGCACACCAGCCTATGTTGGGGTTTAATTCTTCCCTCTCCCTTTTTCTTTCAAGCCTGCACCTGAATTTCCTTCCCTAGCTGGGGGTATAGGTCACCTGGTGGGAGGACAGGTTTTTCAGTGGAGAAGAGAGTCACACTTGGGGGGACTAAAATCTGGTGGGGGTGTCCTAAACAAAATCCAGATGCCCCAGGGCCAGAGCATCCTCTGGGAGAGGGCAGGTGGCCCTCCTCATTGGACTTTTGGGTGGGGAGGGATGCAAGGATGCTGAAGGTCCTGAATCAGGTCCAGGCACATAGAGGGAGTCAGTGTGAAACAGCCCACAATTTTGGGGGTGAAGCCATCCCTTGCTCATGCCAGCTCTGGCTCTGCTTTGGGCTCTGTGGCTTGAAGTCTTCACAGCCTGTGCCATGCATATATGCTGCCCCCTGCACCCCGCCCCCTCGCATGTCCACTGACACATGCCTGGATGTCACAATGAACTACTTGCAGGTCCCTATGGGGAAACTTAGCCAGGACATCCCAAGACTAGCTGGGGCTAGGGAGGGCAAGGGGCTGACCCCACACCAGATGGTGGAGTTCCATGGGAGGTCCACCAAAGGGAGTGTCCTCAAATTGAAAAGGTGGGCCGCTAAGGGGGTGGAAGGGGGCAGCGTTTCAAACCCACAAATCAAAATCCTGCAAATGCGGAAGCTCCCACCCCTAAAACAGTGTTTGAATCTGAGCTCTGCCCTGGTCTGATCCCCCATTTCTGGCACAGCCCAAAAGGGGGTCACACTAGTACAGAGGTATTCCATTCCACCATTGTTTCCTCCAGACCTCAGCCTGTGCCTCCTTTTCAGCCAGGGCCTGGAGGACGACATCTCTGTGTGAACACAGCTCCCAGTGTGGCTCCAGGGAGGGTGCACCAGCTGTATTGGCCCCATGGCAATCCCTGGGCTCAGTTTGCACCCTCAGCGGTGACAGCCAGATGTGGACTTGATCTTAAGGTTTAGGCACCTGAGTGGGGACACAGGATGTCTCCTCCAGGAAGCCTCCCAGCCTACCTGTTGTGACCTCCTCTCCTCTGATCCATCAGGACCTTGAAGCCCAGAGTGTTTAAGCAAAGGAAGGGGAGCAGAGAACAGGGCTCAGGGTGGGCAGAGCCATGGGGGGCTCACTGAGCCATGGTGCTGCTGAGGCAGGACTAGAGGTATTGTGGGCGTGAGGCTGTGACCCTCAGCATCTTACTCCGTTTATCGTCCGTCTGGGGACCCACGGCCTGGAGGGGATCCAGGGCAGTGGGAGAGAAGGGACACATTTGGGGTGCACCTCACAACATAAACCTCATTGCCCCACTGCCCCTTAGACCCGAGAGAGGGTTCGCCCATCCTGGAGTTCTGGTCACATCCTATTTATACAGGAGGGACCTGAAGGACCCTTAGAAAGTCACAGCTCCAAGTTTCCTCCATTTGGTGGCTTAAGTGGCCTCGTGCTGACACCTGCTGGCCACTTCTAGAATTACAGCACGGGGCCCAAAGGTCTTTGGAGCTGCAATTTGGGGCGTCCTGGGGAGAGCGGTGGGGGGCAACACGACAGCATTCTTCCTATGCAGGGAGCCCCCTGCGGTGTTGCAGTACAGGTGGGCTCGGCACCTTTGCGCTCGGATCGGAGCCTCTCATCTGCAGCCCCTCCCCCTGCCGCCCTGGTGTTACAGAACTGACGGTGGGTGGAAGGAGAGCTAAGGGAATTTCTCTCCGGGGGGGCCCCGGCCCCAGGGGTGTGGCAAGGTGAGTGCCCAGGGCACAGGTTACACAGCGAGCCTCCCTGAAGCATCCGCTGTGTTCCGAGAATTTGAGACAACTGTCTTGTGTTTAAGTCAGGATAATATCAGATACATTACTGAGAGGCTCTGGGGCAGAATGTCTAGGATCCCCATGCTGCGACAGGGGTCCCAAGACCAGCAGTGCGGGGGAAACTTGCGCCCGCGACAAACGCTCCCGCAGGGCTTCCCAAACCTGACCCGAGCCTGGCACCTTGTGGCCACATTGAGAAATGCAACCGCAGCCTCGGAAATCTCCCACCTGTTCTAGAAATCAATCTTGCCCCCAGGATACCAGAAGAGCCACTTTACCAAACCTGGGAGCCGGAAGGAGAGGAGGAGGTAACAGAACCCCCATCCTGAACTCACCAGTTGTCCCGACAGCCCAGCACCATCGGATACCATTTGACCCAGCCACCTCCGTGCAGGCAGCCGGAGAGGCCAGGGTGAGGCCATCCTGGGCGGCGAGGCCCCAGCGGGAGGACTGAGGGCTCATGCTGTACGGCTCGCACTGCGGTGTGTCCAGACGGGGAAAGCAGTGGGCTGGAGGAGGCCTGGAGGCTGACCCAGCTCAAATCCCTGCTCTGCCGATGGACCCAGGCAAGCCGGGTACCTGGGCAGCCACGTCCCTCTGACCTCACAAGCTTGACACACTGGTGCCTGGAAGCCCTGAGGTCAGAGGACAGCACTGACCACACACCGACACGCGTTCCTTGTTGTCCATCATTATACTCTCAGTGCAAAGTTATGCTTGCCCCTGACCACCCTGACTGATGGCACTAGGACATTCTTTCCTGGGTGTTGGTGGCTGAGTCATGGCCCCGGCAGGTCCTGGGACACTTGCCATCCTCTCCATCCCCTGCAGGTAAAAGTTGTCACCTGAGAGGGCTCTGGAGTTTGAGGGGAGGGGGACTGGCCAGGCAGGGAGTCTCGCCCTGTCCCCGGGCACACAGGAGCCCCAAGGTCCCCTGGGCCATGCACAATCCCTCCCCCAGCCTGCTCTCAGCCTCATTCCAGACATGTGAGCCCTCCGTGAAGCCAGCCCTGGGCCTCCTCCCGGCAAGGCCCCGCCTCCCCACATGCCAGCGGCTGTCTCCCCAACCACCGGGAGCAAGAGGCCCGCCCCTTTCCCATGCGAGACACCTCAGCTGCCTCTTGCCTTTGCTGCTGGGAGGGGCAGCAGGCTTGTGGAGCACAGAGGCCCAGAGAGGGGAAGTAACTGCTGGAGATGCAGAGCGAGAAGCCACCAGACATGCCCGTGGCCGCAGCCCTCCCTCAGCCTTCCTCACCTACAAGCCCGCCCCACTGAGGCCAGCTCAGTGCACGCCCAGATGCGGAGGAGGTCCGAGACCTGCCCTACTGGGGGAGGAGCTGAGAATCCAGTTCAGGGGACCTGCTGACACCATGACAACGGGCTCCACCCACACACATCATGCCACTGGACCCTCACCGCCAAGGCAGGGAGAGTCTCCTTGGGTTCCCTTTTCATGGATGGGGAAACCGAGGCTCAAAGATGTTAACTAACTTTCCCAAGGCCACACAGCCACGGGCAGCAGAGCAAGGACTTAATCCCCAGCTGCCTGGCCCACCAGCTCTCACCCTTCAGCCCTGCATGGTCCCCAGTGGCCCCTCCTGCTGGCCCCAACATGCTGAGGGCGTGTGGGAGGTGAGGTGCCCACAGGTCTTGGCCCGTTGTGTCCTCCAGTCCTCAGCCTGTGCCTTCTTTTTGGCCAGGGGCTGGAGGATGACATCTCTGTGTGAGCACAGCTCCTAGTATGGCTCCAGGGAGGGTGGCACCAGCTGTATTTTCCCCACGGCAAGCCCTGGGCTTGGTTTGCACCCTCGGTGGTGACAGCCAGGTGTGAACTTGATCTTAAGGTCTAGGCACTTGAATGGGGACACAGGACGCCTCCTCCAGGAAGCCTCCCAGCCTGCCTGTTCTGACTTCGTCTGATCTGTGCAGCTGGAATTGGGGGTGGGGGGGACCCTCAGCCCTCACCTCTCCTGTTTCTCCTCTGGCCCTTCCTCCCATCCGGAGCCTGGCCTCTCTGCCCTCTCCATTCCCACAGCTGGACCTGGTCCAGGAAGCACCCCCAGCAGGTGACCGAGAATAGACCCATTATCTAGTCCTCAAGGGAGGAAGCCCATCTTCCATCTTCTCCTTCTCCCTGACCCTTGAAGCGTTCTCTGGATGGGCTGAGCTTGTTGGGCGTCCGGTGGCTGCCAGGAAAGGCTAGGGAGACCAGGGAGGGCTGTGGTGGACCAGGGGAAGCCAAAATAGGTCATGGAGGGCAGAGGGGGCCAGAGAAGGTCAGCAGGGGTTAGGGAGGGAGAGAGCCCCATGTTCAACCCAGGGCCCCTGGTTCACCTCCTCCCAGCCCTGTTCTGGCTGCCCGCTGAGCCTGACCCACAGCCCAGAACCTGAGGCCCAGAGAGGGAGGGGGACTTCCAGGGAACCCCAGCAAGTGGACCACAGGTGTGGGAGGGGCAGGTGGGATGCCCCCAGGGAGGCCAGGCTGGAGTGGGGCCAAGTGCTGAAGTGAGGATGGACTTTGAAGAAGAGAATCGTGTGCTTTGAGACCCAGTGTGAACAGCCACAGGCTGAAGGGCTGCTGGGGCGCCGGCTCTGTTTTCCAAAAACACAGATGGGCTGGGCGGGGGGTCAGAGTGAGGCCGGCGGAATGCATCCCCCCCCCCCGCCACCGCCCCGCCCCACGAGGTTCTGAGGACTCAGCAGCCGGGTCCACGTGGGGCTGCAGAGGGTGGGGCCACCCAGAGCTCACGGGCTCTGCACCCCCCAGGCTGGAGATCTGGAGGCCCACCTTCATCCCTGGCAAAGCACAGAGCCGGGCACGGCTGGGAACGACCCTGTGACCTTGACCCTGGGTCTACATCTCCGAGCATCTCTGGGTGAGGGGAGCCTGGGAGGCAGCACGCGCCCCCACCTCCATCCTGAAGGTCCAGGGGTGCCCCCAAGATCCCATATCTCAGCCCAGTGCCTTGGAGGATGGAGCTTGTGGGGTGACAGACCCCAGCTTCTGAGGGCAGCCTCAGGGACCCCTCTGTGGGTTCCTAGAGACTGTCCCAGGGCTCTCTGGGTCAGAACCCCAACAGCAGCAGATGGCAGGAGGTGCCAGGGTTTAGCCAAGGTGGAGTGGGGCTAGGGGGCTGCCTGGGGGTTGAGCTGAGGACCTGAGGGGTGGGGGCCGGTGCTTGGCTGGGGGCAATGGGGAGGCACCCCCGCCGTCTCCACTTTCGGAGGAATCTGCCTTGCTGTTCCTGCACAAAGCCAGAAAAAACAGTGCCGGGGGGAGGGTGGCCGGGGCCCCAACCCCGTCTGTCTGTCTGTCATCTCCACAGCTCCCAGACCCCTGACCCCCCCACCCCCAAACTTTCTGGAACTGACCTCTCTCCTCCCAGCACTGGGCGGGAGAGATGGGGGTGGACATGGGAAAGAACTAACCCTGACCCAGCTGGACCGCCTGCCTGAGGCCTCCTGGGCCCCGGGTTCCTGTCCCCAAAGCCCCCACCTCACATGAGCCTTCTAGCTCTGGCGGCCAAGGCGGCTGCAAGCAAAGCGAGGGGTCACCTGGCCTGATGGCGGCAACTGCCCCCCAGCGCCCAGCCTCAAATCCCCCAGGCGCTGGAGACCCTCGGCAAGGCTCCCGCTGGGCACAGGTGCCTGGCGTGCTCAGCCACGATGGGGGCGCTGGAGGGTGTCACCCCCGAGGACTCCCGCCCCAAGTCTCTGCTTCTGGGGCTGGAGGGTCAGACTCTCACTGGAGATGTTTCCAGAATGCTGGGGCCCTTGCGTATTTGTCCAGCTGCTCCCCCAGGAAGCCTGGGCCCGTGAGAGGGGTGTGGGCTTAACTAGAGGGCTAAGACCTCGGCACCCTCTCTCCTTCCCAAGCCTCGTAGCCTCCAGAGCCCAGGGCGGCCAGCCCGTAGGGCATCTCCCAGAGCCCCACGCGTCAGGAATGCGGGCGGCGGGACAGCAGAGCCCTGCAGAGGGACCACTGTCCGGACATCAGGCCCCGTGCCGCCGGGAGGGCAGCAAAAGTGGGGCTGTGGCACCCTCTGCTGGTCCTGTCTGTGAATGACTGCTCTGACCGCCTTGCCCACGTGGACAGGTGCCCACCCAGTGAAACCACCCGCACCAGGGGCCTGACCCTGCTTAGGTCCAGAGGGCAGGCTCCCCAGGGTGGGACTCGCAGCCTTGCTGGACACAGACACTGGCCTGCACTCTGCCTGGGCGCTGCTGGGGGCCTTTTCTAGGAGCCCAGGCCACGGGTTCCTGGTCTTGCTCCCTCTTCCCAGCCCGGCCCCCGCCGGGCACTAGGGCCTCAAGGGCAGGGTCTCCACCCCAGCATCCTTGCGTCCACCTCTCATGGCCCTCGGGATTTGCTCAGGCCCGGAGAACAGCGAGGACAGTAAATATTTACTGCCAACAGGAAAAGGCAAATACAGCCCCAGTGGCCAGATGGAGGTGGCCGTTCATCCGTGCCAGGGGCAGATGCAATCCGGGGAGCCAGCCTAGAGGCAGCCACACAGGCAGAATGTCCTTGGTAAGTGGGCACCAGAGGGCCTGACCCCAGCCTCAGTCTCCCCATGGAGCACCGGTGCAGCCGTACCCACCCTGCCCTACCTCCCATGGCACGTGTGACAGTGCAACATGGGCGATGCCATGGTGAGTGCACAAAACATGGGTGGGGGCTGCGCCCAGCATTTGGACCCCCCTGCCCATGCCGGGGTGACACCCAGGACTGCACACAGCTGACGGCCTCTGCCAGGCCCGTGGGCCAGCGAAACCCAGGGCGCAAGGGCAGGCCCCGACTGTTCTGTTCCCAGAAGGGGCGGAACCTGGGCCTGGGTTGGGTGGCAAAGCCAAGGTCTGCGGGCCTGGCTTCCGTGGGGCGATATGGGGGCTCCAGGAACCAGGGGCACCTGGGGTTCAGCACACAGGGGTGCCGAGCAGGAGACCAGGTCCGATCCCACCCTGGCCCCCGGGGCCCCAGGTGGCCCTGGGCAGCCACTTCTCCCTCCCTCCCTGACCATGTCCGTGCGGGGGGCACGGAGGGCCCCCACCCCACCTGTTCAGAATACATCACCTGGGGCCCAGGGGCGGGCTGCAGAGGCGGTGGGGGTGGGGGGATGCTGGGTCTCAGAGCTGGGGCGGGTCTCAGGAGGGGCGAGGGAGACAGGCCCCAGCCCAGGCAGGGGGCCAAGGACAGGGTCACACGGTGGCCCACAGCCTTCCCCACCCGGTGGACCACCCTCCCGAGCCCCCCGCACCACCCAGGTCCAGCCAAGCTGCGAATCCTGCCAGCTGGGATGGGCCCCCGTGTCCCAGGAACCCAAAGGCCTCCTCCCTTCCCACAGAGCCTGTTGGCACCTGAGGGGGAGGGGAAGCGTCCCTGGGGTCTCACTGGCTGCCGGGGCCTTGAGGGCAGCCTGACTCCGACCAGCCCACTTCCCAGCCCAGCTGTGTGCAGCCGGCCTCGGGCACCCACCTACCTCAGCTCCTGCAGGGTGCCCCGGCCTCTACCCGTGCGAACGGGGCCTCCGGGGTGATCCCATGGGCAGTTCGCCGCTCATCCCGGCCACCCCCTCCCCCTCCTCTTCCGGGTCCAGTGTCCAGCCATCCACCCGCCTGCCCAGCCCTGGCCTCCACTCCAGGGGCGGGGCCTGCTGGGGGCCTGCGGCCTCTCCCCTGGGGGTGGTGATGTGGCCCTGGGGAGGGGGACCAGGGTGAGAGCCTCGGGGTTGCAGGGAGGGCTGCCCAGCCGGCCGGGAACCAGGCCAGCCTCTGAGTGGTCTGCAGCCACTGGGGCCCAGGCGTCCAGCCCCAGGCCTGGTCACCCCGAGCCCTGGCCCCAGGTGGAGCCTTCAGGAAAGATGCCAGTTGATTTGGCCTGGGCAGCTGGCAGGCTGGCCAAGCTTTGGCATGGCCAGGTCACCCTCTGACCTCCCAGGCCATGGCCAGCCCAGGCAGCACTGGGCTTTTCGGCATGACCGGTGGCGGCCTCGGCGGGTGCCCTGCAGAGCCACCCTGTGCAGCAGTGGGTGCTGAGGAGAGGGTGTCAGGAGACCGGAGCTCGCCACCTTGGGGGCACTGCCATGGGCCCTGGTCCCTGTCCACCCGCATGCCTGTGGGCTCCCAGTGCCGTGTGCGATGCAGAGGGAACAGAAAGGGGTCTGGGTGCCCCCCACCCCCAGTCGCCCCCTCCCCCCAGGCCACACAGAGGACGCAGCAGAGCTCATTCAGGGGGTTTATTGATCACAGGTGGGGGGAGCGCAGAGCTGGCCACCTGCCCAGAGCGGGCGCCAGCTGGGCCCTAGTTGCAGTAGTTCTCCAGCTGGTAGAGGGAGCAGATGCTCGTGCAGCACTGCTCCACGATGCCGCGCTTCTGCAGGGACCCCTCCAGGGCCGAGGGCTGCAGGCCGCCAGTGCCAGGGCCTCCGCCCAGCTCCACGGCCCCCACTGCGGGGAGAGACGGTCGGGCAGACGGCGCTCCCCTGCCCGCCCTGCCCAGCCCTGGAGCGGGACCCTAACCAGGTCCCCTGGTGCCCGTCCTGGGCCTGCCCCCACCCTCTGCCTCCCCGCAGCCTGCCCAGGACAGGCCCTCTCCTGGGGGCGATGGGCGTCTCCCATGGGCACCCTGCATCACCAGCACATCCCCCCCGAGACGATCAGCACCTAGGACTGGACTCACTTCAGAAGATTCCTCCTTGGAGCTGCCCTCTTCGGAGGAGCGGAGGGAATGGGGGATGGGGTGGGAGTGGCGCTGGGTGAGGCCAGGGGAGAAGGGAGTGGGGGTGAGGGGCAAGCCCACCCTCAGGTGTTGTCCTGGCTCAGCCCCCAGAGAGCTGGTGGGTTACTTTCAGGATGTGACCAAGGGAACATCATTTCCCTTAAAAAAAAAAAAAAAAGCCTCCTGTCCTCCCCCTGGGCTCCTGTTGGAAGCCAGGGTGGGGGCAGCAGGGCGGAGGGGCTCACCCTGCGGGCCCTCCAGCTCCCGGCGGGCCTTGGGCGTGTAGAAGAAGCCGCGCTCCCCGCACACCAGGTACAGCGCCTCCACCAGGTGGGAGCCGCACAGGTGCTGGTTGACGAAGGCCAGGGCTGGGGCGGGCGCCCAGAGGCCCAGCAGGGCCAGCAGGGGCACGAGGCGCGTCCACAAAGCCATGGTGGGGGGACGAGGACCTGGGGGACGGGCAGGGTTGAGGCTGGCGAGAGCCACCCGGGACCCCCAACCCTGCTCACCCCCCAAACGCTCCAAGAGACGCGCCCACGTCCCCGTGTGCCGCTCAGCAGGGCTCGCGCCTGGGCCCCGACGCCCTGGGCCCCGATGCCCTGGACCCCAGCGGGGCCACCCCAGACCCAGGCTGACGCGGAGCCCCCAGGACAGACCTGCTTGCTGTCGGCCTCGAATGCAGCTGGTCCCGAGGGCTGGGGGCTGCTGGGCCCCCGCCAGCTTTATAGCCCCCGGCCCCACGGCCTGGCCCATTAGGGCCCCAAGGGGGTGGCAGATGGCCGAAGGCTGAGGCTGCAGTTTCTAGATCATTTCCCCGCTGCTGGGTCTGCAGGAACCTCTCCTTGGTCGTCAGCACCTCTTGGGGCCACGGGGCCATTAGAGTCTTAACGAGGGACCGGATGCCAGGTTGTCCCCGCTCGCAGCTGGGGGCGAACGCCTCCACGGGGGCTGAGCGCCCGCCCCTCCACCCCACCGCCCTGCAGGGGCCCCATCGTCCACCTTAGTCCAGGGAGTGGGAGGACCCCTGCCCGCTGTCCCTGGGCTGCCCTTGGGGACCCAGAGATGATCCAAGGCCGTGGGGTGGGCGGTGAGGAAGTGTCTCCTTGGCTCCTGGCCCCAGCCCCACCCACCCCGGCACAGGGCAGCTGAGACCTCCAGGTCCCCGGGGCACTGCCAAGGGGGCTGGACTCAGGGAGCCACAGCTGTAAGGCCCCTCAGGCTGACCCCTGTCTCTCATCTTCAATGTGGGGGTCACAGGACGTGTGGGTGGGGCCCTACCACGTCCAGCCCAGGCACCCTCTCGGCCCCCACCCCTCAACCCCTGCTCATCTCCCCCACCCTGACTCCTTTTGGACTCGGCCCCATGACCCCATTGCATCCTTTTTCTGTCATTTGGGCCGAGCCCCTGTGGTGCCCCCAACCCCATGGACAGGCCCCTGGAGGGAGACCCAGACCCTATCAGCCCCCCACTCGGAGGAAGGGGCTGGGCCCTGCCTTCCCAGGACACCGTGGTGTCCGGAGGCCCCTCTGCAGCCAGGGGAGATCTGGGGGCCTCTTAGGGAGGGGTGTGCAAGGCAGGAGGCCGGATGTGGGAAGACTCAGGTGGGAGGGAAGAGCCAAGGGCCCAGTAGGGCAGGAGGGGGATGAGTCCGCCGTTAGCCCTTCCTCAGGGTCTCAGTGAGGAACAACCATCAGAAGTGTCCCCTTCGGGGGCCTCATAGGCTGAAGGGACATGGGTACAGGAGGGCTAGTCACAGACAAGGTGCTTGAGGTGCAACTGATGGAAGGACCGCCAGGGAGGGCTGGGAAGGAAGGCTTTGCCCAAGAGGGTCTTGACGGATGAGTAGGAGCTTGCCAGGATTGACATCCTAAGAGCTTAGAGCCAGGGTCCTGGTGGTGGGAGGGGGAGATAGGGGAACCAGAGGGAGAGAGCAAGGCCTGGAAGACGGGCTGGTGTCTACATCCTGCAGGAAGTAAGGAACCAGCTGCCTCCCAGGGAGCCCCAGGATGCCCACTCCAAGGGCCAGGGCCAGGGCCAGGGTGGGAAAAGGGGCACCCAGGGCTGGGCCAGCACCGGAGGATGCTGGGGGCTCTAGCTGGGGGGCCAGGTCCAGACCTGTCGAGGAAACAGAGACCAGAATCCAGCCCCCTGCCCGCCTTACTGGGGAGACCGAGGCCCAGAGATGTCACCTGGCGCCAGCTCAACTGGCCTCTCCATCAGCACACATTCGGGGGTGGTGGTGGCGCTCCCACGTGCTGTTCTGGGTGGGGTGGGGGGTGGGGATCAGCGGCGGCTGCGCCTTGGGCCCCCCATTCCTCTGCTAGCTCTCACGGCTGGCCCCTGGAGCCCTGTCCCCTCCTCCCAGTGGGGACACTGGGCTTGTGGGGAGGGCCAGCCGACAGCCCTGCCTCAGAGACCACACCCGTGTGTCCTGCCCCCCCCAAACCCCAGACCAGGTCCCCACCTCCATGCTGCCGCCCCACGGAGACGAGACAGCTCAGCCAGGACCCCCTCAGCCCTCTGGAGCTGCTGGCGGCTCAGCACAGGCGGGTCCTCTGGGTGAGCAGGTGACCCAGGGCTGCCTGGAGGGGGAGGGGCAGCAGAGGAGGCTCTGAGCAGGGCTGGGGCAGAGCGTGAGGGGCCCAGGCACCCAGGGGCGAGCCCGGTGCCCAGACACAGACACAGATGCCGGGTGGGTGCTCACAGCGATCCTTTCTTTTATTGAGATTGCGAGCCGGCGGCACACGGTACACGGACGGCACATGGGTGGCACATGGCACACAGGCGGCACATGGGTGGCACACGGCACATGGGCGGCACACAGCAGACACCTGCAGGCAGAGGTGGGCAGCAGGGTGCCCTCCGGCAGGTGGATCTCGGGCGGGCTCTTGGGGTGCCCTGTGAGCCAGCCCCTCACGTGGGCGGGGGAGGCCAGGAGACCCGGCCCAGGGGGCCTGTGGGGTGGCATCCCGCATCTAGCTGATGGCACTCAGAGCGTGGGTGAGGACGTGCAGCTCGTCCTGGACACCGTCCAGGGCGCGCTGGATGGCGTGGGGACTGTCCAGCACGTCGATGGCCAGCGTGTACGGGTCGAACTTCACAGAGAAGGGGCGCTGGATGCGGGAGGCATAGCTCCTGTTGTGGGGGGGGACAGCAGGGACCCTCCGTCACCCGTGGGGAGGAGCTGGGGACCGATTCTCCTCCATTACAGTAGGCTCAGAGCTCCCAGGACTTTTCTGAGCCACCTGGGTCCCCAAAGCTCATTCTGTCCAACCACCCAGACAAGATGGGAGCCTGAGACCTCTTCCAAGGGCTGAGAGGTGTTTCTGGTGGGGAGGGACAGGTCTTTCCCAAGTGAGCCTCTGCCAGCTCCAATTCGCTCCGGCCACTGAGACCCCCCGGCCTCCTGCCAGCACTCATCCCTCCCTGCTCCTGCCCAAGGCCCAGTTCAGCCAGGCCTCCTCCTCCAGGAAGGCTTCCATACCTTGTGCCCTGGAGAGTTCATTACATCCCTGTCCCTAAGCCTGTGTGTGGGATCCAACCTCCCCCCCACCACTGCAGGCACATAGATCCTGGACCTCAAATTTCCCTGTGACAACAGGAGCCTGGCTGGAAAGGGGTCCCTTCTGAGGGTGAACTGGTGGGGTGTGTTGGGCTCTGCCCACCTCCCCTGGGCACTGCAACCCCAGCCCTAGAAAATCCCCAACCCCCAGGATCCCCACCTGGCTCTGAGTCACCCCAGCCCTGCTCCTCTGTCCCCCCACCCTTCCCAGGACCCCAGCTACTCAGAGGGCACACATCCATCTTACAAAGTCAAACTTCACCTCCTAAAAGCCTGGCCTTGACCTGGCCACCAGTCCCACAGGTGTCCCCTCCCCAGATTTTTGGGGGTCCTGCTGCGGGACGGGTGTTGTAACCAAGGTGTGCACCGTTTGCTCCCCTGTGAAATGGGTTTGCAGGCCCGCCCGCCAGCCAGCTTGCCCGGTGTCGGGGCGCCGTGGGGGTCTCGGCCCACCTGAGCTTGTCCTTGGCATCGCTGAAACTCTCGGACACGAAGTAGACGGGCTGGTACGTCTGGTCCTGGTAGGGCTGTACGGCCGCCGCGTCGGGGTCGAAGGCCCGGATCTCGGGCTCCTCAGACAGGGAGTGCTGGCGGGAGGCCGGGGGGGGGGGTCTCAGTGGCCGGAGGGAATTGGAGCCCCGTGACCTGACTCCAAGGTGGGCTCTGTGTGTGGACTCATACCGGCACCCCACCCCCGACCGTGGGTCCTCTCGAGGCCTGGGGACATGTGCGTGGGACGGGGCAGGGACAAGCTTCCTTGGCCCCCCTAACAGGGCACAGTCCCTTGCTCCAGCCTCCTGGGAGGCCCGAATCCAGGATGCACAGCCAAGGTCACCGTCCCCACTGGGACCCGGGCTCCAGTGCCTTCCAGGGTGGGGGTGGTCTCACCAGGAGCTCCCCGTAGGAGGACAGCAGCCCCGCTCCGTAGGCCTTCACCTCGCCGTTCTGTTTGCATAGCCCAAACTCCACGGTGAACCAGTACAGCTGGTGGGGGCAGCCGGCAGGGTCAGCCAAGGGACCGCTGCCACCGCACAGCAGCCCCCACCGCCCGTGGCCCCGGGCACCCCACCGCCCGTCAGGCAACGCCGAGCCAGGCTCCAGGCAGTCACAGCGTGAGCAGCGGAGACCTCAGCCTGGACAGGAGGACCCGGCCTGCACCCAGGGCCCTGCAAGCGGTGGAACCCACCGTGGACAGCTTCTCAATCTCCTCGTCTGACACCCCCAGGGATGCGAGGCCGATGTCCTGTGGAGGGGGGAGAGCTGAGGGGGGAGAGGCTCAGCCCACCGCGGCTTGGGCACCTGTGTGAGGTGAGGGTGCTGGGGGTGTCCGCAGCCCCTCCGGGGTCTCCTGGATACTGCCGGGGTGCAGGGACCCCCCTCGGGGTGCAGGGACTCTCCCGGGATCCAAGGACCCAGGACCGCCCTCTGCCGTTCCTGGGAGAGCCAGCAGGTGGCAGCACAAGCCGCGGGAATCTGCCCCCAGCTGGTCCCCTGGGCACCAAGCCCGGCTGACTCTCGGCAAAAGGCCATTTCCTAGTCTTTGTTCTAAGGTGGTCTTCCCAGAACAGGCCTGAGCACACCCAGCACGCCGGCCCACCCTTCTATTCCAGGAAGATGCCCTCTCTCTGAGGTCTTGTGACCTAGGTGGGCAGCGTCCAGCCCCGGGGGGTGGGGAGAGGCAGGGAGCACCCATCACGGCAGGTGCCACCCCCCAGCCCCTTGGCTGGCACCTGGCTCCTGAGGCCTCGAGGACACACCTGGGAGAACTGGGCGAAGGTCCGATCGGCCAGCATGGGCACGTGGCCCAGCAGCTCGTGGCAGCAGTCCCTGTGTTGGGGGCGGACATCCGGTGGGGCTGGGGGTGGGGGGTGGGGCGGCGGCAGCCTGTCCCCCCCTCCACACCGGCCCTCAGCCCCCGCAGGCCCCGGAGGGCTGGGCACTCACGGCTCGGGGGAGTGCATGGGCGAGGAGGCGTGGCGGATGTACTGCGTGCACTGGAACACGCGGAAGGCCAGGCTGGCCAGGAAGTCCCGGGCGGACAGCAGGCCAGCCACGGGCCGCAGCTGGAAGCCGGTCCGCTCTGCACGGGCGGCGGCAGGGTGGTCAGGGAGCAGGGCGGGCGGGGCGGTGGGCTGGCCACCCCAGGCCCTCCTCCGGGCGCCCCCCACCCCGGCAGCGCCGCACCCTTCAGGAAGCGGGAGACGTCCTCCAGCTGCGGGATGCTGTCCTCCCGGTACCCGCAGAAGCGCTCCAGCAGCTCGAAGGCCTCCAGGTGCTCCCGGCACGCGTGGGTGGCGTAGAGGCCCCGCAGCGTGGAATAGACTTCCTTCCTGCAGGTGAGGGGCTCGGGCCCAGCTCCGCACCCACATCCCCGCCACCTGCTCCAGACCCCTCCCTGCATCCAGCAACCCCTCCTGGTGGGCGCTCTGCCCTCTCCCTGCAGGCCCCTCACTTGGCCCTAAGACTCTGGCCACTGGGAGTGGACATCTCCCTTTGGAGGGATTCAGGGGGCTGTGGGGGCCTCGGGAAGTCCCTTGTCCACCTGGACTTGGTCTGTCCTGCTGGAGGCCTCCCTGCGGGGATTCTGGGGGTCTTCCCCGGCCCTCCTCATCCCCACCCGCCCCTCCCCAGCCGCCGCCTAGGGGCCTCACCAGGTGGCAGTCTCCTCGGCCGTGTATTCCACGTGGGGAATAGGGTCTCCTCTGGGGAGGGGGTCAGCAGTCAGTCCAGGCCCCCTTGGGGAGGACGTGTGGGATGTGGGTGGACAGGAGGTGCCTGAGCTGAGTGCCCTACAGGCTGTGTGGCCACAGCAAGTAGCTTAACTGCTCTGTGCCTCAGTTCCCTCAGATGTGACCTGGCGACCAAGACTCGGTGACCGTGGTGACAGTGAAGATGATGGCACTGGTGACAAAGACGTCCCTCCCCACCCCACCCCACCCCCCGCCCAGGTCTAGTGTGAGGCTAAGGATGGGGTCTGGGTCTCAGAGAATGAGGTCCCCAGGGTGGGGGGGGGTCCTTACTGCTTGTACTGGAAGGCGATCTCTGCAATCACCTTCCTGCGCTGGCGGTACACCTGGTCCGAGAAGCCCTGACGGCAGAGTGGACGCCGTCGGAGGCTGCCCCGCCCTGACCATCAGCCCTCCCCACCCGCAGCCCAGATGTGGCTCTGACACCGGCAGGCACCAGGCAGCTGCACCCAGCCAGGCCGCAGGATCCACCAGGACCCGGGCAGCAGACAGACACTCCGTCCGCACCCACCATCCCGACCATGAGTACGGGGACAGGTCAGGACCAGGGGGCCTGGGGAGGCACCAGCTCACCGGATGGTCCATGTCCAGGTCAGGATCAAACTTAGTGACCAGGTGGTGGCACTTGTCCAGCTCGGAAACTTTCCTTGGGAACCAGAGGACTTCACGGAGGACGGAAGGTAGAAGGACTGGAGTGAGTGTTGGGCCCGTGGGAGGAGGGTCCCCCCCCCGGAAGCGGCCTCCCAGCCAAGGTGGGGGGTCCAGAGGAGACCCAAGCCCAGACATAGATGAGGAGAAGGATGGAGGAGGGCCGGAGCCAGCAGGGAGGGAGCCCCCAGGCCATACACGTGGTCACTGGGGTTCTCCTGTGGGATCCCACGCACCCCAATATCTCAAGGTCATGTGGTCACACTCAAGGGCAGAGGGGCCAGCCTCACCCTTGTTCTCCCCGACGCCCCGCACGTCTTCGGCCACGCGGCGCAGGGAGCTGAGCAGGGCGGGCAGGGCGGCACTGGGCACCTCGCAGCGCACAAAGTACTCCAGGTGTGGGCCCCCTGCCCGCAGCTTCTGGGCCGGCCGGGTCTCCAGGTGGTGGATCTGGGCTTCAAATGTCTTAAGAGCAAAAGCAAGAAGAAGGAGGGTGGGAGAGAGAGAGAGACAGAGATGGAGACGGACAGAGAGGGAGGTGAGGGAGCTGGGAGCAGGTGCCGGGGTTCGGCCTGCCCTGCGCCGCCCTGGATGCCCGTCCCTAGCTAGCAGCACACCGACGGCTTTCCAGACTCAGGGCTGATGCTGGCAGGTTTTGGCTGGGAGACGGGGTTTTGCCTAGTTTGTCTAACAGGGGTTGTCTCAGGGTCCCCCCAACCCAGCGTTCTGGGCGGGGCCTTCTTTGTGTCCCTCGGCCACCCCCAGGCAGCCTGACTGCCATCCCTGGTGGCCCACAGCTGGGGGTGGGCCCTGACCCTGCCGTAGCCGGGTCAGGAGGCTCAGGCCCCCTCCAAGTGACACTGAGTGCGGGGTGCGGGCGGTGGCTGGCTGGAAGGCTCTGTTCCCCCAGCCCCCATCACCCAGCCACAGGGACCCTCGGTCTCCACGGCCCTCGGGCCACATGGCCAGCGCGGGAGCTGGAGCAGAGTGGCTGTAATGTCGTTTGGGTGCCTGAGCTGGGAGCCAGCAGGTATCGCCATCAGCTGTCACACAGAGCCCTGCCCCCCCCCCACCAGTGTGAGGCGGTGGGCACCAGGTGGGCACCAGGTGGGCACCAGGTGGGCTGGGGGCCAGGCTCAGCATGCTCCCTAGAGCAGGCAGGTGAGGTGAGGGGCTGTGGCCCCCTCCCCACATGGCGCCAGACCCCTGCTGCCCCCTCACCTCAAACGCCTTCACGGCCCGGGACAGCGCGGGGGGCTTGGCAGCCCGCAGGGTGAAGAGCAGGGCCAGCGCGGCCTTCCCGTCCCGCTCCTCCAGGGCCCCGGCCCCCAGGGCCTCCTCAGGCTCCGTGGCCGCGGCCGCGGCAGCCTCCGCCTTCTCCCGCTCCTTGCGTGCGTCCTGGATGAGGCTCTGCCGTCTCCCCACGAAACGCGGGGACTGTGGGGACAGACACGCCCGCTGCCCCCGCTCTCGGCCGGACCTACGGAACCTGGGGCCCTGCTCCAGCATCGCGCCTGCCAGTGGGTGTCAGGGGAGAGGCTGCAGCGGCAGCGGGGGTGGCCCGGGGCAGACGCTGCGTGGCCTGCGCCCCAGGCCCCATCTAACAGGGCCAGGGGACAGGAGGGGGTGACTCGGGAGCTGCCCCGCTTCTCCTGGGCTGGGCAGGGCCAGGGGACAAGGGGTCCGGCCACCTGGGAGGGAGCTGCCCACCTGGTCCCGGGGACCCCACTCCAGCCCCATGGAATGACCTCTCCTCACGGCCCCACCCCCAGCCCTGCCTCCCTGCACAGGGGCCGTGGCCACACGTTGTCCACAGACTGTCCCCGAGACCATGAGCCCCCAGGGGCAGTGTGTCGCACCTCCCTCCGCCGTCTGAGCAGAGGAGACGCCCCCTGCCTGGGGCTCATCACTGGCAGCTGAACTTCCAAGAAGGTTCTGGTGCTCTCGGGTCTTGGAACACGGTGGGGGGTAGGTGGGGAGCCCTCCCCGGATCTCCCACTTGACTGCCAGTGGGGTGTGGACAGAGCCAGGGGCCTCCATGGGGGCACCCCCCTGGGAGCCTGGGGGGCACTTTCTACCCCTCAGCCGGTCCCCTGAGATGCTGCCTGCAAAGTAAATTTCTAGAACCCAACCCATGTTTTCTTTAAATCTCCATAACAGGAGTGATTTTAAACGTGCAGGGAGCGGATTATTCCGGGCCATCCCTGAGGCGAACGGGAGACCCCTCCAGTTATCCAGTCTCACAGAGCGGGTGGCCCAGTGGGTCTTCCCAGCACAGCCTCCCTTGAACTCAGGGGCTCCCAAGTGGTGGGCCAGGACTTGGGGGCCACCCCTGGTAGTCAGGGAGGCCCAGGTTTGCTGGGCAGGGAAGCAGGGGAGCTGGGTTTCAAGACAGGAGATCCCACATGGGACACGGAATGCATGGCAGGGGGAAGGGTGAATGATGGATGGACAGGTCGTTGGCTGGCTGGCTGGCTGGCTGGATGGCTGGCTGGCTGGCTGGATGGATGGTGGATGGACAGGCAGATGGGTGGGTGATGGATGGGAATGGTCCCGGAGGTCCAACCTCCCGTCAGCACAGCAGAACTGAGGCCTGCACTACCTTTGCCCAGCACCCCCTTTGCCCAGCACCCCCCACCATGAGCTGCTGCAGGTCCTGGGACACTGTCGCACACACACTGGGTCCAGCAGGACCCACCCACAGACATTCAAACCCCCGGCACAGGGGTTGCCCGTGGAGTCCGGGCAGGGGAGTGCTCGCGGCCAGGCCAGGGTGCAGGGCATCCGTGTGGACCCTGAGCCTGGGGCCGCCCACCAGCCTTCAGAGGACACCCCTGGGCTTCGGGGGCACCAGCCTGCCCTCTTACCATGATGGCCTCGGCCTGCTTGGCGTCCAGCTCGGAGACGGCCCTGCGGAAGCCCTTGGCCTGCGGCGAGGCGGCGCTGGGGGTGGGCATGGTGCTGGCGGGGTCCGGGCTCCGTCTCCACAGCCCTCTTCCAGGCGGCCTCTTATAGGCCAAGCTGACGTCAAAGCCCCTCTGGGTCCCCCACCTCCCACCTCCCACCTCCTCCGCATGCCCCTCCTGCTGCCGCCGCCTGAGGGAGGCAGGCTGGGCGAGGAGCGCGGAGACGCGGGAGAAAGGGCTCTGTCCCATTAAATCTAATTGCATCCACTGTCGCAGGCACCCAGGCAGGCGTCTGGCCCTTCCTCTGAATCATCTGGGCTCCGGCAGGCGTGCTCTGCAGGGCTGGGCACAGCCGGGCCCCCCAGCCCACATCCGAGCGGGCTGACGGGTGGGCACGTGGGGAGGTGGTGTTCCAGACACCCCACGGCATCCGTTACACCAAACCCTGAGCTTTGGTGGCCACTGGTCCAGGAATCCAGGCTCAGACCTCCGATGGCGGGAGGCAATTTGCTTTTCCAGAAGGCTCTTCGTATCACCAAATTTCCCAACAGGGTCCCAAGGCGTGTTCCCATTAGAAGCCCTCAGCGGGAATGTCATCTGCCCTCCCCCAGCCCCCTGTGCCTGGAACCCCAGGCGTGTCCAGTGGGGCCCAGAATGTTCCAGAAGTTCCCATCCTTCAGTGTGGAAGAGGATGAGGGATGCCGGGGTCGGGGAAGCCTCTAACACGTGTCCCACTCGCTCCTGCAGCCCAACCCCAGCCCCCCAGCGTTCCCCCAAGACGCTCTCACCACTTCTCCCTGGGGTGTCACCACCTCGGGGACATGCCCATCCCTGAGCACCAAGGGCCAGTGCCCACCCCTTCTTTGGGGGTCCCCGGCACCACGGGGCTCCCGGGACAACCTCAGCTCAGAGTTCCTCCTGAGTTCTGTGCACAACATCCCTCGGGTGGCGCCTGCCACCCAACCCCGGAGACCAGGGGACCGGAGGGGACCCCTCCTCGGCGCCAGGCAGGCGTGAGTCCTGCCATGTCTAACCTGCCGCCTGACCCGCCCCCACGTTCGGGCACAGCTTTGGGAAAGGAATGAGGACACTGGCTGTGAGGCCCCCAGCAGCTCCGGGCCCCTTTGGGGAAGGGAACTCTTGGAAGAGGAGACTCCCTGTGCCTCCAGGCATCGTGGGGTCAGCAGGCTGACCTAGGCCAGGGCCCCCAGGAAACAGTGATGTGGAGAAAGGAAGTGTGCCTGACGTGGCAACCACTGGAGGTGGGCTTTCTTGTGTCCAACAGCCCAGGGCGACTTACTGGACACAGCAGGAGCCGGCAGCCCTGGCCTCCCCCTTCCCCACTTCCGCAGGTCCATCCCTGGCTGGTCAATGTGTTGTCTCAGTTCACCTCTCCGGCACCCCTCAGGCCCTAAAGAAGTACCCACACTTCATCACAGTGGCCAGCCGCACCCCTTTCCTCCCAGACCTTCCTCAAACGTGGTCTGACCGTGCCATCCCCTTGCTCCACAATCCTCTATGGCTCCCCATTGCCCTCTGAAAGCAGCCTGGGTGACCCCCCTCACCCATCCCTGTGGATCTCATCCCCCAATTATCCCCATTTCCTGCTCCAGGAGGGTTTGAGCTCCGTGACACGCAGTTTGAAATACCATTTCTTACCCTTTTCTTCTCCTGGTGAACTCCTATGCATCCCACAAAACCAGCTCAGCTACCATTCCCTCTGTAATGCCTACCCTTTCTTGCCCCTGATATTAACCTCCCCCTCCTCTGCTCTCTGAGGGCAGGAACCCTGCTGGCTTGGCCCAGAGCCCTTGTCCCCGTCCCTGGCGCAGGCCCTGGCCCATCTCATATCTTAGACTCTGGGCTCCCAGAGATCATGTCTCAGTGGCCCCAGTCCCCAGGGCCCAGCCCAGAGGAGGGTCCACAGGGCTGTGTGCCCCAAAGGATGCTAAAAGGTTCTGTTGAAGACCCCAGCGGGAAAGGTGGGGCTGGCTCTGCTTTCATGGGCCGACGTGGAGGGTGGTGGGCTTCCACTGCCCTAGGCCACCGTGCCTGAGTCCCTGATGGTCCCCAGGGGTGGTCCGGGCGCCACGCCCAGCATCAGGCCTGCCGCAGCTCTGGACAGACTCCCTGTTCCCCCAGAAGCCCCCCAGGGCTCTCATGTGTCCCCTCCTGGGAGGGCTCCTGGAGACCCCTCGGTGACCTGGGTTCAGCCCTGCAGTGGCAGCTCGTGTACTCAGAGGGGGCCCCGAGCAGGGAGTGACACATCCACTAAATACCGCACAGGAGGGGCCTCCACTGCCGGGTGTGGATTTAACCTTTTGGCAAATGTCTCTGCTGATACAAATAATATTTTTAATCCCTTTTCCTCCCTGAGCTGGTGCCTGCGTGGAAGCTGTGTGGACCTGGCTTCCTGAGTCTGCCCTGGGGCCAGGCGACCCCCAAGCGAGGCCAGTGCGGAGGGTGGGAAGCTGGTGGACTCGCTTCAGGGGCCAGCGTGGCCCCTCTGGTCCCCAGTCCACACCTGACCACGCGTCCATCTGCGCATCCGTCCTGGGAAGCCTTTCCCACACATCTGCCCCTCCAGGGCTGGCAGAACTGGGCCCGACTCTGGGGCCCCCAGAGCAGAGAAGTGCTCCCTTTTCCTTTAGCCCCGCCCTTACTGTGTGCTGCACCCTCCTCCTCCCAAATGGTGAGGGGACCCGGGGTCCCCCAGGCCTGCCCCCGCCAACATATTCTGTCCTGGTTCTGCACCCTGGTCTCCTTCCCACCAAGCATCCTCTCCAGCCTGGGCCACCCAGGTGATCACAGTGTTTGCCTTCAGATAGGCCTTCATAGACCCATTCTGCAGATGGGAAGACTGAGGTGAGTGATAAGCCCAGGTTTCCCATCTCCTCTTTCTTTTTTTTTTTAAGAACTTTTATTGAGATACAATTGACATACAATAAACTGCATGTATTTAAAGTGTACAATTTTGTACAATTTTTTCTTATTAGTAATGTATATATGGCAATCCCAATCTCCCATTTCATCCCATCACAACCCCCCTCCCTCTGCTTTCCTCACTTGGTGTCCATATGTTTGTTCTCTACATCTGTGTCTCTGTTTCTGGACATGGCTCTTTCAAGGACCCAGTGGTGTCCATCCCCGGGCGCTCAGGGGCCCAGGCCCCAAGGGGAGAAATCATAACGGACCCATGCTGGGCAGGCAGACACCCCCTGGAGGGTGGGGCTGGAAGGGGCTCCACGGGGGAAGGTCAGGCGCGAGAGAGCCTGCGGCCTGGACGCAATCCACGGGGGAGAAGGGGCCGCGCACTGCGGGCCGGGCTTGGGGGAGAATCAGGAGGCGGGGCCAGGCGTGGAGGTGAGAGAAGCAGGGATGCAGCACAAGGCCAGGGCTCTGACAGCCCCTGCCATCCTTCCACCTGCTCCGGGCCTCGGCCCTCACCACCCGCACCCCTCCCCCGGGCAGCCCCCTCCCCTACCGTCATGCTGAGTAATTACAGACGCCTTGCCAGGCAATTAGGAGGTGCTGAGCTGCAGTGTTTTCTCTCTCAACAAGCGAGGCCCCCAGAGGACGTAATCGCCCATAATGACAGGTGCCCGCTCCTGGCATGGGGCCGGGCCTGGCGTGGGGTGGGGCAGCATGTGCCACCTTCAACCCCCAGCTTCATGACCGCAGGGCCATTCCAAGGCCTTGGGCAGCTCCCCAGGTGCTGGCCTCGCCCGTCGTGGGACCCCCAGGCCCTGCCCTCTTCCTCAAACCCTCTGAAGAGGGTCGCTGAGCGGGGCCTGCGTCCCACCCCTCCTGCCCGGGGCAGCTACGCAGGCCCCACAGAGAACAATACACACCCAGGGGGTCAGGGACAGAGGCCCTGCCTGGGCCGCGGCCCCCAGCCTCCCGCGGCCTGGACCCCAGGCCTCTTCCCGTCAGACCCACGTCTGGGGACAGGCAGGGAGAAAACCGCCCACCTCCCCCCAGACTGGGAGAAGAAGATTCGTGATGTCCTGACACACGGGCCTGTCAGAGCTGAAATGTCAGAGCAATTAGCCCTGATGGGGACATTGAGGGAGGAGTGGGAAGAGCCGGGCGGGAGCCGGCCGCCACACCGGTCGATCCGAAGCGCTCAGGAATAATTGGGCGTTTGGAAGTCGGGAGAGAGCCCAGCCAAGCGGGCCACACGTCCCCTGCCCCCTCAGAGAGCGCTCAACCCACCCTCACCCCACCTGGGCCCTCCTGGCTCCCTTCCCCTGCCAGGCCCTCAGGCCTGGTGGCCGCCCCTCCTCCTCCAGGCAGACTTCTTTCTTGCCCCCTCTCTGAGCTCCCTTCCCGTCAGCCCTGTCTCCTCATGGGTGGAACCTGCCTTCGCAGGAGGCTGAGCCCTGGGCTCGGTGCTGGAGACACCTTTGGGGGACAGGCAGGGGTCCTGGCTTAGGCCCCTGTGCTCCAGACTCCACTTTCCCCTCCACACAGTGGGTGCGTGGGTGTCTCAGCACCAGGCGTTGGTGCTCTTGCCCTGCACCTTCCCGAGGGTCCCCATCCTAGGATCCTCGCACGTACAGATCTGTCCAGCGCCCGGCACTGCGGTGCAGAGACGGAAGATGGGGTGAGACCAGTAGCCGGGATGTTGCCGCCAGGTTCGGGACCTGCGATAGGGAGCTGTACCTGCAGCTGTACTGGTCTGCGCATTTGTGGACCTGTGCCTGAGAACGTGTATGTACGCAGGTGCTTGTGCAAGTGTGTGTGGGTGAGCGTGTGCACGTGGTGTGCAGCTCAGGCTTAGAAGGCCTCGCCAGCCATAGTCGGCAGTACACAGGGTGAGCCCTGGCTCCGTGTCCCTCCAGACCCTCACACGAGGTCACAGCCAAGGCCTCAGGTTCCTGCCAGGTGCTCTTGGCTCCTGGGGGTCCCTCTCCAGACCCCTCTGCCTCGCCCCCACGCCAGTGAGTCAGCCTGCCCACGGCCCCTACCCACCACCCCCTCCCCTGGCCCTTTCTGTCCTCTGACAAATTAGCTGGAGAAAAGCAATAAGAGCCACATTCAGTTCTCATTAGTCACTCCCGGGCAGCCCGCGGCAGCTGTGCTTTGACGGCAATCAGGTCTAATTGCAAGCCCAGTGTCCCTCCGGCCCTGGTGCCACGGGCCCGGGTCCCAGTCACCTGCCCCTGCGGCTGCTCGGGGCACCCAGGCCCTTGGTGGCGAGAGGCTGTCTCATCTCGTGTCTCCACTCACCCCCGAGCCTCCCTCACATCCTGGCGGGGAGCCTGGCTTTCGACACCTGCCTCTCCCCTCATTGTGGCCCTGGGCTGCGTTAGTAGAAGACTAGTGGCCAAAATACGGGAGGGGACAGCCTTCCTCTGCTTGATGTGGCCAGACCACACCAACTGAACCTCTCAGCTGAACATCTGGGCAGCCAGGGCCCCCGGCTCCACTCCACCCGGCTCTTCCAGGTGCCCCGTGTCGCTGGGCCCTCCCTGCCTCCTGGGAGCGCCAAGCAGGGCCACCCCCCATGCCCCCATGCCCCCATGCCCCCAGGCAGCCTCCGCAGAGCTTCCTGCAGCCAGGCTGGGATTGGGAGCTGCCTGGGCCCGAGGCCCTCTCCGTGTCTGATCCCATCCCGTCCTCCCCTCCCGTACAGCCTCACCTTCGTTCCTCCCAGGGTGGGGAGGGCAGAGCAGCCCCCTCCCAGTCATCCTGCTTCAGTGAGGCTCCGGGAGCCGCCCTGAGGTCCCACCTTGCCGCCCCCCACTGACATTCTCTGGGCACAACGGCCGTGGCGACGCCCACCACCTGGCAGAACAGGAAGTGCTCATCCCACAGGAGACGGGTAAGGAACGTGGCCGGACCCAGCATGGCCTAAACGTCTGTATTTTCCCTTTATCTGACCTCCCGAGACATGTTTTGCTCCCTCTGGCTCTGGGAGCCCAGAGCTGGTACCAGACACAGTGCAGACCTGCAGGCGGAGAAACTGAGGCAGAGGGGGTGTGGCCAGCTGGGTCTCCAAGCTGACAGCACCGCACTTGGCGCAGGGCAGGGCCTCGTGTACCAGTGGGGAGCCCAAGGCTCAGAGAGAAAGCCTGTGTACACACTGCCCAGGGAGAGGGGCTGGGGTGGGGGCCTCACTGGTTCCTCAATGCCTAGCCTCCCCGCTGGGGTCTTCAGCGGGCAGCTTTCTCCCTGGGGCTGCCTGCCACCCCCCACCCCACCCCAGGCTCCTGGTCTGGACCCAGATGTGTGTCCCCCACTCCGTCTAAGCTCCGCCTCTCCCGCAGCTGGCATCCTCTCCCAGGAACCAGCGGGGCTGAAAGAAGGGACCCGGCAATCCTCTGAGCCTCTGCGCAGGTGCCAGCCGGGGTCTCGGGTGGGAGGGGGCGACTGGCACAATCCTTCCAGGTGCCTTTAGCTAATCCCGGGCTCAGAGGAGCCCCCGCCCCCAGCTGACATTTCCAGGCCGCACGCCGCTGACCTGGCTGGCTGTGATATTTAGACAGGGCTTATTTGCAATTACTTATTTTTGATGACTTTGGGGCCCGGGATGAGCCTGGTTGAGACCGAGCTGGCCCACCTTGATCTCAAGCTTGTGTTTTATAACATAAACGTGTCCGGGCTGAGCCGGCTCCCTCCTGCATGGGCCAAGCACCCCCTCCACCCTGGCAGACAGAGCCCAAAGCCCATGTTTTCCAGGAACATCACATGGGCCCTGGGCCTCCACACCAGGGGCGGGTCCCATGGAGACTCCAAAAGCCAAGGCTGTCCCTGCATCCCCCCCTGGCACCCAGGGGAGGGCCAGCAAAGGGCGGGGGGGTGGGGGGCAGGAAGACCACTGCTCTCATTCATTCGTTCCCTCCATCATTCACTTGCCCGACAAGCCTTTGAACCAGGGCCCCTTCCCTTCAGGGGTCTCCTCGCTGGTCAGGGGAGTTCCATGGAGGGTCCGCAGAAGGCAGCTGCGAACCTTCCGGGGCCTCCAGACCCCCAGGCTGAGTCCTGAATGGGGAGTGGGGATCACTCGAGGGCCCTGGCCCCCACCCAGTGTGGCCGGGGGGTAGGAGGAGGGAGGGAGACCCCACCACTCTCCGGGGAGACCGTGGTCAGGGGTCGCACCGCTGGGGTGGGGTGGGGTGGGGGTGGGAGAGAGGAGGTCATGGTGCAGGGAAGAGCTACATCAGACTCCATGTTAGATGTGTTTATTTACATTAACCTTCTATTGCTTTTGCTACAAGTTTAGAATGTTGCTTTATAGCCTGAAATATACAGGATCGCCCATTCTCAAACCTCTGATCTTTAAAGGTATAACACTTTTCCATTCATTAAAGCTGCAGAACAAAGAATAACCTTTGCCTTGTTGGAGGTTTACAGGAACACGGTGACCTGATCTGCGTGGATAGCTGCCAGAACAAAGGATTCTGGCACCAGGAAATCGCAATAACCAACAACACCCCCTTCCTTTTTTAGTATGAAAGAAGCCCGAATTCTAACTCAGGCAAGATGGTTTTTTGACAGACATGAGTCTGCCATCTTCTCAGTCTGCCGTCTTTTCCGAATAATGTCGTAGTTCCTTGCCTCGACACCTCATCTCCAATTCATTGGCCAGTTGTGCGGGGAGCAGAGCCAGTTTGGACTCAGTAACAGCAGGACCTTGGGGGCACCCCCCTCACCCCAGGTTTCTGGGAGAGATTTCCAAATTCTTGAAAGTTCCCCAGATTTCAGAGCCTCGGAAAGTCCTGGAGGGGGGCAGGGTTCCTCTGGGCCCTTCTGTCTGGCTGGCTGCTTCCCTGGGCCATGAGGAGCCTCGGGAAACCGAGGCTGGGAGGGGCCCTGTCAACCCCCCAAGAGCCCCGAGAAGCCAGGTGAGCCCCTCATCTGCCCAGCCAGGCTCAAGCGGGCAGGGGCTGTGCAGATCCCGGTCCCTGGCGGCCTCTGCGGGCCGGGCGTCCCTGCTCTCTGCGTCGAGGGTCCCAGCCCCATCCAGACAAAGCCTCCCCCCGCCCCACCCCCAGAGACCAGACCTGTGCCGTGGACGACCATACTGGGCTGGGGGGCCTACGGCGGTGGGGGGCCCTCTGCACAGCTGCCCTTGGAGGGGGAACTGGAGAGGGCGGCCAGGCTGCAGGGGCAGGTTCGGAGGCCTCTGTCCTAGCACAGGGCACGCTACCCTCGGGCCCTCACCTTCCCCAGACGAAGGGATGCGCCTGGACCCCGCGGCCACTCCAGCTCTCACTGCAGCTGTGACTTCACTGTTTCTTCATGCGACAAATTAGCGTACGTCTGGGTCTTCCCACCTGGAGGGTGGTCTCGGGCGTCCCCAGCCCCTTGGTCTCCCCAGCGCCTGCACAGAGGGCCCCACACTTCTGTTAAATGGAGGAACAATGAGAGAATTCTGGGGGGCAATCAGGCTCCAGATGGCAGGGTGGGGGCTGGGGCCCCCACACCAGCTGGGGAACTGTTGGCCCGTGAACCCCCACCCTTCCTGCCTGTAGCAAGTTCCCCGCAGCTGCCCCGCGGGGGCCCCACCCGTCCCTGCCCTTTCTCGACACCCCACACCCATCCCCTCCTCCCCTGGGGCGGGGGTTCTCCTCAGGGCCCTCAGGATGTCTGCAGTGGCCACAGCGCCCCTCCCCGCCCCCCAGCCTCCATCCCAACTGCCCTTTATCTTCTTGTGGGTTTTTTCTTTTTTTCAAATAATTATTTATTTATTTAAAGTGTAAAATACACATACAATAAAAGGTACCATCTAAACCGTGTTTAGTGCACCGCTCAGTGGCTTTAAGTACATTCACACTGTCATACAACAATCACCTCCATCCACCTTCAGAGCTTTCTGTCTTCCCAAACGGACACTCTGTCCCCATTAAATACTCCCTCCCTCCCCGCCCCCAGCCCCCGGCCCCACCATCCTGCTTCCTGTCCTATGGTTGTGACACCTCCAGGGCCCTCCGGTGAGCGGAAGCAGACAGGATTTGTCCTTCTGTGTCTGGATGCGTGCACGGAGTGTAACGTCCTCCAGGGTCCTCCACGTTGTAACCGGTGTCAGGATTTCCTTCCTTTTGAAGGCTGAGTGACGTTCCACTGTGTGGATGGACTGCGTTCTGTGGACACGTCACGTGCTGATGGAGACGTGGGTGGCTTCCACCTTCGGCTGCTGTGATTACAGGTCGCAAGGGTCTCGTTGAGACCGGCCGTCACTTCTTTGGAGAACATACCCAGAGGCAGGAATGGCAGAATCACACACGATTCTCGGTTTAACATGCCGTGCAGCACCCTCCACCCTGCTCTCCACCGTGGCCGCACCGTCTCACATCCCCGCCAACAGTGCGCAAGCCTCCAACGTCCCCACGCCTGTGTCATCGTTTTTAATTTGAATGATACAAGCAACAGACTCTCCTTCAAACACACGCACACGTGCGCACATGCACACAGACACACGCAGAAATAAAAGGCCTCCTTCCGGTGGAGGCCCTCCCACTCCCCGAGCCGGGAGGCGAGCCTTGCTGGAGAAGCGACACCTGGGCCTGAGGTGCCTGTGCTTTAGGGCTTTATTAGGAAGTCCTGGTGCCTTCCAGAGGGGCGGCCCCAGGAAACCCCGCCCTCGTCACCTCTCCTCTGCTTCCCAAGTCTGCACCAACGCTTGCTAGAATCAAACGTTTGTGTTTCTTCTGTGTTTTGCCCATGGAGTGGGTGTGAGATGGACCTGCCCTGGCGCTTCACCCCAGGGCCCAGGGCGCCCCCTTTCCCGTGCTTCCTGCCACATCCTCTTCCTCTGAGAGTGGGCCCTTCTCCGGTTGCCCCCCACCCCCCGCCTACCCCTGGCTCCCCTTTGGCCCTTTGGCTGTTCACAAGGAGATGGAGGAGGGTTCACAGGCTCTGGACACGAATGCTTTTCTGCAGGAAATCTCTCCCCAGCCCCTGGCCTGCTCCGTACGTGGTTGATGTAGCCTCTTGGCACCAGAAGGGTTTGGCTTTGATGTGACCCCGGTGGGGTCAAGAGGGTCAACTTTTCCCTTCACGCTCTTCACAGTCTGGGTCTTGTCTGAAAACACCACCCCAAGCGGAGCAGGGACCCCTCAAGAGGGAGATGCAGCCCCTCCAGAGAATTTATCGCCTTCACGGTCAGGAGAACAACTCCAGGCACTCCGCTGCTTTTCTTTTACAAACCGCAGGTGGGATCTGCTGGTCTGGAGTGCGGTGGGGGCGACGGCACACGGGGGCATGACCTCCGGGGCAGATGCTGACCATCAAAAGGGTTAGGGGGTCACAAAAGGCAGAGTGACAAGTGTTGAGATACACCAGGTGCCCCTGAAGATGGAGCGGCAGGGCCTGTGCCCCACCTTCTGGGGGGGACAGCCATTCCACCCCCTCTGTAACGTGAGAAGCCCTCACACTGTCTGGGGGCTTGTTGAGGGAGGAGGCCGGGCAGGGGCTTGGACTGGCCGAGTAATGACTGCTTCCCCGAGCACATCAGAGCCGGTCCAGGAGAACAGGCCGCAGAAATTCAATCCACCTTCCAATCACCCTGGGAAGTGGGGGATTAGGGATGGAGCCTGGAAGGGGGCGTGGGGGGGCCGCGGAGAGCACAGGCAAGGTGGCCTGGGGTGTGCAGGATTGGATTTCGGGGTTCAGGTGGGGGGCGGCAGGAATGTGACTGATCCCCTCTGGAAGGAAGTCTTTCCCTCCGGCTTCAGCCCCGTGGGTGTCCCGAGAGAGCTGGAGCTCCCAAGCCTGCCCCGTCATCCGCCAAGCCGTGATGGGGGCGGGGGGGGGGGGGCCGGGTCCCCACCGCCTGGGTCTGCTCTTCCTCTGTGCCCAGATGGGGGGCCTCTCAGAGACAGCGCCCTGGCTCCCCCTTGCCTGGCCCCACCTCACGCCCAGGCGGGGTCCCAATGCTTGGAGCTCATGTCTCCCACCGAGTGGGCCCCCGTCCCCTGCTTCAGCACACTTGGCTTTGGGGTGTCTCTCCTTCTCCACATGCCCGTTACAAACAAAGGTCACGGTCTGGGCAGGCCATGTTCCGGGTCTGTGAGACCCCCGGGTGGGTCAGGACCCCCAAGACGCGTCTGGAGTCCTCTCAGCTCCCCCCAGCCACCCCCGTCTCTCTTCTGACACCCCCATCTCTCTTCGCTTCAGTGACTTCACCAAAATACGTCTCCTCAGTCACCCAGGCACCGTCGGTGGCTCCCAGTGCCTGCCCACGACAACGTGACCTCATCACCATGCCAACCTAGACCCCCCAGGCTGGCCCAGAGCCGCCCCCCATGCCTGCATCCCCCCACCCATCCTCAGAGCTCAGAGGAGGGGCCTCCCTTGACCCCCTAAACAAAATGTCCAGATGTTTTTGGACATCAGTAAGAATGGACATTGACTCTGACCTACTTCAGGTGCACCGAGGGGGGAGTGTGCGGGGGGGCTTGTTTTATAAGCAACCCCTCAGAAAGGCCTTCTCAGCCACCGCTGCTGGGGCTCGGGGGCGGGGGGGAGAGGCACTGCCTAGACTGGGACCACTTTGGCAGTATTTCTCCAAATTATCAATGACCCAGCAGTTCCACCCAGATTGGTCCTCTGGGAAAAGTCACTGCAACTCCAGCTAGAAAAGCAAAAGATTCCAGTCCCCTCAAGTCCCCTGCTAGAGGCTGCTTAAATGGGGGTGGCCTCTGAGGCTGCAGAGGAAGAGACGGTGTGGGCTGACCTGGCAACTGGCCTGCAGGTCAGCGCTGGAGGGGACGCTGGGGCCAGGCTGGGAGGGCCTGCTCTAGTGATAAGCTCCTGAGAAGATTAACACTGACGTACGGAAGAGGACATGCGCGTGTGCACACGGGCGCCTGAGGGTCCTTCTGCACGGACTGTGGGGGGAGGACCTGACAGGTGTTGTCCGGGGATGGGGAGGGGCCTCCTCCACTGGAACCCTGTTCTGGATTCTGTGAGGCGCCTGGATACCCTATTCCAACATAAAAAGGGGAAAGAGGGCTTTAGAAGAGGCCCGCAGCAAGCCCGTCTGCAGGGAGGAGCTGACTTCCCTTTCACTTTCCCTGGCTCATTTGGAGCATTCAAAGCAGCAGGAGGGCTGAGTCAGGGTCCCTCTCTCGGCCACACTCCCAGGAGGCCGGCCCTCCACGGGGCCACAGAGACGTGAGCCTGGGGGCCCTTCCTCCCTTCCTGCCAGGCCCAGATGTCATGGAGACGGGGCGGGGGGTGGGGGGTGGTGCTGTGGAGCCAGGGATGCCGGACCCCTGCAGCCCCATCTCCCTCTGCCAGGGAAATGCCCCATCTGGGAGCACAGGCCCCCCAGACCCGCCCTCCCGGATGGTGGAGTGGGGGCCCAGGGCAGGGGGCCCTAGTGACAGAGCCCCAGTCCGGCTCCCCAGGGGCAAGGTGACAGAGGCCCTCCCTGCCTCCTCTCGGGGACACTGTCTGGGGACACAGATGGAGGCAGGGAGGGAAGGGTGGACCCTTGCCCCAGTTCAGGGAGGCTGGCAGCCCAGCCTCCGGGGACCAAGTGCCATCTGATCTGATTAGGGCTTCAAACCCCTGCCAGGGCGGGCACAGCCCAGGGCTTGGTGAGCAGGGCAGAAAGCACTGTTGCCCCAGCCGGTCAGGCTCGGTTTCTATTTATTTCCTCTCCATTAAAAGTGTCGGGACCATTTATCGATTTTCTAAGCGCTGACGTGCTGTCTCCCGTTACACAGCAAAGTGAGCAAAATTAGAGCCAATAGCGGCCGGGGCTGAGCCCCCACGTAGTGGCCCTCGGACCTGGGCTCTGCGCCCGGCTCCGAGCATCTTCTCTGGAGAGTCTTCAGGGTAATCTGCCTGCAGGATGCACAGGGCATCACACCTGCCGTCATCCGGCTGCACGTTCGAATTGGTCCAGCGTCTCCACAAACCCCCCAAAGGACAGAGGGAGAGGCCCTCGCGACCGCTGCCTGGAAGGTGAGGGGCTGATTTCAGCAGATTTGGAAATCGTTCATTTGTCTCCCATGACGCACGGGAATCCAGTATCTACGGAAACAGCCGCATGAACAGTCAGGCCAGGCTCCCCTTTATCTGTCCA
This sequence comes from Hippopotamus amphibius kiboko, assembly GCF_030028045.1. NCBI lineage: Eukaryota > Metazoa > Chordata > Mammalia > Artiodactyla > Hippopotamidae > Hippopotamus > Hippopotamus amphibius. Next base: position 131,755,676 of record NC_080188.1, on the reverse strand, counting down.
GAATCAGCGCTGGGGCCACATGGAGCCCAGTCTGCTGAGTTCTCCCACGCACTGCAGGGAATCATTGCAGAAACATAGAAATCCGGTCCCCCGGCCAGCGGTGCCCCCTCTGTGCCAAGAAAGCCCAGAGCACCTCACCTGGACTGCCTGGGTGGGACGGAGCTGTACGCACGGGGGCTGGGGTTGGGGTGGGGGGAGAGGAGGGTCCTGCCCGTGCTGCACTGTGGTCTCCAGAACTCTGGGAACCCACCCCCAGGCTGCTGTGGAGGGGCACCGGGGCCTGGGGGCTGCAGCAGAAGAGGGACCTGGTTCCCCACCTCCACCCCCACCCCACATCCCTTTAGCCTGTTGAAATTTTCACCAGGACACGATGACACCCCTTAGAAGTCCGGTGGATGGGGATGTTTGGGGCTCTATGTTTGTTTCCAAGAAACAGTTTTAACTGGATATATATATATAGTTTTATATATATAACTATAACTATAGATGTATAACTATATATACATATATAGTTTTTCCTGCTAGTAAACATAACCCGTGCTTATTAGAAACACTGAAAGGTACAGAAATGCATGAAAGAGAAAATAGCAGATGCCTCTAATACAGACAAATGTGTACGGCCCCCAGGGGTGTTTCATATTGATGCCTGTGTGCAGTGGGCAGGGACCCTTCCTGGTGGGAGAGACCGCAGTTCGGGACGTCACTGTTTCCCCGCGGAGAGGGGACGCTGGGCCTCAGATCCTCCCGTGCTTCTTATTCCTTATTCTTCAAGGCAGGAGGCTCAGCCGCAAGGCTCAGCGGATGCTGGTGTGGACTGTGTCTGTGAGCCGGGGGCTTGGCAATAACCCCCAGCGTGGAGGACCCTTGATGGGGGCAGTGTGATCTCTCAGAGCGAATGCCACCTGCGCCCCGGGCCGCCCCCTCCAGGCTGGGACCCGGCCCCCTCTCCACAGCCGGAGCAGCAAGAAGGCCCGCTGGAGGCCAGGGCTCCTCTCATCTGGGCCCCCATCCTCCACCCCAAGGAGGCAGTTTCCACTGCAGGGAGGAGGGAGCAGTGGCCGGAGCCCCGGGCATCTGTGGGGATGCAGTGAATGGCCCAGCCCACTCCTGTTGAAGGCCCCTGCTGGGTGGGGGTTCCTGCCCAGGCCTGTCCCTACCTCCCACTCTACCGGCCACTGCCCACAGGAGCAAGAAGGTCAGGCGCGTGCAAACGCACCCCTGCTTGAGGAGAGGAGGGGCATCCCGCCAAGCCCTCTGGGCAAGCCGGGTGCATGGGGAGTTGTTGCAGGCAGGCACTCCCCTCCCCCTCCCTCTCCACTTCCCGCAAGGCCAGCCACAGCCCTGCCCACTGAGGGTGAGCCGGGAGGCTCAGAAAGGCGGTCCTGAGCTCGCCTGCTGCTGGCATGGGGTGTGGGGCCATGTCCGATGCTGCCTGCTGTGGAGGGAGAGTCAGGGGGCCGTAGATGGTCCCGCTCCCAGGTATGGATGGGGTCGGCCTGATGCCACTCGGGAAAGGAGACCCCGTGCGGCTGCTCCCCGGTGGGCCTCGGGGTCCCCATCTGTACAGGGGTCCTGACACCAATGCTGAGGGCTGCAGTGGGAGTGGGCAGGGGACAGGGTGGCACCCTGAGCCTGCTCTTGGGGCCTGGTGGCCTTACCCACCCCCGCTGTCCTCTTGCTACAGGCACGTGGCACTCTAACCCGATCTGAGTCCTGACCTTGCCTGCGGGCACCTCGGAGCCGCTCTGCCCCTCCTGCCCCTCCACCCGCTGGCCCTGGTTTGTGTCATCCTGACAGGTGACACCGGCTCCTCCACCAGGAGTCGCAGGTGGGGGGAGCGGGGGAAATGGGAGGGCCCGTGGGGGTGGGGGTTAGGCGCGGTGAGGAGTAGGAATGGGGTGGGGGCGGACGGCAGCCGGGAGCTGGGGGCGCAGGGCAGGGGCACAAGCACACCCCCGCTGGCAGGCGCCCAGCTCCTGCCACAGACAGCCTCAGATTCCTTGAGCCCCACCCGGGGAAGCAGGGCGAGAGCCCACCCCGGAGGCCTCTCCCTCCAGCGCAGCCCCTGCCCAAGCCCGTCCAAGGCAAAGGACGTGCCCCAGGCCACATGGCTGGTGACCCTGGGGACCTCAGCCCAGTGCTCCTCCCCCTGACCAAACGGTGTGTCAGGAGCCTGGACCCTGCGCCCAAGCCCTGCCACACTCTTCGTGGACTGCGTGCGCGTGTGTGCGTGCGTGTGTGTGCGTGTGTGTGCCTGCTGAGAGTGACGACAGTGGCTGCAAGGGGGACAGAGCCTGCCCTGGGGAGGGGCAGGGACAGCAGATGGGGGGCCACCCAGGTCTGTCGCCCTCCAGTGAGGGGCTTGTCCATGGGGGGGGTGTCCGCGTGGAGGGCATGCGTGTGTGGGGGTGTCCGTGGGGGTGTGCGAGGGTGTGTGTGGTGGGCTGTGTCCGTGGGGGGCACATGTGGGTGGTCCTGGGGGATGACGTGTGTGCATTTGCGTCTGCAGGGCTGAGCCGGTGTGGGCGTGTTTCTGGGAGAGCGTGGGGGCACGTGCGTACACACACACTGGGTGAGGGCATGGAGGGGGTACTTGGCCCCTCCCAATGCCCCCCGGTCCATGCCCAGAGCTGGTCCTTGGACCCCAGAACCTTACACTCAGGGCCCACTGCCCCCTCCCTGGCAACTGAGCACTCCGGGGCCCAGGCTCCGGCCACATGTCCCACCCGTGTGCAAGCTTGGGGGGCGGCGCACGCCTGGCCACCTCTGCCGGGCCGTGGAGAGTCCCTGGGCTCCGTGCGCCAGCAGCCGCCCTGGAGGTCCAGCTCTTTCCAGGGGTTGCCTGTGGGCTGGTGCCCCCACGTGGCCATCTGTGGGTTTGCCTCCCTCTAGGCTCCCCCACTGGGTGGGGGGATGGTGTCTGGGCAGGAAGCAGGACGCAGCACCACCCCCTTGGGGTCCGGCAGGCAGCGGGGGTTCAGGTGAGCCCTGCAGGGCTGGCTGGCTGGCTATGGAGGAATGTCTGGGCTCCTCAGGGCTGCGGACATTGGGCTGAATTTTGGGCGGGGCAGACAATCCCCAGTTCCCAGATCCCAGGCCTGGAGGCAGGGTTTGTAGTCCTTCCGGGGTCCCGGACCCTCCCCCGACATTGAGGGTCCGTGGGTGGCACTTTCCAGGATGGGGTCAGCAGCACAGGTCAGAATGCCAAAGGTGTCCATACCAGCCCCAGATGCCCAGGAAGGGGCGAGGGACCACAGGGGCCTGCGAAGCCCCCCACCCCAGCTCTCACCCAAGGACCCACCCACAGCCCCACCAGCCAAGCAGCAGCTGTTCCAGACCCGACCAAAGGCAGGCCCTGGGAGGGCTGCCCACTTGCCCTCCCCCGACCCGGGCAGCTCCAGATGCATCTGTGGGTCCCTCCATCAGCTGGGGGCTCTGTTGTCATCACCCCCACTTGACAGATGAGAAAATGGGGGCCCAGAGGGGCAGTGAGTGAAGGTGGGACCCAGGCCTTCGGACCCCACTGGACAAGGGCTCCTCTGCCACCTCGGGGAGGGGACATCGAGGGAGAAGGTGTCCTGCCTCGGGGGGTGGGGGGCGTCCATCCTCATATCTAGGTGGGCGTCCATCCTCCTATCCAGGCGGGTGAGGCCACAGGGGGCATGTGCCCTCCCGGCTCACATGGGGCGGGGGCTGGGCTGGGGGCTGAGGCTGGTCCGGCAGAGGGGGGCCATCTGTGTCCTGCTGCTACAGCCCAGCCAGCTTGGGGTCCAGCCACCACCACTGTCCCCACCTGAAACCCTCAGGGTGGCAGAGGACCACTCACTCTGGACAGGAGGCTTCTATCTGTAGGAGGGGGGCTCCCAGGGCAGCAGGAATATGGCTGTGTGGGCTCCTCAGTCCCCCGTCTGTCTGTCTCTCACATTCACACACACACACACACACACACACACACACACAATTAGGGAGGGAGGGACCAGGGCTGCAGACAGGACCACGGGGACTGCCCTGCAGTGTGGTCAGGTGGCCACACGGTGGAGGCCTGGCCCCATTTTTGGAGCTGGTGTGGCCCAGAGCACAGGGATCAGGCTAGGCTTCCTGGGTGATGGGACAGGGATGGGAAGGGTCAGAGGTCAACAGGTGCTGTGGCGGGGGGAGTAGGACCTGGTGGGGGGAGGTGTGGGGCCCAGGCAAGGCCATGGTGCTCAGAGCCCCCTCCCTCCGTGTGCAGGACCAGCCACAGGCCAACAGCGCCAGGCAGGGCACACGGGGCCTGAGAGCCCTCCAGGGCTCCCACAGGTGGGGGCTCCCCAAACCCCCTCCCCAGTGCCCCACAGCTCTGCATCTCCACTGCTGCCACGAGGACACGGGGACTTCCAACCAGCACACACCCGCGTGCACACACCTGCAGGCGCACCTGCGCACACACGCACGCAGACACACGCACTGGCCCTTCACGCACCTGGAGGGGAGCATTGGGGGAGGGGCAGGTGTGGTGTTGGGGGGTGGCTGGTGACAAGGCCCCCTGTTCACCAGGCCCCAGCACTGGGGCGACACAGGCCAGGGCACTGGCTTCCCTGGCCACTCGGCGGGTTTCACGCCCTCTGCAGGCGGCAATGCCGGTTTCAGAGGCCCGATGTGGCCAGGCCACCCTCATGCCCCCCCGTCCCCCCCAGCAGTGTCTCCGTCACCTCACCCCACACACCCAGCCCCACGCAGGCCCCCCTCGGCTCTCCTTTGTCCCAGGGCAAAGCCGTGTTCAGGGGACACTGGGGGCCCCATAACTGCTCACAGCGGGGGTATTGGGAGAAAGCATACCCTGTCTTCCAAGGTGGCCTCGGGCCCAGGGTGCTTCCATGGGGGCCCAGAGGGCTGGCAGGTGGCACTTCCTGGGGGCGCCCACAGCCGACGGGGGGTGGTGGGCTCAGGCCTGGCCCGTCCCCATCTGGGAACAAGGAGGGGCCCTCCCTAGAGGCAGCTCCCCAATAGAAGCCACACTGCTCTTTACAACAGCTCCGGGGGGAAGGTGACCCGTGCTTCAGGGTCCTGGGGTCTGGGCCTGCCATGAAGCCATCCTCAGCCCAGTCCCACGCCATCCAGTCCTGGGTGGACAGAGGACAAAGCCATCCTGGTCCAGAACCTCTCGCCTCTAGCACCCACCCCGGGGGGGCAACATCCCCCTTGCATTCGGAGCTGGGTTCTGCCAGCCCCAAAGTCACCCGCCCCTGCAGGGTCCCCTCCTGATGTCCAGGGCTGACCCAGAGCTGTCTCCATAGACACACCCAGCCCAGGACCCCAGCCACACCTGGAGGCAGGACCTGGCCACCTCAGCCCGGCCTGTCTCCCTGGGGCAGCCGGACCGCCACAGACAGGCAGCCTGGGGGACCGTGGGCGTGAGTGGCCACTGCAGCTGGCCAAGGTACGGCCCTCAGGGCCTGCACAGCCAGACAGATGCCACTCAGGGCTGGGAGAATGGGACACAGCCCGGCCCTGGGGGCTCCCACCTGGGAGTGAGGGGAGACCTCTCAGGAGCTCAGATCTTTGCTCACAGGCCTGCAGGAGCCCGGGTGAGAGGGCAGGAGGGCCGGGCAGTTGGTGGAGCCCAGAGCAGCGAGGCCCAGGGAGACCCCAAGGGCCGTGCACAGCCCCTGCCCTGAACACCTGGTCCTTCCTGCAGGTGGCCCCCCTCCCCATGAGGCCTCACTGACCACACCCCCTGCCCCACGTCCACCCAGGGCTCGTGCGAAGGGAGGCCATGGGGGTTGTCCAGGACGGGCCAATGAACACACGCGTGGATGCCTGGGGGCTCCCCGCACCCTACAGTCAGGATCTCCAATGTCAGGGCCCCCTTCCCTCCTCAGCCCGGGCCCTCCTAAGACTGGGGCCTCTGGGTGGAGGCCCCGGCCAGCCAGGTCCCCTCGTGGCCATCACCACCTCCAGCGAAGAGACTGGCCCCTGGCCCTGGATGGCAGCAGGAGCTCCCACAGGGGAGGCTGCTGCCTGGGCCGAGGCGGGCCATCAGGCAGCTCCTCCAGGCCGGGGGCCCAACAGACCCCTGGGCCATTTCTGCATAGGCTGTGCAGCCAACTGGGGCGGACTGTCCACTCCTCCAGCCACTGCGGGGCCAGCCGGCAAGCTGGGGGGTGACTCCAGTCCCAGTCACCCCAGGGCTTCTCTGAGAGGCTCACACCCCGCACCCCGAGGCAGCCCCCACCCCGCCCGCCCCCTGCCCCGGTGCCCGGCTGGGGAGCGTCTGGCCTGGGGTCTGCCCCCTGCACCCACACTGCCTCCTGACGGCCTCTCCACACCCCTCTTCCTCCCATCCTCCCCACACATCTGACCACCCGTCCCGCACATGCTTGGCGCCCGCCTGTCCCCCCGCCTTGGTCACGCACGAGAAGCCCTCACACAATGGACAGGGACCACCCACGTGCAAAACAAAGGTGGCATCACGGCTGACCTACAACCCCGAACCAGCCAGTCCCCTGGGAAGCTTTCAAAGCAACTGGATTCATACAAGAGTCCAGTCGCTTTCCAATGCTTTCGTTCATCAGCAGAGGTTTCCTGGGAGCCGGCTCTGTACTGCGCCTCTTAGGGCTTCCAGAGACGTGTGGACTCTGCCCCCAAAGAGAAGACAGATCTAGTGAGGAGTAGGTTGTGTTTTAACTCATGTCCACTGGCTCAGTAAAAGGGGTGAGCTTTAATGGATAGGTGGATGGATAATAGATAAATGCACAGATAGATCCATGGATGTAAAGAGGGAGGGAGAGAGGGAGGGAGGGATGATGGATGGATGACGGATGGAGAGATGGACAGATGAGTGGGTGAGTGGATGGATGGGTGAATGAGTAGATGCGTGGACGGATGAGTTAATAGAAGGATGGATGGTGGATGGATGGATACGTGGATGAAGAAGCCTAGAAGACAGATCTGCATCATGTTCACCGCCCTCTAAATCTACATTCAGAGGCCCAACTCCAGCTTCCTACGCTCCAAGATAGACTCTTGCAAACTGGCCTAACAAGCCTCCAGTTCGCTAAAACTCAGTCCTTCCCAAAGTCAGACTTGCTGGAGACTCAGTGTAACCGTCAAAGCCCTGGTGACCTAGGTCCTCCCAGCCAGGGCATGGAGGCTGCACAGCGCTGACCCCTGTCACCCGCAGAGGCCTCAGCTGGCCTCCTGCACGCTGGGCTAAGGTTACATGGATAGACGGACGGGTCAGAGACGGTGCACACACCTGCACGGGTCCCCCTGAAGGGACTCTCAAGACCCCTGGAGGATGCCAGAAGCTGCCTGCTGGCCATGCCCCCTGTCTTCTAGGCCCGCTGAAAGCTCACCCCCTTCCAGGAAGCCTTCTCTGAACCAGGGACCTCCCCCATCCCATTCCCCCATGGGAGTCACTGAGAGCCGCCGGGTTCTGTCCTGCGCACCGAACAGACTCGGCCCTAAGCAGGGGGCGGGGTCTCTGGGCAGGTGGGAGGCTTGAGACCAGACTCCCCACCTCCCATAGACCTGCATCTGCCTGACAGCCCTGAGCAAAGGCCCCTCCAGACCCCTCCCTCCAGACCAGCCCGTCCAGAGCTCAGAGAGACTTGGAGAGAGTCGCCCTGGGAGCCACAGAGATGGCAGGGCAGATCCGCCCCACCCCGGCCCGTGCCTGCGAGTGCCTCCAGGGGAGGGGTCCTCCACTGGGGCCCCGGCACGCAGGCCCATGGCCACCCCACAGGGGTGAGGGCATGGGGAGGGGGGTGCTAGGGGGTCCAGCTCCCGGGGCTTTGACAGCTGGTCTCAGCCTCTCCCCAGCAGAGTTTAGCGCTCCCCCTCCCTCAGGGAGGTTTGTGATCCAGTGTCTTAACCTGCCGGTCCTGTTTAGAAGGAGGAGCCGGGGGCTCAGGCGTTGGTTGGGAGGGAGGTGAAGCGTGCAGGAAGTGTGGCGGTGGCGGCCCGTTTGCGTGTGCGGGAGCCGATACACGTGTCCAAACATGTGGCTGCACCTGAGGCCCGGACACGAACATGGGTGCACATGCATGTCCGTAGCGCCCAGGCGTGTGCTGTGCGTGTCAGTGGGCGGGTGCACACGTGCACGCGCCCCTCCCTGCGCCATCGGCACACGAACGTGTCCTACGGAGACCCCAGGCCTGCAGAGCAACCGCCTGGCTGCCCGAGGTTCCAGGACCCAGTGGGTCCGCCACCGACTGGCCCTCCCCGAGGGGACAGGGAAGACCCAAGGGCCTGGGAGAGGCTCCACTTGAGGGGAGAGGGCATCCAGGCGCCCTTGTGGCCTCCACCTTGAGCTTTGGGGTGCCCCCCCCAAGGGCAGGGTCTGTCCTGCTTCCCCAGAGGCCCCAACACAGCCCCTCCCTGTGCAGAGGCCCCACCCTCCTAGGGGGTCTCCTGAGGGTCTAGGAGCCCCAGGAAGTGAGGAAGGGGGTGGTGTTCTGCAGAGACCAAAAGGCACAGGCCCCAGGCCAGGAGACCCCGCCAGACATCAGCCCAGAGTAGGCGGGGTCACTGCGCTGTGGGGTCCAAGGTGGCCGTCGAGGCCTGTGATGGCCTTGCTGAGCCTGCTTCAGCATCACGGCATCTGGGAAGGCCCACGGGGAACTGCTCACCCCGTCCTGGTGGCCACGGGAGTCCCAGGAGGGAATCCGAGCCCGTGTGCATCCCTGTGGGGACGGCCTCCTGCACGCTCCCCTCAGCCGGCGGCTGGCCTCCCGCCTGGGCCCGGGCACCTGTGTGGGCAGCGGTGGCCTCCGCATGGCCAAACTCACCCGGAAATCTCTGCCATCCAAAACCATAAAGAGGCCGCTGCCTTTCTGATTCTGCGATTTTATAGCAAAATGCAAAGATAAGTCAGCTTTGATTCCGGCTGCATTTTATGATGTTATGTTCTTCCTCGCGCTCTCGTTCGGGGGAACAAACGGGTTTATGACCGGGCTCCCCATCTCTTTGGCAGCTGCAGGTGGGGTGGCGGGCGGCCGCTCTGATAAGACTGTTCCTGCCCCTCCTGCACGCCGTCGGGGCACTGGGGGGCGGGGGGGCCTGGAGCCTCTCCGGCTGGCTCCTCCTGCCTGCTGGCACCGGAAGCCCCAGGGCAGCCACCACCATCCTGTCCTCCCCCCGCCCCCTCAGTACCAGGATTGCTGTGGGGTGATGCTCGGGGGCTGAAGACAGACTCCGTCAAAAGTCAGCCTCGACCGAGGTTTCTCCAGCCCGGAGACCACCTAGGTGAGCAGGCTCTGACCCAGCCTGGAAGCCGCACGCCTCCCTAGAGACCTGGGTGAACTCCGTGCCTCCCAGGTTCTGCTGTGGGGGGGCCACAGGGCAGTGCCAGCTTCAAAGGGGCCGGAGGAAGCCTTGGGCCCTGCCCCTGCCAGTCTGGGGACATCAAAGGGCCCGGCAGAGGAGCAAGGAGCCACCTAGCACTCTGTCTCCAGAGGGAATGGCTGGCCGCTGAGCCTTACCTTGGGGCCAGAGGAAGGCCCCCACGGTGACCCCAGGGCACCTGGACCCCACCCTAAGGCACCGCCTCTGGGGCCTCTTGGAAGCACCTTCAGGGTGGGTGCACATTCCTCAAGACCAGGGCCTTCTCCCAACTTGAGGAGGTGGTGTGTAGCCTCCTGGGGGCTGGGATACAACCCCAGGCCGCCTCGTGACTACCCAAGTTTTTTTTCTTTTTCTCTTCAAGAACTTTTATTGAGATACAATTGACATACAATAAACTGCATATATTTAAAGTGTACAATTTGATTTTTTTTCTTATTAGTATTGTATATATGGCAATCCCAACCTGCCAGTTCATCCCCCCCGCCCCCCGACCACTTTCCCCACTTGGTGTCCACATGTTTGTTCTCTACATCTGTGTCTCTATTTCTGCCTTGCAAACCGGTTGATCCGCATCATTTTTCTATATTCCGCATATATGTGTTAATATACGATATTTGTTTTTCTCTTTCTGATTCACGTCACTCTGTATGACAGTCTCTAGGTCCATCCATGTCTCTACAAATGTCCCAGTTGCGTTCCTTTTTACGGCTGAGTAATATTCCATTGTATATATGTGCCACATCTTCTTTATCCGTTCATCTGTTGATGGACATTTAGGTTGCTTCCACGTCCTGGCTATTGTACATAGTGCTGCGATGAACGTTGGATGACCACCCAGTTTTGACCAGGACCAAGATGCTTCTGGAAATGAAGGGAGCTTCCATCCCCAGGATGATGGGCCGGGGACCGGGAAGCCCAGCTTGGGTGGTGGGGCCAGGCAGTGGGGCCGGAGCACTTGTGGCATCCCCACAGTGGGGGGCCAACCGCACCCACAGCTGAGCCCCGCACCCAGCCAAGGCCATCTGTCCTCCAGCCCCCAGGATGCTGCTTTCCTCCGGGCGGGGCTGAAGGCTGTGAGACTGGCCTGGCCATCACTCCATCTCTGCCGCCCACCCTCCTCCAGATCTGGAACTCCCCGGGCTGGGGGTGGGGGATGAAGCAATGAGTTGATGGGGGCAGGAGCTACTGTGCGGTGTGCAAACCCAGCCAGCCGGTGGCCCTGGGCGGGGGGCGGGGGGAGAGGCTGGAAAGAAGGGTGGGCTGGGTGCCTAAGAGCTCCCTCCCTGTGAGCCAACCAGGTCCTCACCTCCCACTGCCCTGGTGGCAGAGGGGTCAGAACAGGGTCCAACACTGTCCTCCTGGTTCCCCTCTCAATGCCCTTTGGACTCACGGGATCTGAGGACCAGAACATGGCCCATTCTCAGGGCCCCCCCATAAAGGGTGCAGGAGGCCCTCGAGCCTTCCCGACTCCATTCCTAAAATAGCTGATGGAATTCCAGGTGGGGGTGGGGCCCTTCAGCTTCAGAGATTCTAGAAGATTCCAGGGCAGGGCCAGTTGGGCCCGGGGCAGGGATCCCGATGTGGGGGCTCCCCTGGGTGGGTGTGTCTGCAGAGGGTTCCCCTCCTCCACAGGATGCCGGAGCCGGGGACAGTGAAGACCAATTGCTGTTGGCATCTGGGCAGTGCTGCCCAACATGGGCTGTCCTGGGGGCCAGCGCTCACTGTGAGTCTCCCGCCTCCTGCCTCCCCCGCAGCTGGCACCGAGGTGTCCAGCAACAGACCCCTCTGTCGTTCTGTGATCCCTGTCCCTGACCCAGGGGGCCAGGGCTGGACTGGAACAGGAACAGACCCGGGACCAGCATCGTAGGAAGAGTAAGCAAGGTGGGGTCTCCATCTCCACAGCCAGGGGCGCCAGCCCCTTTCCCCGTGGAGGAGACCCAGGCAGACACTGGCCAGGCTGTGCCACAAGGGGTCGGCAGGGGTCAGGCTCCACCTCTAGGGACATCTGAGGCCAAAGGAGCAGGCAGAGCACTGGGTGTGGGAGGGCCCGGGGCGGGGTGGCTGGGAGAAGGGTCTCACACGGGGCACCGCTCACTGCCCCTGCCGCTTTTGCCCGTTTACTCTCTGAGGTCAGGCCTCGTCAAGACACTGCCATTGGCCGGGCGGCAGTCACGGCATGGCAGCCACTCACCACCTAGCAGCTCAGCCATGTCTCCTGGTGGGTGAACCCTCCAAGAAACCGTCTGCTGGCACCTGCTGGCGAGGTCCAGAAAGCAGCAGAGCGGGCAAGACCCCAGGTCCTCCAGGGGAGCAGCGTCAGGCCAAGGGGCCCGAGGAGGACCAGCCCCGCCATTGGCACTTGGGGGCCAAAGGGAATCAGGAGATGTGGACCTCGATGCGGGAATGGCCACCAGCTTCCTTTGCTGGCGTTTTTCGTTCTCCGAGTGCGCACAAAAATGACGCAATCAACGAGCGTGAAGCAAAAGTCCGAGCAGCCAGGAAGCACCATCTCACAGCTCAGTTTTCATTTCTTTACTCATAGTGATGACAAAATCCCGCTGCAACTTGACCCGGGATTTGACCATGTGGTGCTGACCCCCGTCTGTCACGTGCACGCCACGGGCTATTTCATTTCCTCCTCACCACCTTGGAAGGTATCCCCACTTTCCAGAGGAGAGCACGGAGGCTGGGCAGGGTGACCTCCTGGGGGTCACGGGGCTGGTGTGGGGCAGAGATGGGCTGGGGGCTGCAGGCCTTCCTCCGTCACACGGGCAGGCAGGGCCCACATGTCAGATGCTCCATCTGACTTCTCTCTGCTGCCGGACCCCAGGGGCTTTGAACAGGAGCAGGCGCGGAGTTACTACCGCCCTCCGTGCAGGCCTCCGGGTTCAGCGGGGCTGCTCCCCCCGGGGTCCCTGTGTGCGGCGGGTGGTGGTGGAGCTCTCTCACCTCCAAGCCCTCCCCGCTTGGGGGTCTGGCGGGTGATGCGGGCTTTGGCTGGGACCTCAGCGCGGCTGTTGGCTGGCACACCTACATGTGGATCCCCTGTCGCCGGGGTTCCTCCCAGCATGGTGGCTGGTCCCCAAGGGCGTGTGGGCTCCCCCTGAACCAGGGATGCTGAGCACCTGCTGTGCGCTGGGCCTGCTCGAGGTGAGCAGACATGCAGCTACCTTCTGGTGCAGGAAACCAGCCAATGAATGAATGAATATCTTCTGGAGATGTCAAATGCTGGCCCTGGAGAAAACTCCATCTGGGCTGTGGGGACAGAGCTCCGAGCCTGTGAGGCACTGCCTTTAGGTGAGAGGCCCTCAGGAAGCCTCTCTGAGAAGCTGCGGGGATGAGTGTCTGCTCCAGGCATTTCCCTGCAGAGGAAGCATCACGTGCAAAAGGCCCTGAGGCCGGAGTGTGTGCTGTGTTAATGGAACAGGAGGAAGAGTGGTTGCTGGGGGCAAGGGGGTGGGGGAGGGGTGGGAGAGCAGAGGGGAGGGGAACTGGGCCAGACCACGGAGGGGAGAGCCATGAGGACCATGTCCACCGCCCCCAGGGAATGCAAGGGCCACACGGGGTCAGAGCCTCTCAGCACTGTTTGCAGAGCCTGTTAAAACGCAGATCCCGCCCCACTCTTGACCAAGGGGCTGTGGCAAGGCCTGGGGATGTGCATTTCACGCTCCCGGGACCGTCTCTGGAGCCCCCAGGTGGGCAGGCCCAATGAGCCCGAGGCCTGAGAATCTCGGAAGGCCCGGGGAGAGTGTGGGCAGGGCCCAGTGTGGGGCCCTTCCCACGGGAGCCCGTCATGAGCCGGGGGGCAAGCTGGTTGCCAAGCCGGAGACGGGGCCACTCCTCAGACCTGTGAGCGGTCCTGACAGGAGCAGGCGGCTGCGTGTCCACACGCCAAGCCTGGCCAGCCCCACATTCCAGAAATAACCTGTCCTGCTCCCAGCACCGCAGCTTGAGGCCAGGCCGCGGCGTGTCCCAACCTGTCCGTCTGGAGCGGCGTCAGGCCGCCTTCACTCCTGGCCTGGCACGGCCCGGCCCTTTCTCTTCCCGGGACAGAGGCCAGGAGCCCGCCCCACGGACGGCAAGGGGCCAGTAAGACAGCAGGAGGGACGGACAGGCGGCAGGTGGCCGGAGGCAGGGGCCAAGACCCGGGAGAGAAGGGGGGGGCTGGAAAGGCCAGGGACGGTGGGGACAGAAGCACCCACCAGGGACGGGAGAGGACAGCAGAGCCCAGAAAACTCTGGAAAAGTGAGCAAGACACAGGCAGGCCTGGGAGGGTCCAGGGAAAGACCAAGGGGGCGTCCGTGGGGTGGAGAGAACAGGGCAGAGCCTCCAGCCCCGAGGGACGGGGCCCCAGAGGGCAGCGGGTCAGACCCAGACAATTCAGGATGGTCAGAGGCACACGGTACCGCCCAGGGTTGGGACGCGGGCAGCCGGCCGCCAGCTCGGGGCCCGGCAGGGACGACAGGACTCAGGCGTCCGCAGAGGGAGGGGCAGGGGCAGCGCAGCTCAGCGGGGGCTCCCACCTCAAGGCGCAGGGCCCCACTCAGGAGATTAAGAGGAAGGGAGGGGCCGGGGGAGTTGGAGGGCATGGCCGTCCCTCTCCCCAGGGCTTGGCGGCACGTCTTCCCAACCCGGGCAGGGGCCACGGCCTGGCCAGGGCCTAGAGTGACGAGTGTGGCCAGTGGCCGTGGGTGAAGTGGGGCAGGGGCCCCACTGGGCCCTCTCTGATCTCCGGCCCCCCGTCCTCCCCTCCCCGGCCAACCTGCAGGCTTGGACCTGCCTCCCTCCCCTCCCATCCATGGCTCCTCCCAGGTGACCATTAAGTCCTGCCCTCCCCGGAAGGCGGGCTCCAGCCTCCGAGGTCACACGCTCCCAAGGACCAGGAGTCCACGACCTGGAGGCCACCCTGACCCACACAGTCCTGCTGACGGAGCCCAAACGTGGGACACCCTCCTAGAGTCCCCAGTGTGGCAGGCACGGCCCCGTGCAGCCTCAAGGACAGGGTCGCCTCTCTCTGTCTGACCCACTCCAGCCTGAGGGCCTCCCCTGTTCTGTCCCATCCCCAAGACCACGGGTGTCTGAGGGTCCCGAGCTTGGAACAAGGGGCTTCCTGCACCTGGAGAGAGGTTTCCTGGGGACAGAGGGGGTGGACATTGTGAGCAGAGGTGAGGGGTGTCAGGGCCTGGCCCCTCAAACCAACCCCTCCAGCGAGGGCACCAGACCCCAGCCCAGGCACCTGCCAAGGGGGACGTGGTCACGCCCGGCTCTCCCTGCGCCCGCCCTCTGCTCACACAGGTGCCTTGGAGACCCCATGGGCACAGCCCTGACCGATCCTACTTGCAGTGGTCAGTGCCCCCCCCCCGACTGGCTCCCGGGTCCCTGTCCTGGGACTTACTTCTAACCAATAGGATGCGGCAGAGGTGACCACGTGGCCTCCAAGATTAGGTCACAAAGGGCTCCGGCTCAGGCCGTCTCAGTCCTTTGCTCTCCCTAAGGAAAGCCAGGCAGGGGCTGCCCCCAGAGAGGCCCTCAGGGTGAGGACCTGAAGGCAGCCAGCAGCCTGCAGTGTGTGGGGGTCACGTCCGGAACGCCCGGGGCCATCAGAGAATGGAGGCAGCCCTGCCCCGGGGGTCCCAGCCAGGCAGACCCGCCACAGCCGAGCCCGCGCAGGAAAGCCCTGGTGGCAGAGAAGTCTTGACTCAGCCCACTTTATGAACAGGGGGTTGGGCTCAGAGAGGTGGGGATGTCCGACCCCCTTGCTAACGTGCACATACTTGCCTTCCATGCCCTGCCGTGTGGACCCAGGCCACCAGCACAGACTCAGGCCTCACGGTTTCCCCTACAGTCCATTCTGGAGGAGTTTGGGGCCGCCTGTTTCTGGGAGGTCAGGGAAGGCTTCCTGGAGGAAGGGGTCCCAGAGGTCCAGGTGGGAGGGGAGGTGAGAGGGTGTTCCAAGCGGGATGTGACCCCAAGGGCTCCCCAGTCCACCCAGCAAGGACCCTCCTGTGGTGGGAGGTCTCCACCTGCCTCCCAGGGAAGGGGACAGAGGGAGAGTCATCGGCCGGACAGCTGGGTCCCTTCTGCAAGTGCTGAGTTGTGACCCCAAGGAAGGGACCAATGGAGCACCTACAGCAGGGGCGCGGCTGCAGGAAACTGCTGACCTGGGCCTGGACACGGGTGCCCCCGGGTGTGGTGCGTCACAGGCTGAGGGACCCGTGGGGCCAGGATGGTGGGGAGCACGTACAGGGGAACAGGCGTGAGGGGGCCGCCCGCCCGCAGGGCTCCCCGGGCCCGAGCCACCGGCCTGCTGTGCTCACAGGGAGGGCGGGACCCTGACCCCAAGCCCACTTTCATTTCACAGCCCGGCCCCAGCCACTCTCCCAGCCTGCTCTCGAGGGCGTGGCTGGGCAGCGAGGGCCAGGCCCCATCTGTCCAGACTTGGGTCCCTGCAGGACGGTGGGTCCACCCTAGGAGGACAGGACGGCAGAGGGGCGGGCACATGGTCCGTCGTCTGCAGCAGCTCCACGTGGGGCAGAACTGGGCAGCACGGCAGTGCTGGAAGTAGACAGGCAGGGGTGCCCAGCAAAGACCCTGGGTGGCCCGCGGACCCCAGGCAACCTTGCCCACAGGCCCAGCACCTAGCACTGGTTTCCGGCAGAGTGTCAGCTAGGCCGCCTCCAAAGGTGCTGGCCCGGTTGCAGCACCCTGGCTGCGGCTGGGCTTCCCCTGACCCCTGTGCCCAGGGCCCTGCAGTGCAGGTCCAGGGCTCAGCTGTGGCTCAGCGTGGGGGCCAGGGGCCAGGACAAGGGCCCAGGCAGCCCTGTGAGAGGGTGACACTTGGGGACAGAGCCCCCAGCCTGCACACGCCTGACCGGGTGACGACTCGCTTCACCAAAGGCGTCCTTACTTAAAAAGGACCCGCTCAGAGGGGCTGTGTCCACACAGGCCAGCAGCCAGCCCTGCCCCAAGGGCCTGTCCAGCCACTGGCCAGCCAGCCTCCAGGCAGCCCTCGGGGATGGACACACTCCGGAGACGCCAGCGGCCCAGCCTGTGCGGACGGCAGACCTTGGCGGGCGGGCTGCCGGCCGGGAAGTTTGTGGCCGCCTTGGGGAGCCCCCAGCCCAGCAGCTGGCCCAGGCCCTGCACCTGTCTCTGTGTTTGCACAAATCCCTTCCCTAATAGACTTAATCACGGGGCTTTGATGACTGTGCCAGGGACCCGTGCGTGCAGGCCTCCCTGGCCGGGAGGAACAAACACACCATTGTCTCCAGCCCCACTGCCTCTGGCCTGTTAATGGGTAAACGGGGGGAAGAACGGCCCCTGCCTGAGGCCGGGGTGGGGAGCCTCCGGGTATGGCCAGGGCGCACCAGCCCCCATCCCACTGGGCGCTGCCCTCCTTCACTGGGGCCCCCAGCGGGCAAAGAGCGTTTGCTTCTCCCCTGTTCAGAACCCGCCTCCAGCACCCTGAAGCCGGGACACGGGCCCAGGGGACAACAAGGCAGCCACTCCGACACCCCCACAGTGGGGCCGGCAGACCCCACTCACCGCTCACCCCCAGGCTCAGGGGACAGAAGGAGACACGTGAGCAAACCTTACTCACTGCGGGCGGGAGTGGAAAATGGTGCAAAATGGGGCAGTTCCTTGAAAGTTAAACAGAGTCACCACATGACCCGGCAACTTCACTCGGAGGTGCAGACCCGTGAGAATCGAAAGCCAGGTCTCAAAGACACACTTGCTCACCCACATTCACAGCAGCCGAGGGGCATGCAATCCGGTCTCCACCTGGGGAGGAGCAGATAAAAACGTGGTCCAGCCGTGCAATGCAGTCTCATTCAGCCTCAAAGAGGAAGGAGACATACACGACATCGTAGATGAACCCGGACAACATCACGCAGAGGGAAGGAAACGGGCACAAAAGACCACAAGAGTGACTTGGTTTACATGAAACGTCTGGAACAGAAAACTCGTAGATAGGGTCTGGGGACCGGAATCGGGAGCAAGTGCTTATGGGTGTAGAGTTGCCTTTTGGGTGATAGAAACATCCCTGAGCAAGACACAGGTGACGGCTGCACACTGCTGAGAATGTACTAAATGCTGCTGAATCGTGCCCTTTCAAAGAGTTCTTTTTTTTTTTTTTAAGAGTTCATTTTTATGTTAGGTGAATTTCACCTCAATTTAAAAAAAAAAATGCTGAGATAGATGCACAGACAGCAGGTTCCAAAGCGTGGGAAACCCCGAGAGGCTCGTGGTGGGTGGCACAGACCCCGTGCCGGGCAGCCTGGCTCAGACCCAAGCTCTCCCTGTTATTGGCTGTGACCACGGACAGGGGACCTGGCCTCCCTGGTCCTGGGTCTCCCTGGCTGTGGATCTGGGCCTCCCCAGACGGTTGGGAGCATAAGTCAGCCGCGACTCCTGTTCCCTTATCCTTTTCCACCAAAGACCTACTGTGCTCCAGCCAGTCCCCAGGATGCAGGGGTGAACAGCTCTGAGGGCACAGCTGCCCCATCCCCGGGAGCCAGCCTGGCCCCACGCTCCCCTCCCTGGCCCCCAGCCCATCGATCCATCAACCCACCGAGCCGCGGGACTTAGCTTGGTGTTGGGGTGGTGCCCCTGCCCCACTCCAACCCCGCCTCCCGCTGACCTCACCGCCCACGGGAGCAAAGATGTTCCTGGCGGGGCTGCCTCACCCTCTGCAGCCTCCCCTGGCCTCCCGGCTCCCCTTCCCTGGGGGACCCCACCCCGGACAGGACCTCACATCCCTCCTGACTATTCAAATCCCCCTCAACTGGACCCCAGTCTGCAGGATTTTTTAAAAATTAATAAACTTTTTGTTTGTTTTTGTTTTTGTTAATAGCCTTTTCTTTAAGAGCCGTTTTAGGTTTACAGAAAATTGAGCAAAAAAGCGCAGAGTTCCCACATGCCGCCCTCATTCCCAAACAGTTCCCCTGTGATTGGCATTTTGCATGGGTGGATACGTCTATGACAGCTGATGAACCAACAGTGATACAGAAAACAATGTTTATTGCCGTAGAATATACCAAACATAGAATTTACCGTCTTAACCATTTTTACGTGTACAAGGGCTTTAAGGGCACTCACAGTGCTGTGCGACCATCCCCTCCATCTGCCTCCAGAAATTCTTCCTCTTCCCAAATGGATACTCTGTCCCCACTAAACGCCCCATCCCCTCCCCAAGCCCCCGGCCCTACCACCCACTTCCTGTCTCTATGGATGTGATGCCTCCAGGGACCTCCTGTGGGTGGCATCTTACAGGACTTGTCCTCCTATGTCTGGCTTATTCCACGGAGCATAGTGTCCCCAAGGTTCATCCACGGTGTGCCGTGTGTCAGAATTCCCCTCCTTTTTAAGGCCGAATAATATTCCACTGTATGACGGATCACAATTTTGTTTACTCACACTAGTCAATTACTAACGGAAGCCCACAGCTGGCGTCGGGGGATCACTCCCAGGTGGTACGTTCTATGGGTTTGGACAAACGTATAAGACCTGTATCCACATTTTCATATCACGTGCCGTGTTTCACTGCCCTAAAAGCCCTCTGCACTCCGCCTTTCTTCCCTGGTCTTTCACCGTCTGCCTAGCTCTGCGGATGTCACAGCGTTGGAAACAGTCTTTGCCTCCTCAGGTGGGCCGCTCTCACCAGTGGTGAGCATTTACATTTCCTGTGTGACTTTTTCTGAACCCGCAGCTCCTTTCTTTTGGACACGCTCAGTCCTCTCCCATCAGAAAGACCCCCTGCCCCGAAGCTTGCCCCTAAAACCCCCACCAACCTCTTCACCACCTGCTGTGGTCTCCCTCCCACCCACTCTCGGCCCCTCCAGGCTGGAGTCACCTCTGCAAACCTGCCAGGCCTCACGCACCTGCCTGTGCTTAGAGGCCCGCGGGGCCTGCCAGGCCGAATGGGTGGCACACGCCAATCCCAGCCCCTCTCCGTCCCCTGAAGGACGTGCCGCACCCTGGCCGAATCACCCTTCTCCAGCGCCACTCCCTTGGCCACCCAGCTAGGCCCTATGCCCCTGGTCCTCACTCGTAGTTCACACGCAGGCCTGGCACTGCTCGGGCATGGGGGGACGTCAGGGATGAAGCAGACCATGTCCCGGCCACAGTGAGGCCCCCATCCACCCCGTGGGGAGGAAGCAGAAGACACACAAGTGGGTAAATAATGTGGGTGTTCACGATTCCAAGCAAAAGTAGCAGACGGATTCCCACAACCACGGACGGCGCAGGAAGACCCCGAGGGCCCTTGACTGTGGGGGGAGGGGTGCCAGGAGTAGGTTCCCAACAGGTTCTTTTTTTAGGGGGGGTTTGTTTTTTATTTTGGCGGCGTTTGGTCTTTGTGGCTGCACGTGGGCTTTCTCTAGTTGCGGTGAGTAGGGGCTTCTCTTGTGTGGAGCACAGGCTCTAGGCATGCAGACTTCAGTAGTTGTGGCACATGAGCTCAACAGCTGTGGTTTGTGGGCTTAGTTGTGAGATCTTCCCAGACCGGGGATTGAACCCGTGTCTCCTGCATCACCAGGTGGATTTTTAACCACCGCACCACCAGGGAAGTCCCCCAACAGGTTAGTTTTGAGCAGCACATTGACCTGCAGGTGGACGGGCCGGGGAGCCATGGTGGGTGAACCCTGCTCGGGGAGAAGCTGGAGCTGGAGACAGACGGCGGGGGTGCTGCCTGTGAGGCGCTCGGAAGCCGCGGGACGGGACGTACACACCTGGGATGGGCGCCCACACAGGAGGCCCGGCCCCTCCACCCCAAGAGGCGGGCGCTGAAGCACGGCCTTCCACACAGTGCGGGGTGCGTTCACGATGTCCGCGTCCCGCTGTGGACCCCGAGCCCTGCTCACTGATCCCCGCCGTCCCAGCACAGAGAGCAGGTGCTCCATCAATGCCGCAAGGCCGCTGGATGTGGCTGGACTCAGTGCTCTCTGGATGCCTCCCTGGAGGAGGAAGGGGGGCAGGAGCCTCCCCACATGAAACACTTTGGGGTGGCAGCCACCGTGGTCCCATTCACCGACGACAACACCCGGCTGGGAGGGGCGGGACCTGGCCCGAGGGTAAGCTGACAGCCAGCTGGGGCTCAGGCCAGGTGTCTGTCTGAACCTGCACGGCACCTGGTTCAGCTTTGCCCGGACCCCGCCTGGTCAAGCCCAGGGTGGACGGCCTCTGGGGAACTCTGAGGGCGGAGGGCTTGGGCAGGCAGGGCCTCCTGGGACTGGGGGGCGGATTTTGAGCTGCCTCCTCTCTCCCCACTTCCCTCCAAGCCCCCAGTAAGCAGACAGGACACAGGCATGTGTGCGTGTGCATGTGTGTGGTTACAACCACCCTGGCACCCAGAGTGACCCACCGGGAGACGGAGGCTGGGCACGGTCGGCCCCCTTGCCAGGCTCCCCGCCCCCAGCTCCCGGGGGCACTGGCACCTGCTGGCACACACGGGCACACACAGCATGCAGAGACACGTGCCCAGCCCCGGCAGGGGCACACGCACACGCACCCACACCTGCGGCCGCACCCGCCAGGACCCACCCTCTGCCCCCGCCCGCCCGCCAGCAGCGACAACCACCCAGACGCCTGGGCACACGTCCTCAGCCGTGTCCACCCAGGCCGGCAGGTTCAGACAGACGCTGCGCACTTCAAAGCCCGAGGCAGCCGGCATGCTGGAGTCCGGCCTGCCGGGACAGGGAGTCCTCAGACAGACGTGCAGACTCACACGCCCCTGCCCGCCTCGCGCACTCAGGAGGGGCCCCAGAGCTCCAGGCTGCTGGGCCTCCGGGGTCCAGAGCAGCCTCCCTGACAGCCCGGCCCTCCTGTAGGCTCACCTTGACTCTGGCACCTGGAAACCCCCGCCCCGCACCCATCCCCTAGCCACCGAGGTTGGCAGCTAGCTCTTCCCAGCCTCCCCCTCCAGTGAACTGTCCCCAGGCACCGGGAGGCCATGCCCACCCCCCAGGGGCAGCCCAGCCAGGCAGGAACCCCCAGGGGTAGGAAGGACGTCAGCCTCAATTCCACTCTGGTGCACTTAAGTCCCAGGGCTCCTGTGGGAGACCCCTCTTTGCTTCTCTGTTTTCTCGGCCCTCCCCTTCTCACAGGGGCACCCCCTCCCACAAATCCCGAAGAGAATTGCAGCCTGTACCTCTGGGGGTGGGCCAGAGAGGCATTGGGAAGACAACTGTGAGCCAGGGGCTCAGCCGTGAGGTCCCCAACAGGCCGGACAAGGAGGGAGCCTGGCAGGTGGGCTGGAGGCCAAGCCCCCTGCAGGCTGGGTGCCTGTGCTACACCCCGCGCTGCACAGAGCTGGTGGGCGCCCCAAGCCGGGGCCCAGTCTGCAGCACCTGAGAGCCACAGGGAAAGCTGACCCAAAGACAGTGGAGCAGGTGGCTGGCTCATATCCACAGATCTGAAATTCACAGTCGAACGTGAGCTTCCCAGGGCCTCCCGGCAGCAGCTGCTGCCACCAGGCCACCACTTACGTGCTTAAACAGGAGAGGAAGGCCACATGACCCGGGGGAGAGGTCATCCTCCCCAGGGCAGTCATGACCTTGACCGGTTCCCAGACAGAGCCAGTTCTCCGACCCAGACATCAGCAGGGGAGAAGCTGAGTCCCCACGGGAGGACCTACAACACGACCAAGTGCATCCAGGGGTGGTTCCCTTGGTCCCCCCCGCCTGAGACCTACAACCGCTGGGTCAGATTGTCTCCACAGGGGCACAAGAGACCCGGTCTCTGCGGGGCTGCTGCATGCGGGGTCTGCGTTCCCGCTGATGCCAAGGCATCAGCCCCAAGAGAAGCAGCACATGGCGCAGGCAGCAACTGCCCCGCCCAGGTCTGTCTCCCATGGGCGTTCTGTGTCCACGGGCACTTCCTGCTGAATAATCACCATGGACCAGCTTGGCAGCCGCAGGCCCGCTCGTGACCTCCTGGCCTTTCATAGCAGGCAAGAGCCAGCGGAGTCCCCAGACTGTCCCTCCCCACCCCCCGCCCCAAATCCAAGAGGGCCTTCATCCACCTCTGGCCAAGATGGAGAAATGGAACTGGATTTCCCCATCACATGAAAAAATAAGCCAAAAACATGAGCAAAATTTATGAAACAATGGTTTTCAAGACACTGGACACCAAGCAACGAGAGACAGTGATCCCCAAGTCATGGGGAACAGACAAAGTGACCCTGCAACTCCCCACCCCCACCCCACTCACTGCCTTGAGAGAGCATCCAGGCCACAGCACAGGGGGGATCAGGCGGGGCCCTGAGTAGGGAAGATAGAACTGGGGGTCTGGGGAGACCAAGCCGGCTTGGGTTTGCAGGACAGAGGAGGGAGAGCTGTATCCACAGAGAGCCCCAGAGAGCTGCAGAGGGCCCCTCAAATATGCAGCAGAGAACTGACAGCATAGGCTGGAAGGAAACGGCCCAAGGCTGGGGCAAGAACCACCCAAGGGGATCCAGGCAACAGGCTCCACTGCCCACTCAGAGCAAGAACTGTGCCTGTGCCCACCAGCCGGGCCCGAGAGCCCCGCGATCCACGGGGCACCGGGCAGAGCACAGGGTCTGGCCTCCACGGTGGGGAAAAACCAGCCCCAGCGGGAGCATGGCCCACACCTTCCTAACACATAGTGGCAGCACGGCCTGGAGGGGACGAACCATTCCCGAGTAACAGAACTGCATCCAGGAGTCAAGCACGGCGGTCATAGACTCCAAAGACCCCCAGCATCCAACACGGCGAAACTCACACCAACCACAAGGATGAGCGGCTGGGAGGCGTCCCGGGCAGCAGGAGCAGAGGACCCGTAGGGAGGGGGTGGACGCAGCTGCCAGAGCCCTCCAGCGGCTGGAGTCAGCAGGCGGGGACCATGAAACGGCGATCGGTCATCACGAATGCGTCGCGCAAACAGCTGAAGACTCGGAAGCCACACACACAGGACCAGTGCAACCTTCAGACGTCCGCGCGACTGGGACGGAGGTGAAAACACACTGGCCGTGATCCCTGGAGATGGCCCAGGAGAAAACATTCCAAATGAGAGAGGGAAAAAAGAATTTGAGCCTAGGGAAAGCGTTCCAGTGGGACAACCTCAGGTGGCCTCGAATACATGTAGTCAGAACCCCCAGAGGAGGGATGGGAGGGAAAAATATTTGGAAAAACAATGGATTTCTGTTTTCAACTCTAGCACATAAAGCGCTCTTATCCTTCCACAAGAAAAAGCCAAACCAAGTGAAAAATCATTAACTGTTCCCGGATTCATCAAAGCCCTGAGGTCACCGGCCTCTCTCCTGAAGTCAGGGTGAGTCACAGCTGAGATCTGCTTCCCGGGGACAGAGGCCATGAGGCAGAAACACTCATGTGTTCGCGTTGACCAGCTGCCAGAGGCTGAGCATGGAAGATGGGGTGAGTGACAGTCTCCTGGGGACACAGTCTGAGGCCCCCGAACTTCTGTGGGATTCCACCAGGCTCCTTGGGAAGAGCTCAGAAAGATCCGCCTTTGGCTCTGATGGCGAGGTGGGGGTGGAGAGAAGAGTCATGGCTGAGAAATGCACGCAGAGCCTCCTTCACGACAGGCCAGGCCGGCTCTCCAGAGGAAGGTCTGAACCAGAGCCCATC
Organism: Hippopotamus amphibius kiboko; assembly: GCF_030028045.1. Taxonomy (NCBI): domain Eukaryota; kingdom Metazoa; phylum Chordata; class Mammalia; order Artiodactyla; family Hippopotamidae; genus Hippopotamus; species Hippopotamus amphibius. Next base: position 131,731,743 of record NC_080188.1, on the reverse strand, counting down.
CCATCTGGAAAGGGCATTTCCCCAACGCCACACAGGACGCCACACTGACAAAAAAGCTTTTGAGCTAAAGAAATGGAGAATCAGTGTGTACATGGGATTGAAGACTCCACCCCCGTTCTCCCCCACTTAATATTCAGATTGAATACGTCCTAACCAAAATCCAGCAAGATATTTTGTATCAACAAATTGATCCTAAGGTTCCTATGGGGAGGCAAAGGACCGAGAAAGCCAACACAATCCTGAAGAACAACGTCGAGGAGTTCATACTACCTGGTTTCAAAACTTCCTATAGACCAGGTGATCTAGACAGCACAGTATGGGTAAAAGAACAGACACAGAACAAGACCAGAAATAGACCAGCACATAGACAGTAACCGCTCTTCTCCAAAGAAACAAAGGCAACTCGTGGAGAAAGTATAGTCATTTCAACAATACCTACAGGAATACCTGAACAGGCATACGGAAAAAAAAAAAAAAAGGACCTAGACACAGATTTTACACCCTAAAACATTAACCCCAAACACATCATAGACCTAAATGTAAAAAGCAAAATTATAAAATTTCTTGAAGAAAACATGTGAAAAAATCTACGTGACTCGAGTTTGGTGCTGAGTTTTTAACCACGACATCCATAGCACAGTCTATGAAACAAAAAACTGGTAAGTCGGACTTTGTTACAATTTAAAAATTTTGCTCTGTGAAAGACACTGTCAAGAAAATGAAAAGCCAAGCCACAAATTGGGAGAAAATATTTTCAAAACACATATTTGATGAAAGACTTGTATCCAAACTTTACAAAGGAACTCTCAAGCGTCAACAACAGTAAAACAAACCACCCGATTAAAAAAATGAGAAAATATATAAACACTATTTTTCGTTTCATCAAAGTGATAGAGATGACAAGTAAGTGTATGAAAGGATACTTCATATCCTTTGTTACTAAGGAATTAAAAACTAGAACAACAACGAGATGCCACTATGCACCTATTAGAATGGCTGAAACAAAACAAAACTGAGAACACGGACACCAACGCAAGGACACAAAGCAACAGGAACTCTCATTTGTTGCTGGTGGGAATGCAAAATGGCACAACGACGTTGGAAGACAGCTTGGTGGTTTCTTATAAAACTAAACACGCTCCCATCATGTGATCCCGTGCTTATACTCCTAGGTACCCACAGAAAACCTGCAAATATTTATAGTGGCTTTATTCATAGCCACCGAAAAACTGGAGGTGACCAGGAAGTCCTTCACTAGGTGATGGATAAAGAAACTGTGGCTCACTCATACCATGGAATATTATTCAGTGATCAACAGAAATGATCTATCAAGCCTTGAAGAGACATGCATGTTGCTAAGGGAAAGAAGTCACTATGTACAGTATGATTACAATTCTGTGACATTCTGGAGAAGGCAAAGTTCTTGAGACTGTGGAAAGATCAGTGGTTGCCAGGGGTTAATGGGGAAGGAGGGATGAACAGGCAGAGCACAAAGGATTTTTTAGGGCAGCGAAACTGTTACTAAGGATATTGCAATGGTGAATACAAGACATTAAGCATTTATCCAAATTCCTAAACTTTTACAGCACGAAGAATAAACCATAACATATGCAAATTTTAAATAAATGATTTACGAGGTCAAGAGATAACAGAATGGAATGTAGAATGCAACAAGATGATTGAAATGTATTACAAATATAGGGCACAACTTCACTGAAGGGTACTGAAGAATAAAGGGCTGACCTCAGTGATCTGGGGAGTGAGTGGAATTTGTTAGACTGTACCTGAACACGGCAGTCTAGTTGATAAAGTTGTTTCTCCCAGGGGGGTGGGTTCCCAATTCTGATACCTCCACACATGTACAGTGTAATTGAACAGGTAAGGAAATGGAGGTGGATAGTGGGAGCCAGGTTTCTGATTGTTGGAGAAGAAACAGATAAGCAAGGAGAGGAGGCTGGAGTCATCTGTGTGGTCATAGAGTTGGATAAATCACCATGAATCCATATTCACCTTAACATATAGGTGGTTACATACAGAAACATTTATGGCTATGTGTGGACACCCCAGTTAGTACACACACATATATCTCCTTGCTCTGTCAGCAGACAGCCTACAGGTAATGATATCCCAGCAGCAATAAGCACACCCAGGACCCAGATCGTGGTTTCCAACATCATTCCCCAATAAAAGGAACCTTAGAAAGATGACTGATTCTAGGACAGAGCCAGGAAACATAAAAGATAATCCTGGAGCATCTCGTAGTGCCAGGAAGTAAGAAAGCGCCCAGAAGAAGAAATCCAGCAAAAAATTATATAAAGTAATATTGGATGATAGCCCAAATGATAAAATAATTTTCCATCAGTCCAAACTGATACAAGTAAATGACTGAATAAAACAAACAGGGGCGAATAGACAAATTTCCTTGCAGAAGAATTTCAAATAATTTATGTAGCTACTCCATCTTTAAGAAAGTGGGGAATAACCCCCCCCCCCCCCCCACTCCTCAGGGTGGGCTGCACAGTGACTTCCTTCAAAGAGTGTAATGTTGAAAGGGAGAAAAAAATAGTACCTCCACAGTGGCAGAATCTAACACTATCCCAAGCCAGGTGATCAAGGTTAATGTCAACTGTGATAAGTCATGTTGAGAGCATGTACCCCGGAGAGGGTGTGATGAGAAGGGCACCGTACCTCTGTGGTCTTTCCCCCCAAAACCCATAAACCCAAATCTCATAACCATGAGAAAACCATCAAACGAAACCCAAATTGAGGAACATTTTAAAGAATACCTGACCAATACTCCTCAAAACTGTCAAGGTCATCAAAAGAAAACAAGGTCTGAGAAACTCACAGCCGAAAGAATCCTGAGGAGACGTCATGACTACATGTGATATGGTGACCTGGCAGGGATCCTGGAAGAGGAAAAGGACATTAGGGGAAAACTAAAGCAATCTGAGACAAGTATAGGTTTTAGTTAACAATAATGTAACCAAACTGGTTCATTAATTGTGACAAATGTACCACACCAAATGTAAGATGCTAATCACCGGGTAAGCTGGATGTGGGGTGTACAAGAACTTTCTGACTTCTGTCTGAACTCTCAGTTCACAATAATTCTGTAAATCCAAATTGTTCTATAAGTCGAAAGTTTGTTAAAACTATAATAATGGCCCAAATTTTCCAAATTTGAGGAAACTCATGAATCCACAGATTCAAGAATCTTAATGAACCCCAGCACAAGAATGACTAAGAAAACTGCACCAAAGCAGATCACAGTCAAATTTCTCAAAATCAGTATTAAAGAAAAACCTTAAAATACGCCAGAGGCAAAAAGCACACATTTTGTAGAGTGGAAAGAAGATAAGTGTGACTGGGATTTCTTATCAGAAACAATGCAAGAGATAAAACAGTGCAACAGGATTGAAAGGAAAAGACACTATCACCTAGAATTCCATATTCAATGAAAATATCTTTCCAAAAACTTCCAGCAGACCTTCACTACAAAAAATGTTAAAGGACATTCTTCAGACAGAAGAAAAGTGATACCTAGTAAACACATGGATCTACTCAAAGTAACGAAGAACACAAAAGTGGTAATTATGTAAGTAAATACGTACTTTTTTCTTATTACTTAAATATCTTTAAGATATAACTGCAGCTGGGATAGATGTGTCATAATAATGTAAGATGTTAAGAACATAGGAATATATGGGAACTCTGTGCTGACTCTGAAAATTTTTTAAAAATCTAAAACTTCTCTAGAATAAAAATTCTGTTTACAATTTGACTACTTAAATGAAATTAACAACTGTAGCGTGTGGGAGTTATAGCATGTAAAAGTGAAATGTAGAACAATGGTAGTGTAAAGGTGAGGAGGGGGAGAAGGAAATATACAATTGTGAGGTTCTTATACTATGTGGGGTGTGATCTAATATCACTTGAAGGTGTCTGTAATGAGATAAACATATACACGAGACATCCTGAAACAATCACAAAAATAGCAAAACACATGACCACAGATAATACGCCAACAAAGAAAATAAATAACACCATGAAAAACACTCAAATCAAAGATGGAACAAATAAAAACAAATTGTAAGGGACTTCCCTGGTGGTCCAGTGGTTAGGACTCTGAGACTTCACTGCAGAGGGCATGAGTTTTATCCCTGGTCGGGGAACTAAGATCCCACATGCCACACAGCATGGCTGAAACAAAAAAAAAGAAAAAAGAAAAAAAGGAAACAAAATTGTAAGATAATGAATTTAACTCCAAGCATATCAATAATCACATTAAATATAAATGGTCTAAATACCCACATTAACAGGTAGCCATTATTGGATTGAATAAAAAAGCAAGACCCAACTACATGCTGCCTACCCCCAAAAATGCACTTTTTTATACATAAAGAAACAAAAAGGTTAAGAGTTACAGGATGAAAAAGTACAAGCCAAACTACCACTAATCAAAAGAAAACTGGGACAGCACTAGTAACATGAGGGAGGTAATAAGAGTATAGAATATTATCAGGGATAAAGAGGGTCATCTCATATCAATAAAAGGGTCAGTTCTCAAGAGGACGTAACAGTCCTAAAGGTTTGTGCACCTAATAATAGACCTTCGAACAGATGAAGGAAAACTGATCAAATTACAAGGAGAGACAGACAAATTCCTGTTGTGGTAGGAGATTCAATACCCTGCTTTCAACAGTAGGCAGAAGTATACAGAAAACTGATAAGGATACAGGGATTTGAACAAAATATTTGGCTGACTTGACTTGGTTGACACTAATAGAACACTCCACTTGAGGATAGCAGAATAGCATTCTTTTTTTCAATTTTTAAAATTAAAGTATAATTGATTAACAGGGTTGTGTTAGTTTCAGGTGTACTGCAAAGCGATTGTTATATATATATTTTATATATACGAGGGTAAGTCAAAAATTATCTGCACTCTGGCTATAGAATTTATAGAAGTCTTAATATAACTGGAGTGCAGAAAATTTTTGACTCACCCTCGTATATAATTATATATAATACAATTATATATATGTGATTCAGTTATATATATTACATATATAATATATTATATATGACATATATTAAAATATTTATATATGCTTTTTACAATCTTTTACATTATAGGATATTACAAGATATTGACTATAGTTCCCTGCCCTACACAGTTGGTCCTTGTTGTTTATTTTATATATAGTAGTGTATATCTATTAATCCCAAACTCCTAATTTATCCCTTAAGCATTCTTTTCAAGTGCACAGGACCCATTTACCAAGATAGACCATATTATGGTCATAAAATGAGTCCCAATAAATTGAAAAGCATTCAAGTCATACAAAGTATGTTTTCTGACCACAAAGAAAATTAAATTAGAAATTAAATTAAAACCAAAGGAAGCAGAAAGAAGGAAATGATGAAAAGCAGAGTAAATCAATGAAAGAAAAAAGTCAATAAAATCAAAAGCTGGTTGTTTGAGAAAAATGAAGAAAATTGATAAACCTGTAACCATATTCATCAGAGGAAAAAAGGAGAGAACACAAAAATTGACAATTTCAGGAAAGAAGAGACATTACAGATTCTACAGATATTCAAGGGTAAGGGACTGTTATGAACAACTTCATGACAATAAGTTCAACAGCTTAGAAGAACTCGACAAATTCCTTGAAAGACACAAACTACCAAAGCTTATACTAGAAAAACGGAATAGCCTGAATATCCCTATATGTATATTTTAAAATCCAATTTGCAGTAAAAATTCTATTCTACAAGAAAACTCCAGGCATAGATGATGAATTCTACCAAATATTTAAAGAAGAAATTATACCAGTTCCACACAAATTCTTCCCAAAAATCTAAGGGGAAGAAATATGTTCCAGTTCACACTATGAGATCAGCATTACCCTGGTTTAATATATTAAAAGGCAGGACTTCCCTGGTGGTGCAGTGGTTAAGAATCCACCTGCCAGTGCAGGGGACACTGGTTTAAGCTCCGTTCCACATACCACAGAGCAACTAAGCCCATGCGCCACAACTACTGAGCCCACGTGCTGCAACTACTGAGCCTGTGCTCTAGAGCCTGTGAGCTGCAACTGCTGAGCCCGGGGGCCTAGAGCCTGTGCTCCACAACAAGAGAAGCGACCACAGTGGGCAACTAGAGAAAGCCCACGCATGCACAGCAACAAAGACCCAATGCAGCTGAGTAATTAATTAATTAATTTTAAAAATAACAATGATAAAAAAGTTTTAAAGGCCAGTATGTCATGGTCACATGGGGCTCAGGAATGCAAGGTTGATTTAACATTTGAAAATCAATTAATGTATTTTTCCATATTAACTCACTAAAAAGAAAAAATATATTATCATCTCTATATATGCTGAAAAAGTATTTAATGACATATTAATAGCCATTCCTGATAAAAGCTCTCAGATTCAATGCAATCTCAACTACCAGCCTGCAACCTTTTGGTAGAAAATGACAAGCTGATTTTTTAAATTCATATGGAAATTTAAGGGACCTATAATAGCCAAAACATCTTCGAAAAAGAGCAACAAACTTGGAAGAGTAACACCGTCTGATTTCAAGACTGACTATAAAAGCTACAATAATCAACAAGGGGTGGTACTGGCATAGGATAGAGGGATAAATCCGTGGAACAGACCAGAGAATAAACACACAGACCCACACACACGAGGACACTATTTTTGACAAAGGGGTAAAGGTGATTAAAGGAGGAAGCATGGTCTTTTCAACAATGGCACCGGGACAACTGGCTAGCCACGTGCAGATATTTAAAAGAGAAAGAATTTTGGCCCATACCTCATACCATCTGCAAAAATTAACTCGAAATGAATTGGAGACTTAATATAAAACCTAAAACTATAAAACATCTAGAAGAACACAAAGGAGAAAATCTCTATGAACTTGGGTTAGGCACCAAAAGAATATGTTTTGGTGTTGAACACCAAAAGCAACTTCATAAAAGAAAAAAAATGGATAAATTGGATTTCATCAAAAATTTAAACTTCTGCTCTTTGAAAGGTGGTGTTAAGAGAGTTGGAACACAAACCACAGATTGACAGAAAATACTTGTAAATCATATTCTGACAAAGGACATGTATTCAGAATATACACGGAACTCTCAAAAATCAGTAATAAGAAAACAGACAACCCTGTAAAACAGAGCAAAAAAACTGAAAAACACACTTGGCTAAAAAGATGGTAAATAAGTCCATGAAAACATGCTCCACATCATTAAGCATTAGAAAAACACAAATTAAAATTATGAACTACCACTACACAGCTATTAGAAAGACTAACTTTTTTTAAATAAATTTATTTATTTATTGGCTACATTGCATTTTTTTAAACTAATTTATTTATTTATTGGCTGTGTTGGGTCTTCGTTGCTGCACACGGGCTTTCTCTAGTTGTGGTGAGTGGGGGCTATTCTTTGTTGTGGTGCGTGGGCTCCTCGTTGCCGTGGCTTCTCTTCTTGTGGGGCACCGGCTCTAGGTGCGTGGGCTTCAGTATTTGCGGTATGTGGGCTCAACAGTTGTGGCTCGGGGGCTCTAGAGCACAGGCTCAATACTTGTGGCGCAAGGGCTTAGTTGCTCCGTGGCATGTGGGATCTTCCTGGAGCAGGGATCAAACCCATGCTCCCTGCACTGGCAGGCAGATTCTTAACCACTGCACCACCTAGGAAGCCCTAGAATGGCTAAAATTTTTAAAAACTGAGTATACCAAGTTTTGGTGAGAATATGAGAAATTAGATTCTCACACTCTCCTGGTGGGAATGGAAAATGGTACAATCACTTTGGAAAACAGTTGGGCCATCTCTTAAAAGTTAAACAGACATCTACCATGGGATGCAGACATTCCACTCACAGGTATTTATTCAAGAGAAATGGAAGTATCCACACAAAGACATGTAGGTGAACCTTTATAGCACTGTTTGTAGCCCAAATTGAAACAACACAAATGATCTTTAACAGGAGAAAGTCTAAACAAAACAGCCGTTCATATTAATCATGGGTAAAGATGCACAACCTGTGGCTGCATGGAACAGCACTGAAGAATCTCAAAATAAGTACGCAGGGCGGGGGCGGGGGTTAGGGTGGGATGAACTGGGAGATTGAGATTGCCATATATACATTACGAATAAGAAAAAAATATCAAATTGTACACTTTAAATATATGCAGTTTATTGTATATCAATTGTATCTCAAAAAAAACTCTTTTAAAAAAAGATTAGGGACTTCCTAGGTGGTGCAGTGGTTAAGAATCCACCTGCCAATGCAGGGGACACAGGTTCAATCCCTGCCCCAGGAAGATACCACATGCCACCGAGCAACTAAGCCCGTGTGCCACGGCTATTGAGCCTGTGCTCTAGAGCCCGTGAGCCACAACTATTGAGCCCATGCGCCGCAACTACTGAAGCCCACACGCCTAGAGCCCGTGCTCCACAACAAGAGAAACCACCACAATGAGGAGCCCATGCACCACAACGAAGAGTAGCTCCCACTCACCGCAACTAGAGAAAGCCCGTGTGCAGCAACAAAGACCCAACACAGCCAATAAATAAATAAATTTATTTAAAAAAAAGATTAAACATAACCTTTAAAAAAATATGCAGGGTGAAGAAGCCTGACAAAAGAATACACGCTCCAGGGTTCCATGGACGTGAAGCTCTAGAGAATGAAAACTCACCTACAGCGACAGAAAGCAGGTCAGTGGTCACAAGGGTGTGGAGAAAAGGGAACCCTCACACGCTGTTGGTGGGCATGGAAACTGGTGCAGCAACGTTGGAGAGCAGTATCGAGGTTCTTCAAAAAATTAAAAATAGAACTACCATATGATCCTGCAATCCCGCTCCTGGGCATATATCTAAAAAGAAAACAAAACACAAAAAACCCATGGATTCGAAAAGATACATGCACCCCAGTGTTCCTAGCAGCACTATGTACAATAGTCACAAAATGGAAACAACCTAAGCGTCACATCTTCTTCAGCCATTCATCTGTTGAGATATATACATACACACATACGTACACAATAGACTACTACTCAGCCATCTAAAAAATGAAATTTTGCCATTTGCAGCAACATGGGTGGACTCGGAGGGCATCATGCTTAATGAAATAAGCAGGCAGAGAAAGACAAATACCGTAGAATATCACTTATGTGTGGAATCTAAAAAATAAAACAAACAGGTACATGCAACAAAAAAGAGGCAGACTCACATGTACAGAGAACAAGCTGGTGGTTACCAGTGGGGAGAGAGAGGGGGGAGGGAAAATACAGGGTAGGAGATTCAGAGGCACAAAGTATTATGTATAAAATAAGCTACAAGGATACAGTGTACAACACGGGAAAGAAAGCCAGTGTTTTATAAAAACTATAGATGGAATATGACCTTTAAAAATTGGGAATCACTGCACTGTACACCTGTAACTTATATAATGTTGTACATGAACTATGCTTCAGTTTTAAAAAGTTAGAAAAAAAAGGAAGCAAATGAGTGATTACCTAAGGTCTGGGGAGAGGGGCTAGAGAAAGGGGGTACAGAAGGCATAGAGAAACCTTAGAAGTGAGGAGTACACACACCCTTTTGAACATGGAAATGGTTTCACTGTTGTACACGTAGCTCAAGACTTACCAGACTGTACCCTTCAACTGTGCTCAGGCTATTATATGCCAATCATATTGCAATAAAGCTATGAAAGGTATAATTTCCCAGGGGAAATGGCAGAGACTAATGACACCTTCAAAGACGTAACGCCGGGTAGCACTCCCCATCCTATCTCTGCTCATGTCACCCCTCCGGCCTCTCCAGTGACTGGTTGAGCCATGGCGGGAGACTGTGGACACCTCACACTTAACCAAGTAGGGAGCAGCTCCAAGCCCAGGTGTGGGGGGCCCTCCCCATATTGGACTAACAGAGCCTCGGGTGTGTGGCATATAGATGTTGTTGAATTCTTTTCAATCCCCATCAGGAAAGAGTCTCAGAAGCAGTTTGCACTCACATGGGACAGACAGCAGCATATATTCCTGGTCTTACCCAGGAATGTGTTAATTCTGGGGCTTTCTGTCACAATACGGTCCAAAGGGGAAAGGGCCTCTGGACATTGCACAGGCAGTCAGTCTAGTTCACTATACGGAGGACGTCGTGTTAATCGGGTATAAGAAGGGGCAAGTACTCTGGATGCCCCGAGGAAGACACTGGAACCCTGCGAGATGGGAGATGCACTCTACAAAGATTTAGGGATCTAATTCGTTGCATCATCTTTGCCACAAAATCTGGCAAATTCCCCGGCATGAGGGGGGTCTGCAATGGAGAAAGACCCTGTACGTGCAGAACCCCTGTCTCCTATGAGAGACACAGCACAAACCCTCTGGTTCTGGAGCGAGCCTGAGCAGAGAACCAGTTAGAAGGGGGCCCCTGGCAGAGACACAGAATGCAGCCACAGATGTCGAGTGGCCACATGGTTATAAACACCCACGATGAGCTGGCTTCTGTTGGACCCACCAAGTTGTAAGATCAGGCCAGCTGGGCAGTAATCTACCAGGAAGTGAAGAGCTATGTCTGGGATTGGGTCCAAGCAGAGGACACAGGAAGGCCACATAAACAAGGAGCCCAACCCCCATGCCATCCACCAAAGTTGCATTCAGGTCACACCCCCGGTCCTCTAGGGTGGTGCCCTAAGATCCGGTGATAGGGGAGGGAAAACCTGAGCGTGATTCCTTGACAGCTTAGCAAGGTGTGTGAGTGGACGCCCAGGTGGGCTGTTCATGCACCGCTGCCCTCCCAGGGGCGCGACGGTTGTGGGCTAAAGGGCAGTTATGGGGGAAAACCTTCCTGGTGGGCAGAGCTTCGAGTGCTGTACCAGGTCGTCGGCTCTGAGTGGAGAGAGACGCAAACTTGTGATTCCGTATATAGCAGCTTTAGGCTGTTGGTCTAAAGGTCCCGTTTCCCAGAGGGGCAATGTCTCCACCAGGGGACATTATAAAACCTAAAGGAAGAGCTGCTTCCTGGTCACAGGGGCTCCTGGGCCAGCAGACCTGCAAGGGTGACGGCCCTGAGCGTCACAAGGAGGTAGGGTGCTGTTATCCCATGGGGGCGAGAGGGGGTGTGTTAGGAGCTCACGGGACCCATTGGGGGCATTCTTGGAGCCCCCACACCCACATTTTACTGCAAATGCACAAACCCGACAGGCTGGCATGATAAGTCATTATCCCAGGGGGCAGGCCGCCTAGAAGGGGTGGCGGAGGAGGGAAAGGATAGGATGGGTGGCATAAGGTACTCCCAGGAGACTCACAAACCTGACAGCTCCCCCCGCCACCGCTGGCCTGACTGACCCCTGGGCTGTCGGAAAGGCCCCATTTGTCAAACTAAACCTCCCAGTCTGCCTGCACTTCCAGGAATGGTCCCTGGGGACTACGGGCCCCAGATAGCATCGGATAGCCTCCCAGAAATAGGCATAAGAGGGAGGGGCCAGGCTGGGGGGCATCCAAGGAGCAGTAGAACTCCAGACCCCCAGACCACCCCAAGCTCCCCACTTAGGACGTGCCCCTGGCAGTTCCAGAGCCTCTAAGCTGAGAACACGTCCTGGACATGGCTTGACCGCAACGTAACAGAGTATCTGGGGCTAAGAGCCCACCCCTTGGGTCCCTGGTTGCCCACTTTGTGCAAAGGGCCAAGGATGGGTGTGTGCCCCTCAGGAGGGCGTGGCGAGGGGCTTGTGAGTCTCCTCAGAAGCAGAAGTAAGAGACTTCCAGCTTCCACCTGGGACGTAGAAGCTGGAAAGAGCACCCCTCCCTCCACAATGATGAAAGCAAGAAGCACCAAATAACCTGAAATTTACAGCGTCCCTGGAAACCGTTGGAGAGCTGGGGCCACAGGGTCCCTGTAGATGCACCTGTGAGGAGAGATGGGTGTCAGCACCTGCTGACCTGGGAGAAGCATCGGCTAAAAGTCTCCAGGAATTCGTGGGGGCTGAGCGAGGGCTCAGGAGCGGATACAGAAGCCTTAGAGCTGCAGATATAAGGGAAATGGACCCCTTTCGCAGGTCCCTGTGGACCTTGGGGACACTCACAGAGACGAGCAAGATTCCCACGAACGCACACCTTGTGTGCGGGCCTGGGGCAGTGGCACAGCAGACACCACACAGAAGGCACAAAAGCCCCCCAGGCTACACTCCCCCATCTCCCCTGTGGGGCACGAGTCTTGAGTTGCCAGGGCAAGTGCAAAACACAGTGTCACACTCAGAGCCCTGGTGAAAACCCACTGCAGCTAGGGAAAGAGTCATAGGGACCCTACACCCCCTGGCAGAGAGGTGAGACACATACGGCCCTGATTACAGCTGCGGGTGGGGTCAGAGCCCTGAGAAGGCTACACCCACAAGACATAGGGTTAATCAGAAAAACAAAGAACAGTCCCAGCCCCGCCACCAGGCTGACAAGTAATGGGTGATTTGGAATATCACTGGGGAAGTTCTGGGAGTGTAGAAGGGCACACCACCTGAGGCACAGCTCAACTTAATACTTGAGACTGGAGGTGGATCTGACACTGGGAAAAACTATTTCCACACTAAACACAAGGTGATACTAGAGGAATCTGATGTGGGTAGTGGTCTGAGGGTAACCATGGCAAAGAAAAAGCCAAACCCAGCTCCATTCTCACCTAAATTGACTGCAAACCCCACACTAAAAGAACAACAAAAAGAAGGACATCCTCATTTCCAGGCATAAAACTATTTACCCCAGTCTCTGCGATCCTCCACAAGATGTCTGGATTTTAAGAAGAATCACGAGACTATTAAAACAAAAAGGCAAGAAAAAACAACACACGTCAAGACAAAGCCATCAGAACAACTAGACTCAGATGTGGTTATGGACGTCAGGACTGTTAGGATGTTTTAAGTAACTGTGATAAATATATTAAAGATTCTAATGGGAAGGAGGGCAACGTGAAAGATCAGATCGATTTCAGCAAAGAGACGGGAAGGCGAAGGAAAAGTCAAATGAAAACTAGAATGAAAAACACCATGACAAAGATGGGTTCATCATCAGTAGAGCTGACACAACCAAGGAAAGAATCACTGAACCCGAAGACGGAGCCAGAGGAAATACCCTAACTGAAATGTAAGGAAGAAAAATAATGAAAGGAGGAAAAAAGCAGAACAAAGCATCCATACACTGCGGGGTAACGTCGAAGGATACAGCACAGGCATAGTTAGAATCTCAGAGAGAGAAGACAGGAAGAACAGTGCAGAAGAAATAACTGGAGACCTAACAGATGAGAATTTCACAGAATTATTGATAAACAACAAACCACACATCCAAGAACGTGGAGAACACCAAGTAAGGCAAATACCATAAAAAAGAACCCAAAGTATACAGTATTCAGATGCTGAAAACCCACGACAAAAAAGGAAATCTTGAAAGTAGCCAGAAAATGAAGGTAACTTCCATTCAGAGGAGAAAGACAGAACTCACAGCATACTTCTTATCAGAAACCAAGTACACTAGGGCTGAAATGGGAGGGAAAAAACCTCTCGACCCAGAATTCTACACCCATTGCAATTATCTTTCAGAAAATGAAGAGAAGTATAGTCTTTAAAGAAAAGTAAAAACTGGAGAATTGATTGCTGGAAAATCTTCATTGTAAGAAATGTTAAAGGACGTTCTTTGGGCAGAAGGAGCATCATGCCAGGTAGAAACTCAGAGCTACACAAATGAAGAGCACTGGAAATGGCAAAGAAAGGTAAAAATAAAATTCATTCTTCCTCAGTTTAATTGCTCTAAAAGATAACTGACCATCTAAAGAAAAAAAATAGTGGTAATGTAGTGTATGTTTATAGCATAGTGTAAGATATGTTTATGGCAACAATAGCAGAAATAAGGGAAGAATTGAGAATATACAGTTGTAAATTCTCACGGGTCACATAGAGCAATGTGATATTATTTGGTACATGTTGACTGGTGAAAGATGTGTATCATAAAACCTAGAACAATTGTTAATTTTTTAAAAAAGAAATTTAGACAATAAGGCAATAGTGCAGATAAAATAGAGTACTAACAAATAGTCAGTTAATCCAAAAGAGGGCAGAAAAAGGGGAAAATGAGGGAGGGAAAAGGGGGAAAGACAAATAACAGATGGAACAAATAGCAAAGCACTAATGAGATTGTAAAGTTTAATCCCAACATATAATTAATCCCATTCAATGTAAACAATTTCAACACACCAATTAAAAGAGACTGTCAAATTGAATAAACCAAGCAAGAGTCAACTAGATGCTGCCCATGAGAAATCTGCTTTGTGTAAAGACATGAGTAGGTTTAGAGTAGAAAGATGGGGGAAACGTGTCGTACAAACACTTGTCAAAATGAAGCTGGTGTGCCTATATCCATCTCAGACCAAGTAGACTTCAGACTTCAGAAGGAGAAACACTGCAAAGGATGACAGATATCACACAGTGATAAAGGGATCAGTTTTCCAAGAAGAGAGGACAATCCTGCACGTGCAGCCTCCAAACAACAGAGGCTCAAAATACAGGATTTGGACTTCCCTGGTTGCACAGTGGTTAAGAATCCGCCTGCCAATGCAGGGGACATGGGTTCAATCCCTGGCCCAGGAAGATCCCACATGCTGCGGAGCAGCTAAGCCCATGTGCCACAACTACTGAAGCCCACACGCCTAGAGCCCATGCTCCACAACAAGAGAAGCCACCGCACAACTAGACAAAGCCTGCATGCAGCAATGAAGACCCAACACAGCTAAATAAATAAATAAATAAATAAATAAATAAATAAATAAATAAAATTAAAATAAAGGATTCAAAAACTAACAAAACAAAACTCAATGTTCAATCACAATTTTTAAAAAGTTCTCAGAGAAGCAGGAATATATGAGAACTTCCTTAACCTAATAAAAGACATCTTCAAAAAAAGAAAGCAAATATACTAAATGGAAAAAGACTGAATGCTTTCCCCAAGATTGGGAAGAAGACCTGCCTATCCTCTCCCACTGCTCCCATCCAGTGTTTTACTGGAGGCCTAGCCAGTGTAACAAGACAAGAAAAAGAAACAAATGGCGCACAGATTGGAAAGGAAAAAACAAAACCATCTCTATTCACAATGACATGAATGTTTATATAGAAAATTCACCCCCAAAAAACTACAGAAAACTAGAACTCATAAGAGAGTTTAGCAATATCTCAGTATAAAGTCAACATACAAAACTAACTCTATTTCTGTATATTAGCAATGAACAATTCAAATTCTAAATTTTAAAAAGTAGCTCCACCTACAATAGCATCCCAAAAAGGAAACACTTGGGTATAAATATATAACTAAAACTGTGTAGATTCTGTGTGCTGAAGACTATAAAACACTAATGGAAGCACTCAAACACCTGAATAAATGGAAAGATATTCTACGTCCATGGATTGGATGATTCAATATTGTTAAGATGTCAACTCTCCCCAAATTGATCTAAAGATTCATACACCCAATCATTTCTCCAGGAGATTTTTTTGTAGATAGCAATAAGTTGATTCTAAAATTCACATGGAAATGCAAATAAACTAGGATAGTTAAAACAATTTATAAGAAGAAGAACAAAGTTGGAGGACTCTACCTGATTTCACTTCACTCTATATTTATTATTTGCTGATTTTACTAAAAGCTACAGTAATCAAGACAGTGTATTTCTAGGAATAGGGAAAGCTCATAGATCAATGGCCCGGAATAGAAAGCCCAGAAACAGACCCACACAAATGCAGTCAACTGAGTTTTGGCCAAGATGCAGAGGCAATTCAATGAAGTATAGTCTTTTCAACAAATGATACTGGATCAATTGCACATCCAGGTGCAAAAAATGAAACTTGGCACACACATCTCACACCTTATATGAAAGGTAACGCAAAATAAATCACATTCCTTTATGTAAATATAAAGTTATAAAACATCTAGAAGAAAACATGGGAGAAAATCCCATGGATAGCCAAGCACTACTGACATTTGGGGTCAGATAATTGTTTGTTGTGGGGGCTTGTCTTGTGGTCTCAGATATTTAGCCAAATATCTGACAATGTGACAACCAAAAAACCCCCCAAGGGGCAAAAGGGCCCCTAGTTGAGAACCACTGGGTTAGGCAAAGAGATCTCAGACATGACACCATAAAAGAAAAAGAAAAGAAAAAAAACAAAAAACTGATATATTGGATTTTGTTAAATTTAAAACTTATCCTCTGCAAAAGGCAATGTTAAGACATTAAAAGGCAAATGGCAGAAGTGGGAGAAAATACTTGCAAATCACACATCAGATACAGAACTTATACCCAGAATATACAAAGAATTCTCAAAGCTCAATGATAAGAAAACAAACCAATTTAAAAATCAGCAATGGGACTTCCCTGGTGGGGCAGTGGTTAAGAATCCGCCTGTCAATGCAGGGGACATGGGTTTGAACCCTGGTCCAGGAGGATCCCACATGCCATGGAGCAACTAAGTCTGTGCGCCACAACCACAGAGCCTGAGCTCTAGAGGCTGCGAGCCACAACTACTGAAGCCCACATGCCTAGAGCCCATGCACCACAACAAGAGAAGCCACCACAATGAGAAGCCCACGCACCACAGCGAAGAGAAGCCCCTGCTCACTGCAACTAGAGAAAGCTCGCGTGCAGCAACGAAGACCCAACACAGCCAATAAATAAGTAAACATTGTGCAGATATACAATGGCCAAAAATCACATGAAAAGGCCCTCAGCACCATCAGTCATTGGGGAAATGCAAATTAAAGTCAGGAGGACACCAGGATGTGCCTACTGCAAAGACTAAGAATAAAACAAAACAATAGAAGCAGACAGAAAGGACCCTCCCAGTGCTGGCGAGGGTGGGGCGGGTGGTGGGGCCCCACACGGCTGGAGGGGGCGAGGTAGGGCTGGGGCAGCACGTCTGTGCTCCTGGGCTTCTGCACGGCTGGAGGAAGGTTGAGTGGGGGGCACGGAGAGGGCAGAGGCAGCCTCGGGGTGCCAGGCTTCCTCGCCAAGCCCAAGGAGGGGGCCCCTGCCGGCACAGCCTGACAGCAGCCAGGCCACGCCTGCTCCAGGTACGCATCTCTTTGTGTCTGTGTGTGTATATGTGTGTGTCTCTGTCTGTGTGTGTCTCTGTCTGTGTGTCTCTGTGTATGTACGTATATGCCTGTGTCTGTGTTTGTGTGTACATGCGCATGTGTGTGTAATGTGTGTGTGTGTGTACACATCTGTCTGTGTCTGAGTGTGTGCCTGCGTGCATATGTGCATGATGTGCATGTCTTTGTGTGCTCCTCTGTGTGTGTGTGTGTGCGTGTGTGTGTGTGTGCAGGGGAGGGAGGGCAGGAGGGCTGAGGCTGGGTGGAGGCCGCAGTCTCGAGCCTTCAGATGAAGTGGCCCATGAAGAAAAAGCTGGAATCCACCCCCGGAGGAGGCAGCCCTGCCCAGAACAGGTTGGACCTGACGGAGCACCGCACGCCCGGCTGCCCTAGGGCGGGTGGGGGCTGGGGCAGGGAGGAGAGGCAGGGATGGAGGCCGTGGGGAGCCCCATCTGCCTGAAGCTCCCCTGTTCCCCCATCCCCACCTCCGGGAAGCCCTCGCTGCCCACCCCGCCCACAGGGCTGCCCCCTTGGCCGACCTTTGACTCTCATGTCAGGTCACCTCCCAGCACCCACAGAGCTTTGGAGAGGCTGGGAACCCAGGTATCCAAGAGGAGAGGGTCCCAGAGACCCTCGTCCACCCACCTCCCTTCCAGGTGCCCACAGCTGGAGACTGAGGACCGGGTGGTGGACCTGCCTAAGAAGGGAGGGTCCTCACCTCCCCCTCGACCCCCCAACCTGACCCAGCCCAGCCCAGGCCCAGCACCATGCAGGGGTTCAGACCTCAGGCAGTGGGCTGGTTTCTTTTTCATTTAAAATTGGTGCACCTATTAATTTTAATGACATGCTGCCGGCCCCCTTCCAGAAAGCATGTGAGGAGAGGAAGCAGAAAAGGGCCTCCCTGAACATCCTGCAGGACAGAGATGAGGATGCTGACCCCATGGGGCGCAGAGAGAAGCCCAGTGTCCTCCCAGCATACCTGCACACAGACCTCAGCCCCAGCCCCCAGCCCCAGCCCCACAGACGGAGGGCAAGGCCGGCGTCTCTCGGTCAGCACAGCCCACAGGCCCTTGGGCGGCCACACGACACAGATGCAGGTGATGCTGAGGGCTGGCCTGGCCCCTCCTGGCCGCGAGCACAGGACACACGTGAGCTCACACGCGCCAAGACACAGGCATGCCCCGTCCCTCTCCTTTCGGGCCACAGAGGCAGCCGGGAGGGTGCGGGCTGTGCTACAGGGAGGCCGGCAGAGCTGGGGCACCAGCGCCCTGGGCAGCCCGGCCCCGATGGGAGATGTGGGTCTGCGACCTGCCCCTCCGCATTCCCCTGCCGGGGGGCTCATCCCTCCCGTCCACCCCGCCCCCCTGCCGGACCCACCCAGCTTCTGCCCAGCCTCTTGGCCTCTCTCGCAGGGGTCCTCGGGCCTCATGGCCCCTTCACTCCCCTTCCTCAGTGAGGAGGCCTCAGGAGCCCCTGCAGGGCAGCCGCTCTGGGAGCAGAAGCCTGCTGGCCGCTTGGCTCGAAAGGTTGAAAGGCTGAGGTCCTAACTCCCAGCCCGCAGCTGCTGAACGCCCAACGCCCTTCCCTTCTCTGAAATCCCCCCACTTTTGCCCTCCTAAGGTTCTGGCTGAGCCCCAGGGCTCCCCACACCCCAAGGAGGGGGGGTCAGGAGCCAAACGGCGTGGCCCCGGGGGCAGGGAGCACACACAGGGCGCGGGATAAGTGGGGGCCCACTCAGCTCCCCCTGCAGGCTGCCTGCTCCCACCCCATCCACCTCTCTCCCTGACTCCCAGATGGAGCTGAGACGAGGCCCTTGCTGGCCCTGCCCACTGAGACAGGGCAAGGCAGCCCCGGAAGGCTTCCTGGAGGGCTCTGGAGGAGAGGTCCTGTCCCAGCTGAGGAGCAGTGGATGCTAAGGGGGTGACCACCGGGGCAGCCTGCTGTGGGAAGGACAAGCCACCCCGGCCAGCCCCACTCCCCCGAGCAGAGCCGCCCAGTATGTCCCCTCCTTGGTAACAGCTCTGGACCCAGACAGCCCTGGCTGGACTCTCAGCCCTGGAAACTCATCCCACATCCGAGTCTCAGTTTCCACGTCTGTAAAATGGGCACAACACGCCAGAATGAGCTGAGCAACGCGGGACACAGCCCAGGGCCGGGCTCCGCCACCAGGGGCAGTCAGAGGGCGCTGGAGGGGCAGGGCACATGCTAACCACACTAGCACACACACACTGTCATCCACCTTGGCCACGGGCTCCCACCTACCCCGAAAAAGATGCCCGCCCTCCGCTGAGGGACCACTCCACACCACCACCGGGTGGAGCTGGGCCCCACATGCCCAAGCTCCTGTGCATCCCAACCCCAGTGCCAACAGGGAAGTGACCCCCAGCCTGCCAGCTCTGCCCACAGAACCTGGGCTCTGGCCTGCGGCAGAAGGACCCCGGACCCCTCCCTCCCCTGGCCGCTGCAGGAGGGTGTGGGCAGCACAGAGACCCGCTGGGGGAGAGGCCTGTCAGGGCTGGGGGTGGGGAGGGGATGGTCAGGAAGAGGCCACGGCCCCCCCCCCCAACCCCCAGGAGGCCTTGCAGGGGGTGCGGGGCGGGGGGGAAGGGTTAAGGAGGGTGAACAGCTCAGATCTCCCCAAACCTACGGAGGGAGCCAGGCTGTGCCTGCTGCAGCCCCGCCCCCTTCCAATCCCACAAAAGGCATTCAAATGAGAGACAAATGTTTGAGCTGAAGATAAAGCCCAGCCCAGCCTCTTGGGGCAGGGGCAGCAGAGCTGCTCCCAGGCCCTCATTTGGGTATTAATTGGACTTCGTTTAGAGATTTGCATCCTTATGGATGCAGGCAATGGCTGGCCGCTGGGGGCCAGGCCTGAATGGGGCCCCAGGGCTTGTAGGCAAATACCAGGTGGGCGGTGGGGGGGGGGGGGAGGAGGACTCCGGAGCCCTAGATGGCGGCCAGCACCTCCTATCAGGTACCAGGTATCAGTAATATCAGGTACCAACCTAAACTGGGGGGAGGCCACTCAGGTGGGGCCTGGGCTGTGCCGCGCAACTCGGAACCTGGGGCTGGCCTGTACCTCACACGGAACCGTGGGGGGACAAGCCAGGGGAAGAAAGTGTCCTGATGACACCAGCTGGCCCCTGACACAGGCTACATCACCCCACCAAGGGGACAGCTGTCAGGACCCATGTCACAGGTCGTGGACACTCAGGGACCCTCCCTGGGAAGGCCTGGAGCCTGTCCCACCCTCCTCTGGGCTCGCTGGGGCCCCAGGAGGAGAGGCAGCTTGTCCAAGGTCACCCAGACCTCCCTGTCCTCAGCAGCACCCACTGTCCGGACTGGCCTGTGCCTCTCACCCAGCTGGCTCCACTCTGCAGCCGGGGCCCGGAGAGGACAGTGCTTAACCCGAGGGATGAGGCCGTGGCAGTGGAGAACGTGCAGGTGGGGTTCTGCGGGGAGGCAGAGGGCAGTGCCCCTGGGGGCTGGGGTTACTGGAAAGCTCTGTCTGTTACAGGCTGAACTCTGTCCCCTAAATCCCTATGCTGAAGCCCTGACCCCAGGACCTCAGAATGTGGCTGTATTTGGAGCTGGGCCTTTAAAGAGGTGATTAAAGTAAAATGCAGTCACTAGGATGGGCCCTCGTCCCGTAGGACTGGTGTCCTTATAAGAAGAAGAGGTCAGGACACAGACACACAGAGGGACAACTCTGTGAGGACACAGGGAGGAGACTGCCGTCTCCACGCCGAGGAGAGAGGCCTCAGGAGGACCCAGCCCTGCCCACACCTGGATCTCAGATTCCAGCCTCCAGGACTGGCGACAATGAATGTCTGGTGTTTGAGCCGCCTGGGCTGTGGTGTTGGTTACAGCAGCCCTGGCTGACGAGGGCACTGCCTCCCCAGCTGTGCCTTAGCTCTGGGGCCTGGTTTTCCCGATCACTGTGGAGAAGGGGTCTTGCTGCAGGCAGGTGGGCAGACAAGACCTGGCTTGCAGCCCCCACTCTCCCCGGGCTTGTGGCAGGGAGGCCCGTGGCCGGGCACGTGGCGGTCAGGGTGTGCAGAGCCGACACCACTCCGGCTTCTCCCTCACTTCGGTGTGTGGCCTTGGGCAGGGGCTGCTCTGGGGGTGCTGACGGGGTGACCCCCCCAGCAGGCTCCTCCCTGCCTCTGAGACGCTGGAGGTTCAGAGCTATGGTGACAAAGGCCCACTTCAACGTGTAAGAGGGGGCTGCGGTCCCAGGCTCAGCAGGGGGCACTGCTGGGGGCAAGGTGGCCGGGCTACGGGAGCTCCCTGTGGCATCTGAGACAAATGCCTCCCCTGGCCCCCACCCCACTCCAGCTGATAGATCTGCCCCATTAATCACAGCCAGCAGCTGGGGGTGGGGGTGGGGCCGGAGGGGTCCTGGGTGGCAGGAGGCAGGAGGCCACAGCTCACAGACGCACCCCTGTCCATCTGCACCAGCCCTGGCCGAGGGGAAGACAGAGGAGGGGGCAGAGCGCCTGGCCCCCAGTCCAGCTCCTCAAGAGCCCCCCAGAGCCCACCCAGGCCTCTGCCCCCGCCCCTTCATCACGCGCGCCTCCCAAGGTTCCCCCCAGTTGGAGGACGGGCGAGTCCAGAGGCCTGAGCTGGCATCCTGGCTCCTGTCTCTGTCCCCAGTTGCAGACAAGACCCACCATGGCAGTGTTCCCAGCAGAAGCACGGCAACCACGGTGCCCCTCCAGGCGGGTGTGGGGAGCCCAGGGGAGGCAGAAGCGGGGAGCTGTAGCAGCGGCTTCAGCTGCACTGCCAGCTCAGAACCCCGGCACCTCTGGGTTCCTGTGGGTCTCGGGCAGGTCACTGAGCCTCCCTGGGCCTATAAGTGGGGGCGAGACCCCTCGAGGGGGCTGGCAGGATGAGAACCTCCCGGGGGACCTGCCCGCACCGTCACCCCAAAGAGCTCAAGGCTGACTCACAGCCCTCCGGCTTGGGACAGCAGTGTACAGGCGCTGAGCAGGCACCCGGCCCACTCCCCATTTTTATGCAGCAAAGACTGAGGGTGTGACCTTGTCCTCTGGCCACCCGCCCAGTGCACCCCCCCCCCAGACAGCCACCCACCCCAACTGTCACACTGGGAAAGGATCCATGAGCCCTGCCGGACCCTTCCTTTAGAGACCTAGAGGGAACTAGGGCAGGGGAGGAAGGCAGGGCTGGCCCAGGAGATGAATGTGGGAGTAGACACAGCCCCTGCCCTCCCACCGGGAGCCAGCCACCTGCCTGTCCCCCTCCCAAGCCCCTTCGGCCATAAAGGACGGCTCCCTCACCTTCTGGTGAGGACTCAAGTGTCAGTGTCATTGAGGAAGGGCCTGCGTGGCCCCTGTCCTGCCCTCAAGGCCCATCTACCCCCGTCTCTGCAGGAAAGGAAGGTGAGCGCATGGACCCTGGGGCTGATGCCCTGTCCCTTCCGTGGTGAAGAGGGGCGGACTCGCTCCGCTCCCGCTCTGGGGATCCTTTTCGTGGAGCAGAATAAGGTGATGCGCTTCCTGATGGCCGCCTCCCCACATGACCCCCCCCCCACCCAAGCCAGGGTCGGGGGTCGGGCTGCACCAGGGCCGGCTTCCCAGGCATTGGAGCTCGGCAGACACACAGGCCCTGTGTTTGCCAGTGAAGGCTGATGCGCCCCTGGAGGAAGCGCGTGCGCAGAAGAGATGTGCGCCACGTGCGAGTCCGCCCAGCTGCAAACCAGCACGCGTGGACCCGCAACGTGGGAGCCCAGGGAGACGCAAGGCCTGCGTGTTGCACCCTCCACTCCGCCGGCGGGGCGCCCACAGGCCCCAGAGCCACGATCTCACTCCAACCAGAACTTCCTCAGCCGTAAGTTGAAGGTCAGCCGTAAGTTGAAGGGAACGGGCGCAGGTAGAATAAACATACCAAGGAGGGAAATAAAAACAGCATTGAAAAAAATAAAAATGAAAATCAATAAAATAAGATATAAAATAAAATAAGCTAGTTTTGTGCGGCATCTCTGCTATTCCAATAACAAATACATGCAAGTGCAAATTGCAAAATACCAAATGTCGTCGTTTTGGTGATTCTGCGTAGCAGTTAACGCTCTTATCTCTGCATTTAAGACTGGCATCACACAGTATAAAAATTCATGTTAATAGCTTAAAATGTTAATTTTTCTTTCCTTAGAATGGCATTAAAGAGAAAGTTTAAAACACCACACGTCAAGACATAGACCATGGAAAAAAAGGGAAAAGCTTTCTATTTCAGCACCTTTAAACATCACTTTTTCCCCATTTTTGAGCAAGGGTTCCTGGTTGTCTTCTGGCCCTGCAAGTGGCCCCGCAGATGAGGAGGCTGGCCCTGGGTGGGGAGGAGATGCCCTGTGGATTCATTTGCTTCCCGAGCGCCGTGCCAGGTGCCCAGGAGGCTTCAGAGACAGACTGACAGGCGAGCTGCAAGACCCCACCACCTCCCCACCCCACCCCCACTGCCCCCTGCAACCTCCATTTCAGGGACATGGCTTGGAGAGGCTGAGTGACCTGGACAACACCCCAGGACCCCTACTGTTTCCCCCAGAACTGGTGTGTCCACTAAGGGCCGGACAGCACCTGTGTCCCCCCTAAGGCACAAGCTTCTTGAAGGCAGGGTCCCCTTGGGCACTGATGCACCTGGAGTACAGAGAGGGTGCCCGATAAAGTGACCCCAGTGAGCGGGTGTGGGACTCAGGGACCAGATAAAGCAGGCCTAAACGTGGGGACCCGTGCTCGGCCCAGCCTCCAAGAGATCTGTCCCATGTCAGCAGGGCCCCCCATGTAGGGGGCCCCCGGGACACATCGTTCTCTGATTGGGTGAGTTTCAGCCACAGAGACACTCCTGGGACAGCAGGTTCCTTGGGGCACCTGCTACCATGAACAGACAAGACAACATACTTATCCCCAGTAGAAAAGCACCCCCAGAGTGTCCCCTGGGGCTCTGGACATCCAGACTGTGCTACCGCCCCCACCCACCCCAGCCCTGCCTGGTCCAGACTCGGTGTAAAGATTCCCCTGGCCCCACCCAGGTTTACCCCAAGGCTGAAGCACTATCCTCCCACCCCCACCACCGCACCACAGGTGAGGTTCCCAGGGGTCCCTGATCTAACTCCACCACCCAGCCCCTGGTCTCCTTCTGTCTGCAATTGGCTTCCAACCTCCAGGCGGGGGCAAGGCTGGATCACAGCCTCCCAGGAGAGCCTTGCTGCCCCACCACAGAGCTGAGGACGGGCTGGCCACCTGGCCGGTAGGGACCCATGCAGATGTGCTGACCTAGGACACTGGAATGGCTCAGATGTCCTCTCCAGGACAGCCCCAGGCAGCCCCACCCTCCTGGAAGGGGACCATTGCAAGGACTTAGGAATGAAGCCATCCCAGGTTTGAATCCCAAGTCCCATCACCTTCAAGCTCTGTGACCTCAGACACCTAATCTCTCAGAGCTGCCCTTTCCGATTCTGTAAAATTGCCCAGTGAATTTTACAGCAGCACCGGTAAACGATGACGGGTGGGGGGGGCACTTTCTAACTAGGGCGAGTGAGCAGCCAGTGTGCCCAGGTGACACACCTGTCAACCTGCCTGATCAAACACAGCCCTTTCTTCTCTCAAAAACGAACCCACTCAGACAGTCTGATCCGGTAACTGCATGTGCGTCCTCACGGGATGCAGTACCAGGGACACGGCACCACCTCTGAAGTGTAGGGACCAAAAACCAAACCAGAATGTGAGCACACATCTGCTTCTAACACACCCCCTTCCATTATGGAAGATACATGGACGGACACTCAACAATAATACCCAGGGTGGTGCCGTCAGCAACGCCCAGAACATGGGTGACCTTGCTTCCTCGGGCAGGGGACCGGGGAATGGATGCTCACAAGAGACTTCACCTCCAATGTGGACCTGCACTAGGTCCTCATTCTATAAAACCAGCTGTGAAACACGGAAGAATCAGAGGGCTGTGCCACTGGCTGGATGTTTGATGACATGGAAGAGCTGTTGTTCATTTTGGCGGGGAGTGTGGTATTGGGGTTTCCCTCGGAGGCTCACGTGGAGAATTTAGGGGTGAAACCACATGATGCCTGAAATCTGCTTCAGAACTGCGTGGGGGTGGGAGTGGTGGGCTGGATGGGCAGGCGAGGCCCCGTGTCAATAGTTTTTGGTGCTGGTGACGGGGGCGTCTCAGAGGCTTCGCCCAGGTCTGGCATGTCCATCCTTGACGCGGACGGGATGCTGTATGCCTGACTCAACGATGCCACTTGTGGGTTAGAGCCTGTGCGCCCTGCTGGAACATGGGCTCCCTGAGGGCACGGCGCATCCTCAGTGCCTGGTACAGAGAAGATGCCCAACAGAAGTTCTGGAACTTCTGCACGTGTTTAGAAGCTTCCATAATAAAAAACAGGAACACAAAAATGGCAGCTCTCATCCTTTGTGGAGCTTTCTCGCTGGCCCCAGCTCCCCTCGCCGCTCCTCCCACGCTTTCCTCCCCCACACCCAAGTGTGGTCCCACCCTGCTTGCCACCATTCTGTGTCCTGCAGGCCACAGGCCTTTTCCTGCGCTCAAGATAAGGAGTCCCGGGAAGCCCAGAGCCCGTGGCTCAGTGAGGTCACTGACCGTGGTGTGGATCCCTGGGAGAAGGCTGCAGGGTGGCCCTTGCCGGGTGGCCCTGTCACAGGCCTTCTTCTGTCTCTTGGATGAGGCTGGGTCACTGGGCCCTGCAGCCCCCAGCCACAGCTGCTCTGCTGACCCCAGCCCAAGCCTGAGCCTCATCAGACCCACCGACCCTGTTGCCATGGTTACCCAGGAGACATCTGCTCTGCCAGCACCAGCCGCCCCACCTCCCAGGGTTCCAACGGCTTTGACCCAACCACTCCCTGCCGGAGGAAGGGGTGCACTCAGCATCCTCAGGCCGCCTGGGGGTGGTCCCTGTAGCCCCACACCCATCCCTGCAATAAAAGGGAGCTTTGGGCACAGCGAGACTTCAAAGCTGCCGAGGCCCCGGTCAAAGGTAGAGCTGAGTAATCACCCGCGGGCCCTCTGGTCTTGGGGAGCCTGGGGGGGGGGGGCCCTCCTGTTCCTTTCAAGGGAGGCCCTCACAGCCCCCACCCACAAACAGGTGGGCAGGGCCCAGGCGTTTGCAGCCTGCAGGGCACACAGGGCCTGGGAGCCACAAGCGCGGCAGCTGGGGGCCGAGTGCGGGGTGCTGGACACTGCCAGACACCTCTCCTAACTCCTCTGCGACCGCAGGTCACCCCCACCTGCAGGCTGAGCGACGTGCCCAGGGTCACCCGGGGCATGGAGATCTGAACCCAGCAGCCTGGACCCTGAGACAGAGGGTAGCCTTGGTCAGACCACCTCAGGCCCAGCCCTACACTGGGCATTTGCCCCAGATGCCCGCGCCAGCCAGCAGCCTACAGACCTCAGCTTCCCAGCTGTGACACAGCCCTGCCTGGACCACCCGCAAGCCTGCTGCCACCTGCCAGGAACCCCCAGCCCCACACGGTGCCTGTGAATTGCTCTGGCATTGGTGACCAGGTTGGACTCCCAGACTGCACTCCTCCCCACCGGCCCTCCCTACAGGGGAGAGGGTGGAGTCCAGAAAGAAGCAAGCACAGAGGTGGGGGTCTAAGTCACCACCCTCACACCCATACCAGGCCCTCGCCTGGGAAATGGGGGGCCTTGGGGTGTGGAGTGGGCATCCCCGACACCACTGATATACAGCAGCGATTTACTTATAAAATCCACCTTCCTACAACAGGTTTTCTGACACAGGTCTCTCCCAAGCTGGCAGCGCTGCAAGGGGACACCCACCAGGGACCCTGCCCCTCAAGGGTTGTGGCATGTCCAGATCTCCATCAGGTTAAAAAATTCCAGGAAGAGGGAGTGGGCGGGAGTAGACAATCTTTATTGTGTTCCAAATCTAAGGATTCTTTGTACAAAAATAAGTGTTCACACTACCAGTGTCCCTGGGCAGTTCAAGTTCATGCGTAAAAAATAAATGATATGTGTCGTCATAAAATCCTGTCCCCTTCAAACCTCCAAGTGTTGGCGCCTCAGCCCCTTTCCAGTGGCAGGCCTCTGGGAGCAGGGGGTCCGAGGAAGCTGCCGCCCGGATGCGGTCTGGCTGGACCGCTTCCACACTGGCCCTTGGTCAGGCTGCACGGCCGGGGAGCGTCGGCGGGATCCCCGGCTCGTGGGTGGCTTGGCCCGCGGGACGACGGGGACGAAGGCGCGAGCCGTTCCAAGGCGCTGGCTCCCAAGTGGTGGGCGCGCTCGCAGCCGCTGGGAGAGAAGGGGGGACAGGCGCGCGCGTTAGTGGGGGATCTAGCCCAGGAGACCCCGCCCAGCCCGGCCCTGCCCCCACCTCCCACAAGCGGAGTCGGCAGTTTCGTTTGCTCGGTGAATTTTGGAGCTCGGGTCCGTGGGTGCCTCGGCTTCGGCGCGCGGCCCGAGCCAGGGCGCGGGGAGGGGCGGGGCGGGGCGGGGCTGGGCGGGCGCTCGGAGCCGCAGTGAGTCAGGGCTCCGCACCCTGCCGACTCATTTCTGCCACCAGGCCGGGCGCGCAATTTGCAATGCAAAGTCACTCCGCCTCCAAGCGCCCTAATCTGCCCCGGGATCCGCGAGCACTTGGGGCCTCACCCGCCCGAGGGCCTCCCCCCTCCGTCTCCGCGCTCCCCCTTCGGCGGCGGAGCAGCGAGAGGAAGTTTTGCAATCCCGGACAAACAAACGCCGGTCTTGCACAGGCTTGAAAAAGTTTGGGGGAAATGAAGAGTGAGCGAAATCCAGGCCATCGCCCGGGCCTGGCGCTGGGCTCCGCGGGCTCTCAGGGGCGCGCGCCGCGAGGCTATTCGCTCCACAGCGCCTCCCTCTTCCGGGCCTCTCCGCGCTTACCTCGCGGGGCCGGGTGCTCAGTAGCCCCCTAACCAGCTGGAGAAGTCGAGCAGCTCGCGCTCCGCGGGGCTCAGCGCGCCCTCACAGCCGCTGTCGTCCGACGAGTAAGCGGAGCGCGGGGAGCCGGGCTCCGAGCTGTGCCCGCGGCCCGGGGAAGACGAGGCGCAGGAGGGCGAGGCGGCGTCGACGGGGGTCCCGGGTGGCCCGCGGGGCAGGGGGTGGCGCGCGGCTGGCGCCAGCAGCCCCCCGGCCAGCGCGGCGCGCACGGCATCGTGCTCAGCCAGCAGGCGCTGCAGCGCGCGGATGTACTCCACCGCCGAGCGCAGCGTCTCCACCTTGCTCAGCTTCTTGCTGGCGCCGCCGTGAGGCACGTGCTGCCGCAGCGCCTGGAACCCCAAGTTCACCAGCTTCACGCGGTTGCGCTCGCGCTCATTGCGCCGCGCCACGGCCGCCGCTCCACTCCCGGTCTCCACCGAGCCTGGCCGCCGCCGGCGGCTGCAGCGCAGCAGCTCTGGGGACTCCGCTCGCCGCCGAGCGGGGCAGCAGCCCGAGACGCCAGGCGCAGGGGGCGCGGGCCGGGGGAGCGCGCCGCTGTCCATCGCGCCCGCATCCACTCGTCCCGCGCCTCCTCCGAGTCCCTGCGCGCCGCAGGACGGTGTGGGGCGAGTAGCCGAGGGCGGAGGAACGACGGTCAAGCCTCAACAACCATCCGGCACTGCGCTGCCCAGGGTACGTGGTCCCAGGTCGTCTGGGGTCCCGGGACAGCCAGGCGCAGGAGGCCGAGAGGTGGCGGGGAGTGCGCACCGGGGAGCGTGGGGCGCTCGTGACTCGCGCGTGCTGTCGGACGCTCCCCAGGTCTTCCCCGCGCGGCGCAGGCGGCTCGTTTTTAAATGTATAGATAACCCTCCTCCGCGCCGCCGCCGCCTCCTTTCTCACGCCCTCCTTCCCTTGCCTCGCCCTCCCGCCACGCTTCGCCCAACCCCTGGCGCACACAGCCTGCAGAGACCAAGTCGTGAGCGCGACCGCACCCCGTCCCCCGGGCGCGGTCCGCAGGTCCCCAGTGGGTCTTGGCTCCCAGCAGGTGCCCAGTGCGCCCCCCAAGATGCAGTACGCAGGTCCCGTGTGCGCACCGCCCCCCAAGCTGCTGTCCGCAGGTCCCTGTTGCGATCCCCGCCGCGCACGCCTTTAGGGGTAGGGCAGGTCTAAGGCCACTGCGCAGCCATCCGCGAGGCGCGTGAGACCCCCGGGGGCCGCACGCGCCGAGCAACCTGCACCGCGCTCCGCCCCCTGCGGCTGAGGGGTGGGGGGCGGGGTCTCAGTCAGAGGCGGGCCGCCCAGGCGGCCAATCGCGGCGGGCGCGGCCCACGGCCGGCCCCTGGGAGGAAGCGTGGCCGCCTGGCGCGTGGCTCCCGCAAGCGTCTCTAACAAAGCTCGGCGCCCGCCCCGCCAGGCCAGGCTCGGCCTGGCCCGGCCCGGCCCGGGCCCTCCTAGCGACCAGGGTGGGCGCGCACTCCCACGCGCACCTGCTCCTGGCCGGGCGCCCACCTGTTTATTACTCCACCGGGCATGCGAGAGGGCTTCGCAGCCCTCTGGGCAGGGCGAGGCTTGAGAGGTGGTGGGGACGAGGCGCGCTTGGGTGGGGGGGTTCAGGTTCCTGGGACGTTCTCCCGCGCACTCTGCCTGTGGTTGCTGTGTGCTCCGGGGCCTTCGGGAGCCTTGAAGCGGAGGGCCTGGAGGTTTGCACGGACCGCTTCGGTGGTGGTCGGCCTGCCTCTCCCTGTCCCCCGTCCCTGTAGCTTCCTCCGTTTTCCATATTTCCCCCCAGTCCTCCTTCCTTCCTTGAGCAGTTCCCTGCACCGCTCACCCGTGGATGTCCACCCGCCTTCGTGGCCCTTTTTCCTCAATCATCCCTACAGTCCCAGCCACCTACCCCCGCACTGAGATTGGCGGGCAGGGGAAGGTCGCTGCGGCCTCAGCCTTCCCAGAGCCTCCCAAGGGAGGTGAGGCATCGAGAGACTTCCTCCCTGATCGATGGGGGTACGTGCCGAGGTTTTAGGGGGCAGGGACTTTGGAAGGGTGCAGAATGCAGCGTTAATGGGAGAGGGCTGTCCTGCCCCTTGGCCTGGGAAGGCCAGCCAAGTGGCTGTGCTCTTAGGAGGCCATAGCCAGCAGGTTTTTCCCGAAAAGTGACCAGACCCTCCTGGGTCAGGACCTCTGGGGATGCAGGGGGGGTTGGGGAGGATGGGCCCAGCTGCCTGGAGCAGACTTACTGTTCTGGCTGCGGGAGACCCAGGGGCCCTCCCCAAGTAGTCCGCAGGGCACACAGGCAAGGATTTACTGCCCACCTCGTGGTGCCCATCGGCTCCTGTTACCCTGCAGGATCCTCCTGGTAAGTCTGCTTAGCTTTCCTGCTTTAGGAAGTGACCTGGAGGCCAGCACTTGCCAAGAGCCAGGTGGGTGTGGGCCCCCGTTTGTCTTAGGAGGAAGCTGACTCAGAAAGGACATGGAATGTGTTCACAGTCACACCTCTGGCCAATGGAGCAGTCCAGGTAGGAACTGGGTCCCTGACTGAGTCCTGGTGGCCTGACCTTCTTCAGAGGGGAAGGCCTGGCTCACCTCTGCAGCATCTCTCTGGTTGGAGCCCGCCCCCTCCATCCCTCAGGGCTATTTGGCAAACCCCAGCCAGACGCCTGTTCTTCCTTCCCTGCCTGTGCGGAGGGTGCCGGGAAAAATCCCGGATTCCTGCACACAGGGCCCTGCCTGAATGTCCACTGGACCTCCAGGCCCTGGACAGCATTGGGTGCCGCCTCTGCGTCATCCGCCATCTCCTGGCTTTGCCTCCTCCCATCTGTCCACTGCCCCGAAGCAGGAGGGACGTTACCGGGGCAGGTCGGATCATGCCTTGGCCCCGGGGATTAAGCCAGAGCCCCTCTGCACAACGGCTGCCCCGCTGGCCTCCTGCTCAGCTTTGACGATACACCACCTGGAGCCCTGCCCTGAGCCCTCCGCTCTGTGCTCCACACAGCATGTCACTCCTCACACCTGGGCATCTGCCGGAGGGCTCTGCACGGGCAGAAACGTGCCCTTCTCTGTGTCCACAGGACAGTACCCGTGCCCATGCCATGTGTGACGCTGCTTTACTGAGGAGACCTCATGTCCAGCACAGAGGATCAGAAGGAGGCGGCAGCGTCCAGGCCCAGCTCTGCCACTGACCCTGAGGGTTCCTGGCAGCCCCGTGGCCTGCTGCCCAAGGTGGGTGTGCCAGCCCCGCACCAGGGGTGACCAACTCTGAGCTGAGCACTCGCCAACTCTGAAATCACCTGGGCTCCACGGGACTGGGGTGAAGACCCCAGAAGCTTGGGACACCCTGGGGACACACAAGGTCCAGAACGTGCTCTTCAGAAAGGCTCTGGGACCCCCTTCTTGGAGAAACGGAGTTGTCTGGACCCTCTGGGGCCTCCCCCATGGCGGGAATGGACCAGGCAGGCGCCGGGCGAGCTCCATGCCCAGACGAGGGTAAGTGGGGCCAACTGCCATTTGGCTTGGACTGGCCTCCTCACTCTCTCTGCCCGCAGCCCAAGGCCTCTGCCCACCTCACTGTCCGCCCCCTCCAGGGCCTTCCTAATTGCATTCTCTGGGTCAGGTCATAGGTGGCAGGTGGGGAGCCCAGTTGGGCTGGGCCGCCACCTTCTCCAGGCCCACAGGGAGTCCCACCTGTGTGCCTAGGTCGTTCTGGAGCCTGGAGCCTTCTGGAATCCAGCTGTGGGAAATGAAGTGCTCGCGGACATCAATCTTCAGATGCACTGATGACTAGTCGGGGCTCTCCAGGGAAACAGACAAACAGAATGTGTAGAAAGAGACTCGTTATAGGAACCAGCTCACGTGACCGTGGAGGCTGGGAAGCCCCGTGTCTGCTGTCTGCAGGCTGCAGACCCAGGAAGCCTATTTGCTGGTGGAATCCAGTCCAAGTCTGGAGGCCTGAGAACCTGGGGAGCTGGTGGTGTAAATGCCGGTCCAGGGGTCGGAGATGATGAGGTGGACTGCCCGGCTCAAGCAGGTGAGTGGGAAGAGAAAAGGCAGATTCCTCCCCCCACATCTTTTGTTCTATTCAAGCTCTCGGCCAACTGGGTGATGCTCATCCACAGCGGGAGAGCATCTATTTTACTGAGTCCACCAATTCTAATGCTAACCTCATCCAGAAACACCCCCGACACACCCAGAAATCAAATTTAATCAGGACGCCCATGGCCTGATCCAGTTGATACACGTCCACCCCTTCCAACTCGGCACCAGTACCCACTTCCTCAAACCGTAGCTGATCTCCAAAAGAAAACAACACAAAGGCCATGATTCTGCCTCACATGGTACAACTATCCTGTCTACAACGGAAAACACACAAACCCCTTCCTCAGAAGAGGAGGTGAAGGCCCGCCCTCTCCTCAGGGCTGACGTCCCACAGCTTAAATGCTATGGCGTAAATTCCCAGGGTTAAGTGCTGTGATGCAAAGTCAGTTCATCTAATGTGACATGGCAAGGGGAGAAGAGAGGAAAGAAACAAAGACACACACACACTTATGTAACCAAGCAGGACCCAATGAGGCCTTCCCTCCATGTCCTCTGCCTGCCTTTTGTCTGTAGAAAAATTTTAGTCAAGGAATAGATTTAATCAGAGAAATGAGAAAATGCAGAAAGAAAACAGTTGAGCAAGACAAAATAATAATACTTTAGCCATTAGACAAAGTCAAGAACCTTTAGTTCCTCCTCAGGGTTATAGATCATAGAGCCACATCCTTGAGCTGTTTTGCAGATGTTGAAACCCCCACCAGATGGAGGAAGTCAACTGCCTGCTGACCGCCAGCACACAGACCCCAGACCAGTTGGAACCAGAGGGTTGACGATGTTGACTCCCAATTACCCCACCACCAGCCAATCAGAAGAATGTCTACCAGCTTATCACACACCCCACAACACTCCCTCCCTCACATTGTCTTTAAAAACCTTCCCCTGAAAGCCTTTGGGGAGTGTGGGCCTTTTAAGCACTAGCTGCCTGGACTCCTTGCTTGGTGCCTGCGATAAATGCTGCGCTTTCCTTCACCAGGACCTGGTGTCAGTAGATTGGCTTTACTGCACCCAGGTGAGCAGACCCAAGTTTGGTTCCATAACACTTATAGCATTAGGAGGAAGTAAATATGACAATGACCATCCTGGTTTCTGTAACTGGCCTTGAGGTTGTAGCTGGTATTTATAACTACCTTCTCCCACCACCTGCTCCGTATTCCCTGTCCCTTCAGCACGCTCCTCAGCTGGTGGCTGTTCTGTACCTGGCGGTCAACCCAAACCTTCATTCCTAAAGGGTCTGGGTCATCAGTGGTCCTGCCTGGATGGGGCCGTTGTCATTTTCCTTTGGCCTCAGTCCCAGGGCACAGTAACACTAAGAGATGCCCTAAGGGATCTCCTGCATCCCACGTGCACTTTCTCACCTCCAGTGTGGTGGGAGCAGCAGCCCGATTTCCCCTGGCGGGTCATGGTCAGTCACGCGGCCAATGCAAGCAAGTCTCTTCTTTGCCTGTTGATGTGGAGACACGAGGAGCCCAAGTGGCCAGTGAGTCTTTACTTCCAGTTCAGTGGAATCATTGCTGTGTCTCCTGGTAGAAGCATCCCTCCCTCTGGAACTAAGACCTCTAAGCCAAGAGCACAAGGTCTCAGGAACAGGAAGTAAAACTTCTGCTGGTGGGTCACTAGGGCAGTAGTCAGGGGTGCCACTGCCATTTCCACCCCTTGATTCCTGGACACAGGCGTCTTGGCTGTGAAACAGCGCCGTATAGTGGACACTGTCTCAGTGCATATACAGCTTCCTGGAGAACCCTGCCCAGCCCTGCAGGGTATGGCCACCTTGCTGGTGCTATAACTGAGGCTGTTCCACCGTTCTGCCAAGCCAGCTGCTTCAGGATAGTGGGAAACACAGTAAGACCAGTGAATTCCACAGGCAGAGGCCCCTTGCCACACTTCCTTTTCTGCAAAGAGAGTTCCCTGACCAGAAGCAGTGCCATGTGGAATACCATGAGGGTGCATAAGGCATTCTCTAAGTCCACGGATGGTGGATTTACAGTTTTGGCACAAGTATTGGATGCAAAGAAGGCAAATCCATATCCAGTGTAAGTGTCTATTCCAGTAAGGAAAAACACTGCCCCTTCCACGATGGAAGCAGTCCTGTTACTGAACCAAACTTGGGTCCACTGGCCTGTGCACAGTAAAGCCAATCTACTGACAGCGGGTCCTGGTGAAGGAAAGTGCAGTGTTTATCGCAGGTGTCAGGCAAGAAGTCCAGGTAGCTGGTGCTCAAAAGGCCCGAATGCCTCAGAGACTTTCAGGGAAAGGACTTTAAAGACAGGGTGAAGGAGGGGGTGTTAAGGGGAGTGTGGTCAGTTCATGGACATTCTTTTGATTGGTTGGTGCTTAGGTAATTAGGAGTCAATGTCGTCAGCCTCTGGTTCCAGCTGGTCTGGGATCTATGTGCTGGTGGGCAGCGTAAACTTCTTCCACCTGGTGGGGGTTCCAGTATTTGCAAAACAGCTCAAGGGACACGGCTCAGAATATTATCTGTAGCCCTTGAGGAGGAACTAAAGGTCCTTGACTTTCATGGCTAAACTATGATTATTTTGTCTTCTTTGATTGTTTTCCTTTCTTACTGCATTTTCTCCCTTCTCTGATTAAGTTTACTCTTTGGAACTCAGGGAAGGTCTAGGAGGCTAAAGTTTCTCTATTGACAAGAAGCAGGTGGAGGACAAGGTGGGGTGGGGGGGTCTGTTCTGGGAAGGCACCGTGGGGTCCTGCTTGGTTACGTGCTGGTGTAATTAACCAGCCACTGGGTAGCTGGCTGGTCACCCTGCTGGGTGGTGCCGTATCGGGGGTCCTGTGTTGGTCTCTGCTGCTGGCAGGTTGGGTGCTCAGCCTTGGCGAGTGGAGCCCATGTTGCTGGATGCACACATCACCTCAATCCCTGCCACCACAGCCACTTTGTTCATAAGCCCATTGGGCAATGACAGGGTGATGGGAAAGAGGCTGACCGGGGTCCACAGGACAGGTCTCCTATCCACTCAATTATAAAACCTTCTGCTTAGCTCACCCTTTGGTGAGTGTTCACATGGGACACAGATACTTTCAGGATTCTTGCCCATGCACATCCCTCTTCCCAAAATTTCCTTGTCACCAACTTTCTAATCATGTTGATTCCAATCTCTGACCACCTAGCCAAACCACTGGCCACAGCCCACGGATCCAGTTATAATCACTTATCTGGCCATTTTGCCTTCCAAGCAACGTACAGGACCAGGTGCACTGCCCGAAGCTCTGCCCACCAGGAGGATCGCCCTTCACCTTGTCCTTGAGGGATGTCCCACCACTGGTGAGTGGAGCCTGCTTATCATGCAGGACCATCTGTAAACCAGACCAAGTCACCTCTTCCTCTGTCAGTGGATCCTAGGAAACTCCCCCCAAGACCATAGGTTCAGGCCGGGAGAGAGAAGGCAGTGTAGCAGGGGTGGGGGCCGTGGGCACTTGGGCCACTTCTTCAAGCAACTTACTTGTGCCTTCAGGGCTTGCACAGGCAGGCTCACCTATATACCACTTCCATTGGATGGTGGAGTGTCTCTCTGCACACCCAGCTTTATGGCTCCGTGGGTCAGATAAAGATGACACCCAGTTCGTGATAGGCAGGTCACATGGTAACTTGGCGACCCATGATTAGTTGTTCAGTCTCTGCTGAGGCTAGCAGCAGGCCCAGAGCTGTTTCTCAGGAGGAGAGAAGTCATCTGGGGTGGATGGCAGGGTCTTGCTCCAAAATCCTAAGGGCCTGCCCTGTGATTCACCTCGAGGGGCTGCCAAAGACTCAAAGAGCATCCCTTTCTGCCCAGACACTTCAGGCACCGCTGGACCTGATGGATCACGTGGCCACAGGGCAGACCAGCCTGGACCCACTGCAGAGCCTTCTCCTGTGTGGGCCCAGCCCCAAACCAGCATTTGTCCAGGTCAGTCAGTCAACAGGCCGGAGTAACACACCCAAATGAGGACTGTGTTGTCTCCAGAATCCAAAAAGTCCCGCTAGCATTAGCCCAATTTTTTGGTTGCAGGAGGGGCCAGATGCAACAATCTATCCTTCACCTTAGAAGGGATATCTTGCCAGTTTACTGGACCCCCTAGAACTTTCGCTGAGATAGATGGCCCCTGAATTTTTGTTGGATTTTTTTTCCTACCCTCTGACATGCAAATATCATACCAATAAGTCTGGAGTAGTTGCTGCTTTTGCTCAGTAGGTCCAATCAGTATAATGTCATCAGTGAAGTGGCCCAGTGTGATGTCTTGTGGAAGGGAAAGGTGACCAAGGTCGTTGTGAATTCAACTGTGACTGAGGGCTGGAGAGCTGACTTACCCCTGGGGTAGGACAGTGAAGTGTACTGCTTGGCCTTGCCAGGTAAAAGCAAATGGCTTCTGCTGGGCCTCATGGACAGGGATGGAGAAGAAGGCATCTGTCAAATCAAGAGTTGCATGCTGAGTACCAGGGGATGTGTGACTTTGCTCAAGCAATGAAACTACATCCAGTACAGCAGCTACAGTTGGAGTCACCACCTCTTTAAGCTTATGAGAATCCACTGTCACTGTCCAAGACCCACCTGTCTTCTGCACAGGCCAAATAGAATGGGGATGTGGTGGAATTACCTCCCCTTCATCCTTCAAGTCCTAGATGGAGGCACTAATCTCTGCAATCCAATCAGAAATGCTGGTTGTTTTACCATCTTCCTTGCTAGAGGCAGTTCTAGTGGCTTCCACTTGGCCTTTCCCACCATTAATAGCCCTCCCTCTGTGGGTCAGGGAACCAGTGTGGGGACTCTGCCAACTGCTGAGGATTCTATTCCAGTTATGCCTTCTAGTGGGCCCGCTTGTGGGCGGGCCTGAGCTGGACCTGCCCCGACCCTCTGACCTCCAGGGCCCCTATCTGACTTGGGGGCCATGGGGAAGTTTGGGTTCTCCTGCAATTAGTGTCAGTTTAGAGCCCATGTCCAGGAGTCCCTGGAAAGTCTTTTTATTTCCCCTTCCCCAGACAGAGCGCTGTCACCTGTGAGTGGCTGCAGGTCCTCTGGGGAAGGCTGGGAGAAAGATTGGCGGCACCTATTTCCAGTGGTGTCCTGGTCCTTCCTCAAGGGGACCCAGCCTCCCCTTTCTTCAAGGGTTCTGGGTCTGAAAACCGGCTCAAGTCTGGGGACTGATTGAGCAGCCATGGCCCTCTGTTTTCACGATTCGGGTTAGACATTTGTTCACTGGACCTAGGACTTCTCCCTCGTCCTGATGGAGTAAGAGTCCAGCAGGCTTCCTGCCCAGCTCACATCTAGGAAAACGAGGGTCAACCAGCCGAGGCCATGGGTCAGCGTGATTCTGACTATTCTAACCACTACCTCAGCCCTGCCAACCATTCTCATCACCATGCCCACCTTGCCTTTGGCAGTGAGTGCCTCCACTTGGCCCCAGCCACCCCAGGATCCAGTGACCTCACTCACTTAGGTTTGCTAGTTCAGTGACTGCAGCTCCCACCAAGAGGTCTGGACAGCAGAGAAGGGGGCCCTCTGAGGATGCGGTCTGAAGGGATGCCGGCCCCGCCCCCCCCCCCAAGGATGTGCTCCCCACAGTCATGGTGAGAGGGTTTTCTGCACCCTCCTGGGAGGGTGAGCAGGTCTTACACAGCAAATGCACTTCGACATCCTGTATCCCTGAGCCTTTGACCAAGGGAGGTAGGCCATCTCCTTTTCACCCATGATGGGCCATCTTTTAGTCCCTGTTTCAGCCAAGCAGCCAACTGACTGTGAGAGCCCTCCCTCACCCCCAGAGCTGCAACATGAGATCCAGAATCCGTGCTCAGAGGGCTCATGTCAATAAATCTGGTCCGGCCAATCTCATCTTCCTTCCTCCCGTATCCCACACCTTCAGTTTCCATCTCGCACGTTCCCTCAGCTTCTGCCCGTATAAATTAGAAAACTCAACTCGTTTCTCTGGAATGCAGCACCCCTCATCATGAGTCGCACTTTGTACCTTATGTTTGAGGACCTGCTGGGACTTGAGTCTAGTTATGGGTCTAGAAGCAAAGAGGTGGTGAGGGTGGGTCCTGAGGAGAAGCAGCAGTGTTTTCCATGGCACTGCCTCTGGGGGCTGTAAGCATCTCCCCAGATGGAGGTGGAAAGGCTCCTACCTGTTAGAAGTGGGGAGACCTTTTCCACTGGCAGAGAGGACTCATCAGAATTTAAGGGCTCAGTTTGCCCCGCCTCCTTCGGAGTCTTCCCACACATCCTCACTGCAACACAGTCTCCCAGTCCTTCTGCTTTAACCACAGACACCCTGTGAGACTGGGAGTTCAATCTAGGTTGTGAGTCAGGATGAGATTCTGCATTTGGTTGTCAGTAACCTCAGCCTTGCAGTGGCAGGAGATGAGGCTTTCCTCGGGTCACACACAGAAGCTCTTAGGCTACTTATGGGGCACTTGAGCTGGGAATCTGAAACCCCGAACTCACTCTTTTCTTGAACCACTGTGTCCAGAAACACCAGGAACCACTAGCCAATGTCATCGTACTCTTCAGTTTCCCAAAGACGTCCAGAAGTATCCTATGCAGAGTACATCCTATACAGGGTAATGCAACTCCGTGCTTCATTTAAGTGGTTGATGGGGAGGCTGCAGATACTTGGGGTCTCTCTCTTGCCAGGTCCCGCCATGGACTGTCAGTGCTTCCTCTCTGGCTGAAAATAGAGTCCTTGGCATCTTAAAATCCCATCGAATTAGAAAGCTGATTCCAGAAACGTGGAACCAATTCAGAAAAGTCATTCTTAACATTCTTCACCCTCTGGAACCACATTCAGTACCAAAATCTGTATTAGTGGGGATTTTCCAGAGAAAGAGAGCCACTGAGAGATAGAGATTTATGTTGGTAACTTGGCTCACGCAATTATGGGGGCTAAGAAGTCCTTTCATCTGCTGTCTGCAAGAACGCGACCCAGGAAAGCTGCTGGTGTGATTCAGTCCAAGTCCAAAGGCCTTGGACCGCCAAGGGCAGAAGGTCAATGTCCAGCTCAGGCAACCAGGAAGGAAGCAGAGAATTCCTCCTTTCTCCCCCTTGTGTTCTATTCAGGCCTCGCTGGACGGGATGGTGCCCACCCACACCGGGAGGCCACTTGCTCTCCGGCATCCATGATTCAATGCTAATCTCACCTGGAAACCTCCTCCCAGATACCCCAGGATCGTGACCTGGTGGTCAGTCACTTTGACTGAAAGTTAACCATCCCAGCAGTGAGAACAAATTCAAAGCCTGCTCTGGAGAGAAGAGCATGGTGTTCCTGTCTGGAGGGGCGGTGTGTGTGTGTTGTGGGGGGGGGGGGGGGGGGGGTGCCAGGCCCTTCCCACCTCCAGGGCTGTGAGGTCCCCATGGAAACATGTGTTGGAGGAGCCCCAGGCCACCCAGGAGGAAGAGAATGTGTAACTTTGAATTATCTAATAGCCACATTAAGAAAAAGAAAGAAAGAGGAACATGAGAAATGCATTTTAATGATATATCCAAATTAATAGCATTTCAACATGTAATCATATAAAAATGATTAAGGAGATAGTTCACAATTTCTTTTCATACTAAGTTTTTAAAAGCAGGCTTGGTTTAAGTTTTTTAAATCAGCCCTTTTAGGGCTTCTGTGGCTGTGACCCTGGGGGCCGGTTGAGCCCCCTGGAAAGCAGCCACCCAGCCCACTGGTAGGGGAGAGCCTTCCCCTTCACCAAGTCTACCTCGTGCTCTCATGAACAGAAACAGGCAGGTATTAGACCTAGAGTAAAGTGCAATGCAGTCATGCCAGGACAAACCCTCCACACCACACTTTCTAACCACAATGCAATAACTAGGAAGAAAATATCCCAAGTGTGGTCACTAGCAGGGCAAAATGAAAACAGAAAGCCTCTAAATAAATCTCAGGATAAAGAAGAAATCTAAACAGCAGTATAGACTTTTTGAAGATAGTTATGAGAACAATTTCTATAAAAACCTTACTCCAGAACAATCGTATAGCTTTCCGTGGATTTCCTAGTAGTCAAGAGACGTTGGGTAAGAACGGACAAAGTGTTCAACTCAAGAATGTCAGGAAAAGAAAAATCCAAAAGAAATGTAAAAGAAGGAATGGGGTAATTAATGGTGGTAAGGGAAGAAATTAACAAGACAGAAAACAGTCAATGGCTTAGTCAATAAAATGAAAAAACTGATTTTTTAAAAGACCAACAAAGTAGGCAAATCTAATCAAAATAAATAGAAGACACATTTCTTAAAATAATGCAAATATGAAAGGTGACATAAACACATGTATGAAAAA
Source organism: Hippopotamus amphibius kiboko (assembly GCF_030028045.1). NCBI lineage: Eukaryota > Metazoa > Chordata > Mammalia > Artiodactyla > Hippopotamidae > Hippopotamus > Hippopotamus amphibius. Next base: position 131,691,308 of record NC_080188.1, on the reverse strand, counting down.
GATTAAAAATTAAAGATTTCCATTTCTGACCAAAATGGAGTAAGAGAAACAGATTTTACCCTCACCCTCCCCTTAAACAATAAAAGAAGGACCAAATTCAAGACCGTGGACAGCAGACAACAAATAACAGTGGCCCTTGAGAGATGATACACATATTGGGGGAGGGGGGCTGCAGCTGCCCTGCTTCTGCCCTGGCAGAGCACCAGGCTGAGATGCAGAAGAGGTACTAGGCAGAGCCCAGTGGGGTTTCAGTTGAGGAGGCAGAGCATGGAGCCCAAGGAGGCTGAGGCAGCTGGAGTTCTCAGGTCAGAGAGCCAGAGAGGAGAGGGCTCCCCAGAGGTCTGCAGAAAGTCCCCCTCAAGCCAGCAGAGTACTGGCCAGAGCATACAGGTGAGGAAACTACCAGATGTGGGGCAAGAATTGCCCTAAAGGAGTAGAGGACAGTGCTGTTCTCCCTCAGGTTGGAATGAGGCTGCTCCGTCAGCCAGCATGGAAAACCTTGTAACTCATGGGGCAAGCGGTAGAGTTCAGAGTAGTCTCTTGCCTTACCAATGGGGGCAATTTTCCCTAGACTGAGCACTGCTTCAGGCCTGGCTGACCCGAAAGACTCAAGGTGTTTCCAACTACCTCAACTATATCCCAGTACAAAGCTAAAAAATAGGAAAACAGAAATATCTAGCAGTGAAAAAGATAAAAGTTTCAATATCTAATATCTAATCACAAACGCCATGCATGAAAAAAAATCAGGAAAATATGACACATAATGAAGAGATAAATAAATAAATACCCAGGACTGATAAAGATATTAACAAGGGCAAGGAAGTGAACAGATCAGGATATTAAAACAGTAATTATGACTGTATTTCATAAAGTTGAAAAGTTGAGACATGAAAGATATGAAGAAAAGACCAGATTGAACTCCCACAATGTCTGAAATGCACTGCATTGTATTAACAACACATTACATGTTACAAAAGAAAAAATTAATGAACTTGAAGACATAGACATATATGATACCTAAAATTAACCATAAAGGGAAAAGAGATTTGTTTAAGAATATAAAGTGCACCAAAGAGCACTGCACAACTCCAAGTGGTCTAATAAACACGTAACTGAAGTCTCTGAATAAAAGGAGATAAAGGAGGGGACAGAAAAGTGACTAAAAATTTTCTAAATTTCATGAAAGTTACAAACGCACAGATCCAAGAAGCTCAACAAACCCTAAAAACAAGGAACATGAAGAAAACAATACTAAGACACAGCATAATCTATGGTTCAAAGCTATAGTAAAGAAAAAGTAAAGTTTAAGCATTCAGAGGAAAAAGATACATAGGTACAGAGGAATATGGTACCTACAAACATGTTAAAATAAGGACAATACAGATTTCTCATTGGTAACAATGCAAGAAGATGATGAAGTATAATTTTTAAAGTACTGAGAGAAAAAAATCTGTCAATTTAGGATTGTATACCCAGTGAAAGTACCTTGCAAGAGTTAAGAGATTTAAAGATATTTTTCAGGCATTCAAAACCTGAAACAATTCATCACCAGCAGACTAGCACTACAAAATATTAAAAAACATCTTTCAGGCAAATGGAAAATTGTATGAGATAGAATTATAGATGTACACAAAAGAATACCAGAAGTGGTAACTGAATAAATATATTTAAATTGTTGTTATTACTTAAATATTTTAAAAAGATAAGTCATAATTTAAACAACATAATAACAACTTACTGTGGGGTTGTGAGCATGTAGAAGTAAATTACATAACAACAATAGTACAAAGGCCAGGAGAGAGGAATGAAAGTAACTTTTGTAAAGTTCTTATACTACTTGTAAGTCATATAATATCACTTGAAGGCAGACTATAAATTTAAGATGTAAAATATAAACCCCAAAGCAACTAACAAAATAAGAAAACCAAGAGTTATAGTTAATAAGCCAATAAAGGAACTAATGACATCATTAAAAATTACAATACTTAATTAATTTTTTAAATCCAGGGAAAAAAGGAACAAACAGAAGATGACTAAATAGGAAACAAAGAGTAAGATGACAGACCTAACCAAATCAATTATCACATTAAGTGTAAATGGTCTAAATACCCCAATTAAAAGGCAGATGTCATATTGGACAAACAAAAAAACAAAAAACCAAGATCTAACTCTACACTGCCTTTTAGAAGCACAATCAAATATAAAGACACAAATATGTTAAAAGTAAAACAATACTCAGACAGGAAGTGGTTAAAGAGGCCTCGATTATCCTGGTAGTCAAGTCCAAGGCTAAGTCTAAGGTGAAGTGACTGAGGCACTTGCTTCAGACAGTAAATTTAAGGATGTGCCCCCAAAAGACTCATCAATCAAGATAAATAATATCAATGCAGTATTTTTAAATACACATTTATGTAAAAATATTCCATGAAAACAAAAATATAAGTTTTAAATGAAGATGGGATTAATAATGGTATTGTGTCATGCCAAGCTTTACTGGGGCCTGAGGCAAAGGGAAAAAATTAGCCCTGTGGGAATCCTTGACCTGGAGGCATCCAGCTAAATCATGCCCAGTTTCCTGGCCCACAGACAACTGTAAGATAAAATACTTTTTTTTTATCATTTTAAGCCACTAAGTTTTGGGGTATTTGTTATGCAATAATAAATAATTAGTACAGATTTCAAAGGATATCTGTATCAAAACTAATCAAAAGAAACCTGGAGTCACAAACATTAAGAAAAAAGAAAAATCTCTAAAAAGCAAACAAACAAACAAACAAAAAACCAACATTACACCTCAAGGAACTAGAAAAAGAAAAACTAAGCCCAAAGTTAGCAAAAGGAATGAAATAGTAAAGATTAGAGCAGAAATAAATGGAATAGAGAACAGGAAAACAATAGAAAAGATTAACAAAACTAAGAGTTTGTTCTTTGAAAATATAAAGAAAATTAACAAATGTTTAGCTAGAGTAACCAAGAGAAAAAAAAAAAAAACAGGATTCAAATAAATAAAATTACAAATGAAAGGGGAGACATTATAGCTAACACCACAGAAACACAAAGGATTATAAGAGACTACTATAAATAGTTATTCACCAACAAATTGGACAACCTACAAGAAATGGATAAATTCCTAGAAGCATACAACTTACTGAGACAAAATCATGAAGAAATAGAAAATCTTAACAAATGAGTAAGGAGATTGAATCACTAATCAAAAACATCTCAATAAAGGATCAGATGAATTCAGACCATCAGAATTCACTGATGAATTCTACTAAACATTTAAAGAAAAATTAATGCCAGTCTTTCTCAAAATTTTCCAGAAATTGAAGAGAAGGGAATACTTCCAAACTCATTTTACAAGATCAACATTACCCTGATACCAAAGCCAGATAAGGACACTACAAGAAAAGAAAACTATAGACCAGTATCCCTGATGAATATACAGGCAAAAATTCTCAACAAAATACTAGCAAACCAAATTCAACAGCACATTAAAAGGATAATACACTATGATCAAATGGGATTCACCCCTGGGATGCAAGGATGGTTCAACATACACAAATCAATCAATGTGATACAATGCATTAATAGAATGAAAGATAAAACTCATATGTTCAGGCTTCCTATGTGGCACAGTGGTTGAGAATCCAAGTGCCAATGCAGGGGAGACAGGTTCGAGCCCTGCTCCAGGAAGATCCCACATGCCACAGAGCAACTAAGCCCGTGAGCCACAACTATTGAGCCCATGTGCCTCAACTACTGAAACCCATGTGCCTAGAGCCCATGCTCCTCAACAAGAGAAGCCACAGCAATGAGGAACCTGCACACCACAACAAAAGTAGCCCCCCACTCACCGCAATTAGAAAAAGCCTGTGTGCAGCAACAAATACCCAACATAGCCATCAATCAGTCGATCAATCAATCATATGTTCATCTCAATAGATGCAGAAAAAGCACTTGACAAAATTCAACATCCTTCCACGATAAAAACTCTTGACAAAGTGGGTATAGAAGGAACACACCTCAACATAATAAAGGCCATATATGACAATCCCATGGCTACCACCACACTCAATGATGGAAAGCTGAAAGCTTTTCCTCTAAGATGAGGAAAAAGACAAGGGTGCGCACTGTCACCACTCCTATTCAACAAAGTACTGAAAGTCCTAACCAGAACAATCAGACAAGAAAAAGAAATAAAAGACATCCAAATCAGAAAGGAAGAAGTAAAACTGTCTCTTTTTGAAGATGACATGATCTTATATGTAGAAAACCCTAAAGATTCCACACAAAAAAAAACCTGTTACTACTCATCAACGAATTCAGTAAAGTTGCAGGATACAAAATCAACAAGCAAAAATCAGTTCTGTTTCTATACACAAATAACAGACTATCTGAAAAAAGAAATGAAGCAAACAATCCCATTTACAATAGCATCAAATACAAGAAAATACTTAGGAATAAGTTTGGCCAAAGAGGTGAAAGATTTGTACACTGAAAACTATAAGACATTAATGAAAAAATGGAGGAAGACACAAATAAATGGAAAGATAGCCCATGTTCATGGATAGGAAAATTAATACTGTTAAAATGTCTATACTACCCAAAGCCATCTATATATTCTATGCAATCCCTATCAAAATTCCAATGGCATTTTTACAGAAGTAGAAAAATATTCTAAAATTCTTAGGGAACCACAGAAGACCCCAAATAGCCAAAGCAACATTGAGAAAGAAGAACAAAGCTGGAGGCATTACACTTCCTGATTTCAAACTATACTACAAAACTATAGTGATTAAAACTGTACAACATTGGCATAAAAACAGACTCACAGACCAATGGAGCAGAATCAAGAGTGCCATATAAATGCATGCATATAAATAATATTTGACAAAGGATCCAAGCATACTCAATGGAGAAAAGGTAATCTCTTCAATAAATGGTGTTGAGAAAACTGGACAGCCACATGCAAATGAATGAAACTGGAACCCTACCTCAGACCATTCACAAAAATTAACTCAAAATGGATTAAAGACTTAAATGTAATATTTGAAACCATAAAACTCCTAGAAGAAGATAAAGGTGGTAAGCTCCTTAACATTAGTCATGGAAATGATTTTTGGGGGAATGAAACCAAAATCATAAGCAACAAAAGGAAAAATAAGCAAATGGGACCGCATCTAACTAAAAGGCTTCTGCACAGTGAAAGAAACAATCAAGAAAATGAAAAGGCAACCTATAGAATGGGAGAAAATATTTGCAAACCATGTATCTGGTAAGGGGTTAATATACAAAAGATATAAAGAACTCATAAAACTCAATAGCAAACAAAACCCCAAAAAAATCCAATTGAAAAATGAGCAAAGGTCCTGCACAGACATCTTTCCAAGGAAGACATGCAGATGGACAACAGGCCCATGAAAAGATGCTCAGCACCGCTAATCATCAGGGAAATGCAAATCAAAACCACAATGAGAGGGACTTCCCTGGAGGTCCAGTGGTTAAGACTCTGCACTCCCAATGCAGGGGGCCTGGGTTCTATCCCTGGTTGGGGAACCAGATCCCACATGCACACCACATCTAAGATCCAGCACAGCCAAAACAAATACATAAATATTTTTAAAAAAGAAAAGATTAAAAAAAACCCACAATGAGCTATCACCTAGCACCTGTCAGAATGGCCATCATCAAAAAGACAACAGAGACATCATAGGTGGTGCAGTGGTTAAGAATCCGCCTGCCAATGCAGGAGACACAGGTTTGATCCCTGGTCCAGGAAGATCCCACATGCCGCAGAGCAGCTAAGCCCATGTGCCACAACTATTGAGCCTGTGCTGTAGAGCCCGTGAGCCACAACTACTGAAGCCCACGCACCTAGAGCCCATGCTCCGCAACGAGAGGCCACTGCAATGAGGAGCCCACACACCACAACAAAGAGTAGCCCCTGCTCACAAGTAGAGAAAGCCCGTGTGCAGCAATGAAGACCCAACACAGCCAATAAAATTAATTAATCAATTAATTAATTAATGTAAAAACAACAAGAGATAACAAGTGCTGGTGAGGATGTAGAGGAAAGGGAACCTTGTTCACTGTTGGTGGGAGTGTAAATTGGTGCAGCCACTATGGAAAACAGTATGGAGGGTCCTCAAAAAATTAAAAATAGATTTACTATATGATCTAGCAATCCCATTTCTGGGTATATATCTGAAGGATATAAAATCACTCTCTCTCTCTTTTTTTTTTATTAATTTATTATTTATTTTATATTTGGCTGCATTGAGACTTCACCGCTGTGCCCAGACTTTCTATAGTTGAGGAGAACTGGGGCTACTTTTCATTGTAGTGCATGGGCTTCTCAGTGCGGTAGCACCTCTTGTTGCAGAGCACGGGCTCTAGGAGTGTGGGTTTCAGTAGCTGCAGCATGTGGGCTCAGTAGTTGTGGCTTGCAGGCTCTAGAGCACAGGCTCAGTAGTTGTGGCACACAGGCTTAGTTGTCCCATAGCATGTGGGATCTTCCTGGACCAGGGCTCAAACCTGTGTCCCCTGCATTGGCAGGCGGATTCTTAACCACTGCAACAAAGCCCCAATGCAGCCATAAATAAATAAATAAATAAATAAATAAATAAACAAACAAACAAATCTTTTTTTTCTAAAAAAAAGAATATTACCATGGATAAAGAAGGTCATTTCACAATAATTAAGGGGTCAATTAAGGAGATGAGAATCCTAAATGTTAATGCATTAAGCAAAACCTAATTGATCCAGAGGAGACAGAGATAAATCTGCTATTATAGTTGGAGACTTCAACACTCCTCCCTTCATACCTGGTGGAGCATATAGACAGAAAATCCAAAAATACATAGAAAAGGTAAATAACACTATCAACCAACTTGACCTAATTGACATTGATAGAAAATTCCACGCAGTAGCAGAAAAATATACATTGTTTTTTAGATGCACATGAAATAGTTACCAAATTAAACTATCTTATGGGCCATCAAACAGGTCTTGATAAATGTAAAAGGATTCTAGTTATACAAAGTATACTGTCTACCCATAATGGAATTAAATTGGACAAATACTTAGACTAATAATACATCTTATTATATCTGGAAAGTCTCCAAACACTTGGAAGTAAAAAATAGATCTAAACAGTCCATGATTCAAAAATAATTCAGAATAGAAATTAGATGCTACTTTGAACTGAATAAACATGAAAACATAATACTTCAAAATCTGTGGAATGCGGTACTCAGAGGAAAATTTAAAGTGCCAACATGCATTAAAGCTGAATAAATCCCTGACTTCAGCTTCCTTAAGTAACTAGAAAAAGAAGAGCGAAGTACCCAACTCAAGTAAAAGAAATGTAAAAAACAAGAATCACAGCATAATCAGTGAAACTGAGAGCAGAAAACCATAGAGAAATCAATGAATCAAAAGCTGGTTCTTTGCAAAGGCCATTGAAATCAACAGAAGCCAAAATTATGAAGAAAAAAAGAAAAGACATGAATTACCAATGTCAGGAATGAGTTAAGGGACATCAATACAGATTGTATAGGTATTAAAAGAATAATAAGGGAATGTTGTGAACTTTATATTAACAAAGTCATCAGTGTAGGTCAAATAGGTGAAATTCCTTAAGAGACACAAACTACCAAAACTCATTCAAGAAGAAATAACCAGGACGTCCCTGGTGGTCCAGTGGTTACAGATCCGCCTTCCAATGCAGAGGACACGGGTTTGATCCCTGGTCAGGGAACTAAGATCCCACATGCCTCAGGGCAACAAAACCTGCGTGCTGCAACTAGAAAACCTTCATGCCACAACTACAGAGCCCATGCGCTTGGGAGCCTGTGTGCCATGACTAGAGAGAAGCCTGCACACTGCAACAAAGATTCCACGTGTTGCAACTAAGACCTGACACAGCCATAAGTAAATAAATATTGTTTTAAAAAAGAATAACCAAAATAGTGTCATATCTATTTAATAAATTAAATTTGTAGCAAAACAAACAAACAAAAACTTTCTATTTTTTCTTCTCCAGGCCTAGATAGAACAACTGGTGAATTTTTTCAAATATTTAAGGAAGAAATAAAACCAATTCTGCCTAAACTCATCAAGAACAATCAAAAAGGATGAAATACTTCCCAACTCTTTCTATGAAATCAGAGTTAGCTTGATACCAAAGCCAGACAAACACAACACAAGGAAAGAAAACTACAGATATTCCCCATAACATAGAGTCAAAAATTCTAAAGAAAAGCTTAGCAAGTCAAATCCAGCAACACAAGTGGGATTTATTCTAGAAATGCAAGTTGGTTCAACATTTTAAAAAATCAACTCAATTAATTGACCATATTAAGTTTTAAAATAAAGGGCATATCATTATTTCAATAGATGCAGGAAAAAAAAAACATTTGACAAAATCCAATTGCCATTTACAATTTTAAAAATCCCAGCAAACTAGGAATCATAGGAAACTTTCTCAGCCTAATAAAGGGCCTCAAACTTAATGGTAGAAACCCGGCTGATTTCTCTCTAAGATCGGAACAAGACAAGGATGTCTCTTTTCAAGACTTCTAGCTAGGGACTTCCCTGGTGGCACAGGGGTTAAGAATCCACCTGCCCAGAAATAGAGACACAGATGTAGAGAACAAACATGTGGACACCAAGTGGGGAAAATGGGGAGGGTTGGGGTGGGATGAATTGGGAGATTGGCATTGCCATATATACATTTCTAATAGGAAAAAAATCAAATTTTACACCTTAAATATATGCAGTTTATTGTATGTCAATTACACCTCAATAAAAGTTCTTTAAAAAAGAGAATCCGCCTGCCAATGCAGGGGACGTGGGTTCAAGCCCTGGTCTGGGAAGATCCCACATGCCACAGAGCAACTAAGCCCGTGCACCACAACTACTGAGCCCGCATGCTGCAACAACTGAAGCCCACGTGCCTAGAGCACGTGCCTAGAGCCCGTGCTCCGCCATAAGAGAAGCCGCTGCAATGAGAAGCCCGCGCACCACAACAAAGAGTAGCCCCCACTCACCATAACTAGAGAAAGCCCATGCCCAGCAACTAAGATCCAACATAGCCAAAAAATTTAGTTTTCTTAAAAAAAAAAAAAAAAAAAAAAGACCTCTAGCTAACATTGCTCTGGAAGTTTTAGCTAGTGCAATATGACAAGAAAAAGAAACCAAAGACATTCAGACTGGAAAGTAAGAGCAAAATATTCTTATTCCTAGAAAACACGATCATCTGTGAAGAAAATCTGACCAAATCTACAAAAACAATACTCTAATTAAAGTGTGTTTAGTGAGGTTGCAAAACACAAGACCAGTACAGAAAATCAATGGCATTTCTATGTACCAGCAAAGAACAACTGGAAAAAGAGCTTTAAATTGCCCTTTATAATAACATCAATAATATTACATAGTTAATTATAAACATGGTAAAAGATGTGCAAGACCTGTACGCTGAAAACTACAAAATGTTGGTGAGAGACATTGAAGAACTAACAGATGGAGAGGAACATGATATTCAGGAACTGAAAGATGCAATAGTAAAATATTAATCTCCCCCAAGTTGATCTATAGATTCAACACAATCTGAATCAAAATCCCAGCAGATTTTTTGTGGAAATTGGCAAACTGACTTTTAAAAATCCATGTGTTCTTTATGACTCATATAAATTTATTTTCATGCTTCAATTGATATATTTTTTTAATCTGTGAATGTTTGGAAGTTATCAGATTAGGATGGAACACATCGTAATTTTTACCATTAGAATTAGTGAAAATTTTTTCTTTTCATGGCTTTTCACATCCCAGAAGAGCTCTCACGAGCAAATTAATATTTTTTCAGCATGGAATAAATGCACACAAGAGTCCGTCTCCAAGTCCTCTCCTCTCTGTCTTTAGTCTAACTTTGTCCCGGTGACAATCCCATGTGGTTTGGGGTTTTCATATTAGGCTCCATCACGTGTCAACATCAGACAGGACAAGACCCTCTATCTTGTCCTTTTTATTCAAAACCGATCTACCTCCTCATGGACCTTTATACCTCAATATCAGCATCAGAGAAAGTGCATTGAGCATCCCAATGTGAATTGGGCTGAGATGTGAATGGGGTGGCACTGGATATCTCGGTTAATTTCGGGAGGTTGACATCTTTGTCGCATTGAGGCGTTCCTACATGAAACATCCGTCTGTGCATTCCCAGTGACCTCTACCAGGGTCCTTATTTGAGTCTGGAATGTACCACAGGGAGGCCTGGCATTTTTCTCTTCTGTTAATTTCTAGATGCTCTCAGTTTTGTTACAGGCATGGGTGGCGTCTTCATGTTGCTGTATTTTCTCACTGGGGATTACAGGGATGGAGAGCAGATACCTAGTCTCTCCCACTTTCATGTCTCTCGCAGCGTCTCCCAGGATTTCTCTTATTGTTTGAGAACTTTGTTGGCAAAGTGAATGTTACTTTGGGAAATGTGCTAAATATTCTGAAGCTTGGTGTCTCTGAAAGTGTTTTTGGTTTGCTTTCACATTTAAATAATAATGATACCCTAGAAAGTCCTCTGTGCAGCAAAGTTATGTATCCTCTGTTTTTCCCGAATACAGCCTTGTCTCCTGGTACCCAGCACAGCCCTTGAGAAGAACGACGTGACTCTCATCCTTTCAGGCAGTCTGTGGGTTACTCTGGAACATTCCGGAACTTTAGTCTTTGTGAGTGGTGCTGCGATGGGTCTGGTTTCTTGCTTTTCTCTCCTGTTCGGCCCCTGAGAGCTTTTTCTCATGTTTCTTTCCTTCTGAGGTACTTAATTAGGTTACTTTTTCAAATATCTCGTCCTGCTTCTCTTTCCCTCCGTGACTCCTCTTACCCGATCAACCTGTGTACGCGTTTCTCCCCAACGCTCAGCGTCCCCCTTCTGTTTTCTATCCATTATTCTTCCTGAATCGTCCTGAATTCCTCCACTTGGTACTCCATGTTGCAGCACCACAGTTACGATTTGTGTAGGTGCAAACCACCAATTGGCGCTAAAGCAGTGAGGAAACGTTTGAGGAGTAACAGGATATTTACACAGTTTCAAACTTCCTCCCCACAAAACATCCATTACAAAGGGCAAAATATTAATTTTACCCTGTACAGTAACTGGAAGCCTGCTTCGTACACCATCAAGCAAGTGCTCAAAGTCAGAATCTCCAGGTCGTCCTCTCTTAGCTGTGATGGAGTCACCAGGACCCTGTTCGCCACAGAGCAGGGCACAACCTGCGGCACTGTGGTGTTCCAACCCAGACCACAGGACTGAGGGATCTGCGAAGGAAAGGAAAGAGCCGGGGGACCCCATGACTCTCCAGCTGAGCCCAAGGGCTCACGAAGTTGGGGAGGCAGAGATCAGAGTTCAGGGAGCTTGAGGCAAGTAGAATTTGCAGGCACATCCGTAGAGGGAGGGAAAGGGGGAGACAGAGAGAGACACATCGCAAACACACGCATGCACGCACGAGCGCGCACACACACACACACACACTGGCTCGCCGCGGCCTGTAGTGCACCTGGAAGTCTATCACACTTGCTGAACTTTCCTCAGATCCGTTCATCTCTCCAGGTTCTAGGATTTCTCCAGGGTTGATTCTGCGGGTCCCCATGTAGCGACCAGTTCCTGCGTTGGGATGGTCACTCCGCCTCCCTCTGCAGGGGCAAGTGGACATGGGGGCAGGACCTGTGGGTCCCGCTGACGGACGTTGTGGTCAGACGAGCGAGGCTGTAGGCTGCCGGCCACGAAGGAGAGAAGAGCAGTCAGTCATATGAAGTATTCTGGACGTTCTGCAAAGAAGCCAGACACAAAAGGGCACATCCCGTATGAGTCATCAAACATGTCAAATACCGTATGAGAGGATCGAGTGCCGTCTGATTCCATCCACAGGAGGTCCCTGGAGGAGTCAGATTCAGAGAGACAGACAGTAGATGGTGGGGCTGGGGCTGGGGGAGGGGAGGGGAGGGGAGTGAGTGTTCCATGGGGACAGAGTGACCATTTGGGAAGGTGAGAAAAGTCCGAAGGCAGAGGGTGTGGTGGTTGCCCGACAGGGTGATTACACGTCATGCCGCGGAGCTGAGCACCCGGGGTTGTGACGGTGAATGTTATGTCCTCTGTGCCACACCACAGTCTTAAAAAGGCAGAAGCTCTCTGGAGAAGCCATGGCACATGATGCTCAGGGATGGGGATGGGGAAGTCACAGCTGATTCAGTTCTGCCCGGCGCAGGGCAGGAGGCTGGCCGCAGGGGGCGGGCAGGGGAGGACTCAGGGGAAGGCGCGGGCTCCCTCTTGGACACGTGGAGCTTGGGATATCTGAGAAACACCCACATAGAAGCAAAGTGGGGGTGGGGGAGGCAGGAGAGTTCCCTGCATCCAGTGACGCTGAATCCACAGGAACGGATGAAACCACCCAAGGAGCTGGAGCGAGAAGAGAAAGGATCCAGCCCCGAGGAGCCCCGAGAGTTCAGCAAGCGCGAGAGAGGAGAAGGGGCACTGACGTCAGTGCCACAGAAACTGAGGGAATGGAGCAGTGATGCCCAGTGACAACGCCCCCCTCCCAGGGTCCACAGTGGGGTGGGCTGGGCTGCCCTGCGAGGGCGGCGGCGAGGATGGAACCCTGTCTCTGGGTTTGGGAGCACAGAGGTCATGGGTGGGGGGAGGGGCGCAGCCCGACAGGAGGCTCCCAACTGCATCCTCGCACCAACAGGGCCCCCAGAACTGACCTGGAATCTGGATGCGACCCCCATGACCACGGTGCGGTAAATCAGGGCCCGAGCAGCCCTTGACTCTGCCTCCTGGAGCCTGGCCTAGAGCTGAAGGAGGGGACCGACCAGGCTGCCTCTTGCCTCCCCGGGAGCCAGTGCTCCCAGAGGACACCGGGGTTCGCTGAGCAAACTTCTGAGTGTACGGAGAAAATGGTCCCACGTCCTCTTCCACCTTCCATGGCTCACATGGGTCACACCACCCAGACCAACCTGGAACCCGGCAGGGAGGGTGGTTCTGGGAAATACACTTGCGGTTCTGCTCAAGTGGTGCCCTGCCAGTCCACCATGGTCCACCCTCCTCCCCTTGGCATCCCCAGGCAACTCTTCTCTTACAAAAACACAGTGTCACTGAGATGAACTCACACACCATGAAATTCACTCTCTTAGTTACCAGTCAGTGGCTGTCAGCATCTTCTCAGGGTCCTGCGACCACCAGTACCATCTAAGGGGTGGGGGGTGGGATGGGTAGATAACTTTGATAACTTTGTCATCCCCCGAAAAGGACCCCGGCACCCATTAGCCCCTCCCCAGCCCCTCCTGGCCACGACTTCACCTTCTGTCCCTGGATTTGCGTATTCTGGATTTTTCATACAAACGGAGTCATACAAAACCCCACACACCTTTCTTGATTGTTCTTAACTTCCAAATAAAGGCAAATAAAGACAAAGTAATGCTTCTGATGAGGTGCGACTACACCTGTACAACCAAAAGCACGCTCCCCTCCCCACCACAGGAAGGAGGTCCCTTTATCCACCACGGGGTGGTGTCCACTCCTCTTCTGGCCGAGTCACATTCCCACCCTGACATCCTGTGATTTGCCTGCTGAGACAGAGTGATGGGACATGAACTGGTCACGTCCCCCCACGCTCTGTGCCCAGCCACGTGGCTGCAGCTGGCCTCCATCACCACCATCCTCCACGCCCCCCCCCCACATCCTCTTCACCTCCACAGGCATCTCGGCCGATGGTGGCTCCTCGCCTCGTGGTGGGTCCAGGCCCCATTCCTGAGAGGTCTGGGCTAGTGGCTGTAACTCCCCGTTGATTTCCATCACAGGACCAGAGCCTCCCCATTCCAGGGCACCACCTGCCTTCCAGACGGGCCCCACCTCATCCCCACCGTGGAGTAACTGCCGGTTCCCACCGGATGGGACAGGTCACCCCAGCCTTATCGTCTCCCCTCTTTGCCTGTTGATTCTCCGGCACAAGGACCTCAAGGTGGCCCGGGTTTAAAGGATTCCCCGTGTGTCCCCGGTGGGAGCCCTCCTCCCTGGGGAACTCGAACTCCTAGACCACGAAAACCTAGAGCTGTGGGGACAGGAAGCAAAGACTGCACTGGGGAGCGTTTCATTAGGGTCAGACAGGTCATCCCCGTTTCTCCCTCGTGATTCCCAGAACCGCAAATCCGAGCCGAGAGAGGAACCGCTGATTCTGAGCGTCCCAGCCCCGCACCGCGTGCCCGCCAGCGGGCGCCACAGACGCATCTTCGAAAGGCCATCGTGCTGCCCCGTCAGGCCCGCTGCCGCAGGGTGACGGGGCACATGGTGAGGCCTGCGAGTCTGCGAGCCTGGGCCCACCGCCCCCAGACCCCGCTGCTGGGAAACGGGCTGCCTCCTGGAAGAACCGCTCCACCAGCCCCGTGACGGTGGGTCAGGCATCCCATCGGGCACAGACGCGCGTGGGCAGGAAAGCGCGTCCACGCTCGGAGCATCTATTCTAGTGGATCCAAGCGGTGCCCTTCCCATGGGGGAGGCAGCTGCCTTACCCACGCCCCCGTGACGCTGGTGCACCCTCTGGACCATATCTGGGTGTCAGTGTCCGTCTCTGCTGTCGCCGGGCAGGCTGTTCGCGGACGGACCTGGGGAGGGGAGCCGTGTGCTGAGCCCGCCCATCACCTCCACTGCCGCGGCCACGCGCCCTTTGGGCGGTGACAGAGCTGGGGGAGGCCAGCAGTCCGCCTGGTCACTGAGACCCTCTCAGGTTGCGGTGGCAGCTCAGCGTTCACACGGCCCCCAAACGCCTCCACGCTCCGTGCCCTGTGGGAAGACTAACCACACCCCTCTTCCCCAGACCTCCTGCCACCAACTTTCTAATTGTGCCCCTTCTGCGTCCCTGACCGTGTAGCCAAACTGTGAGCAGCTATGAGTAGTGTAGACCTGTAACTCCGACCTCTCCTTCCAGGCAAAGTCAAGTGAAGAGGCCCTGCTTGAATTCCTGGCCTGGCCCGGATGGGAGCACCTCCCCTCACCCCTGTCCTCAGCAGGGCTGGAGCTCCGGGGCTGTCCACCTTCAGGCACTGCCCCTACATGGCAGAGAACCACGGGCAAGCTAGACCCAGGCTTTTCCTTCCTTGATCACTGGGTCACAGGGAAGGTCCCACGACGCCAGAGGCGACCCTGCAGGGGGTGGGCACGATAGGCTTTCCAGCCACTTCTTCACGTGACCTACTTGTGCCGTCCGCACCTGCTCTGAGCCCACAGAGTATGCACCCCTTCTCCAGTGGTGGAACACAGCTGTGTATGCCCAACTTCATGGCGTAAAACTGTGTAAGCCCAGCTGCACGGCTGGTCTCCTTGGTGGGTCAGACGACACCCATTCTTGACGGACAATGCAGGTCCTGTGGTAACTTGGTGGCCCGTGGTCACACATGAGTCTCCACTACGGCCCAGCAGCAAGCCGAGATCTGTTTCTCCAAAGGAGAGTTCCCCTCAGCAGATGGCGGGGCTTTGCTCCCATCCTAAGGGCGCTGGGCTGTGATTTACCAGCAGGAGCTGCCAACGGCTCCAAACAGCATCTTCATCTGCCACAGGCCCCTTGGCTCCCCAGATCTGCTCATTATACATATAAGGCCCTGGGGGCACCGCAGCTGGCACGGCAGGCTGGACCTGTCGCGGAGGCGTCTCTCACTCTGGGCCACACTCAAAATGGACAGCTTTCCTGGTCACTCGATGAATGCGTCTCACGTCTGTGCTGCCTCCGGAATGTGAAGAGGCCGCTGGGCATCAGGCATCCTCTGAAGCAGCAGGAAGGGCTGGATGTGGATCTCAGCACGCCCCAGACACGCCCCGGACCACGGGACCCCAGAGGGTCACCAGGGCGGCAGGTGCCCGCTTCTCCCCTGGGGCATTGATTTGCCACCGCCGGCTCGGCCCGTGCGAACACGGGCTCTGAGTAATCACGGCTTCCTGCCCACCAGGCCCAGCCGGCACGAGGTCATCAAGGCAATGGACCAGCATGACGTCCTGTGGAGGGGAAAGCTGACCAAGAGCCCGGGGCTTGTACAGTTGACCAGACATACACGACCGGGAAGAGACACCTCCCCGCCCACCCAGGCTCAGGAGACGCTGCCCAGGGCGGATGTGTCTGGGCAGCTGGGACACTGTCAGAATCAGGGCAAAGGGCAAGGAGGAAGCCAGAGACTGAATTCGGGTCTCCTCCTGGCCCTCAGCCCCACCCGAGGAGGGTGACCCAGCCAGCAGAGCCCCACTCACAGGGCTGCGGGGAGGTGAGGTGCTCACAGGCGGCCCTGGGTGGGAGGGGCCGAGGGTCTCCACTGATGGGGGAGAAGGGGAACCTGTCCCCGGCCTCCCTCTGGGTGGCTGTTACGAAGCAGGGAGGAGGCTGCCACCTCCCGGCCCAGGGGAAGTAGCCTCGCTGTAGGAGGGGCCTGCTTCATGGCCAGCACCCCTCCCGGATTCCCAGAGGCCATGGCCCAGGTAGATGGAGGTGGAGGCAGCCAGCAGAGAGCAGGCGGGAGCAAGTGCACAGTGAGTGAATCAGCAGCTGCAGGAAAGGGTGTGGCGGGGGGGGGGGGGATGAAAGGTGGGGGGAACAGAGCAGGTAGGCAAGGGATAGGTGGGCAGGTGAGCAGGTGGGCAAGTGAGCAGGTAAGCAGGGGGACAGGTGAGCCGGTGGGCAGTGAGTAGATGGGTAGGTGGACAGGTGGGCAGGGGGACAGGTGGGTAAGTGAATAGGTGGGCAGGTGGGCAGGTAAGCAGGGAGACAGGTGAGTAGGTGGGCAGATGGAAAGGTGGTCAGGAAGACAGGTGTGTAAGTGAACAGGTGGGCAGGTGAGCACCTGGGTAGGTGAGCAAGTGGGCAGGGAGATAGGTGGGCTGGAGGACAGGTGGGCAGGAGGATAGGTGTGTAGGTGGACAGGTGGGCAGGAGGATAGGTGTGTAGGTGGACAGGTGGGCAGGGGGACAGGTGGGCAGGTGGGCAGGGGGACAGGTGGGCAGGTGGGCAGGGGGACAGGTGACATCACTAAGTAAGTGAACATCTCAGTGACACGCAGTTAATGGAGTGGGGCCTGGGAAAGCGCGGAGCCAAGGGTTCACGACCCAGCAAGTGGGCGGGCAGAGGCAGCTCCGTACTGCGTGCGCCCCTGTGTCTCCGCGCTGCATGCGCCCCTCTGTGTCTCCGCGCTGCGAGCGCCCCTCCGTGTCGCAAGGCTGGGGTGGCCGCTAAAACCATGTTTTTAAATAAAATGTATCTGAGAGCAGTTCTGGATTTACAGAAGAGGGTTGCAAAGACAGTGCAGTGAGTTCCCCTACACTACCCACCCCCGCTGTCCCTAATATCAGCATCTGACATTTGTCACAAAGATGCAGTCAATAGGGACCCATCATTATTGACGGAAGCTCACACTTTATTCCGGTTTCTTTCGTCTTTACCTGCTTCCCTTTTTCTGCCCTGGGACCCCCCCCAGGATCCCACACACATTTGGTCCTCACGTCTCCTTGGGCTGCTCTGGGCTGTGACAGTTTTGATGACCTTGACAGGGTTGAGGAGGACTGTCAGGTGCATAGCAGGACGCCCCTCTGTTGGGGTTTGTCTGGTGTTTGTGTCTCGATTAGACTAGGCTGTGGGTTTGGGCAGGAAGACCGCAGGCGTGAAGTGCCCGCCCATCTCATCCCGTCAGGGCACCTGCCCTCAACACAACTTACCCCCGTGATGCTGCCTGAGCTCACCTGGCCGAGGTGTGCTTGTCAGAACCAGAAGGGGGGCCGGAAGGAGGTCGCTATGTGCAGCCACATCTGACGGCTGGGAGTCCGGCTCCCCTCCCTGACGGGGAAGGACCCGCACACGTTATTTGGAATTCTCCTGCCTCGGCTATTTCCCTTCTCCCCCAGTGGTTTCTTCTGTCCTTTACTTGGACCAGCGTGCATTCGTGGGTGTTTGTTTAATATCGTGGGTTGCATCCAATGTGTTATTTATTCTGTTGCTCAAACCTTCCCAGCCTTGGCCACTGGCAGCTCTGTCGGTTGGTTCCCCTGACAAAATAGTTTTCTATTAACCAAGAAATTATTAGATGAGGGCGGAGAAGGGGCAGGAAAAAGGAGGTCGCTGGCCGGCAAAGAACATTACACAGACGCACGTGGGTGGGCACATATACACAGGCAGACATGCGCACGCCCTCGCAGACGTGCACACGCATCTTCCGTGGACACAGAGACAGGAGGCGGCTCACAGCGGGGCCTGTGCTGGGTGGGGGGTCTGTCCCCTGGCCCTCCTCCTCTGGACGGAAGCTACTGCTTTAGGCCCCCTTCTGGATCCCACAGGCAAGTGCTGCCCTCAGGGGTGGCAGAGCGGACGGGCGAGTGGTTGAGGGTCAGGCACCCGGGCAGGGCCAGCGGTTTTCCCTCCGGATGCCACTTCCTCCCGCAGACAGGCTGTTGAAGTGGGAGGGTGTGGCTCAGCCACGGAAAGGGGTGCCCTGGGGCAAGTGTGAAAGGCACCCAACACGGGCCAGGCTTCCTGCCTGGCCAGTAGGCACAGGGCAAGGGGGCCGAGTCAGAGACCTGGTCTTTAGGGTTTCTGACCCCAGCTCAGACCCCACCAGGCCGGTCATCAGGGAAGCCTCGTTTCCTGCCCACAGAGGGGTCTGGTGCCGCTTTGGCAAAACACAGCGAGGTTGCCTATGCCAAGTGCCTGGCACAGGTTAGGTGGGGGGGGGGGGGGGGTAGGTCAAGAAGCCAGGCCCAGCCCTGCTCCAAAAAATGTTCCCCAAAGTCAGAGAAAGACAGTTCCAGAAGTGAGGCAGGCACAGTGGCCAGCAGCTCCTCTCTGCCCGAGGGAGGGTCCAGGCGGCCAGCACCCCAGCCCACAGCCCTGACGCCCCCAGATCCAGGACTTTCCCTCTCACTGCCTCAACTCGGGCCACACCTGGGTTCCCCCTGGGAGCAGCCCACAGGCCAAGACATCGGGGATGCCCTCCTGCCCCTGCAGACCCAGGGTGGGGATTCCTGGGGGCTGTGGGGAACGCGGGGACACTGAGATGGATGAGGGATCCTGGCTGCCCCCTGCCCTCAGAGGGAGAGGAAGGAGGTGGCGGAGCTGCTGGCCAGCACACAGCCCCATTCTGCCAGCTTCTAGAAGGCCCCGGCATCACCACGCCCATGTCCATCTGGGGAACTCGTTCTCCCCGGCTGAGGTCCCGGGTGTCCAGAGGACCCCCATTATGAGACGTAGAAGGGGGGCAATTCCAGCATGCTAGGTGAGCCGTGCACAGGCAGCCCACCCTGGTCAGCCCTGGAGGACTGCAGCAGGGGCCGCAGCGGTTCTGGCTGGCCCAGACGGGGCCCAGACGGGGCCCAGACAGGACCCAGACGGGTGGCTTCGCTGCATGTCCCCTCCAGGCCCACACTGGGTCCAGCGGCCCACTTAGCACAGCCCCACATTCATTTGAGTTTGCAGCCCTGCCCTGTCCCCAGGTTCACATCGTTTGGTCTGATTACAGAATCGTGTTTTGACAAAGCCTCAGCGTGGGTACCAGTGAGGGCCCCTGCCCCCGCTTGCGTCCTCAAGACGGCTCTGCTCCAAATTACTCATTTGTACCGCTGAGGCATCAAAAATCAAGTTGCCTTTTCAAAAATTTTGATGTCACAGAACATTTCGAAAGATGTTTCGTAAGACAATGCTTCGATAAGAACATCCGGATCAGACCCTTTCTCCCAAAGTCCTCCAGGGACGATGGCCCCAGGCAGGACGCACAGGAGGTCCAGCCTCTGCTCGCACACTCCTGAGACAGAACGCCACCCAGGCGCCCTCTCCCACTCGCCCACCTCCTCCCAGGGTCCTCTGCAGCCACACCAGGAACAAGGCTTCAGGAGAGGCCTCATTCATCTGCAAGTGTCTGGGTGTCTTGGACCCAGGGTGGGGGCGGCAGTGGGGCAGAAGCTGGCCTCGCTACCCCTCTCCTTTCTGCCTGCCCTTCTTCTGGGACACCCAGAGGCTCAGCTCCCGGGTGTGCTGACCGACAGACGGACGGGGGACCAACGTAACCCAGCTCCTGGGCAGGCAGCTGCAGCCTGAGGTCCACGCCCAGCCGGAAACCACAGTGGGAGGGGAGGGCAGGGGAGGTGGGGAGGAGGAGGGGAGGGGAGAGCAGAGGAGAGGAGAGCAGAGGAGACCTCCATGGGGCCTTGGCGTCGAGTCAGGGTGGCCAAATGCCAGCTGCTGGTCACCAGCCTCTTTGTCTTGGTAACAGGCAGGCGGGCAGGAGGCCGGTGGGGTGGGGGGCTGGGCTGTGTTCCTGGACCTCCAGAACTGTGGTTGCCCCCCCGACCCACACACACACACCAGAGCCCTGCCGCCCCATGGACAGGCACTGGGGGTCCGGGTGGCGGACTCCTGGCAGCAGAAGGATGCCCCGTGAGCAGTGTCTGTCCTCCTGCCGGGCGGCACGGGGTCTAGAGAAGGCCCGAGGGCCTTGGGTGGCTGGGGAACTGGGGTGGGAGGGAGCGCTCTGCGGGGCAGTGGGGTGGGGCCTGGCCTCCTGCCCTGGAAGGTGCTCTCATAGGAGTAGGGGGGTGAGGGGGGCTGAGAGGGGCTGGGGTGGATCCATCCCCCGCACCACAAATGGGATGACCTGAGGTTCTGAGCCCGTGGACAAGCTGAACTGTGGGTGCGTGTGCTGAGGGGGGAGGGGGGATGTGAGTGTGTGTGTGTGTGTGTGTCTGTGTGAGTGTGTGGTGGGGTGTCTGTGTGTGTGTTGGGGGGCTGTCTGGGGCAAAGGCCTCCCTGAGACCGCCCCCAGAAACACCCAGGGGCCCCACAGCTGATGCGGTCTCGTGTGAGGCCCGGAAGCCGGAGGGAGGCTGGCTGGGGCCTGGGGGAGTGCCCAGCCCACCCCCACGTGCTGGGTCTGCCCTGCCCCCAGCTCCTGGGCCTCGCTATGGCCACCGTGGCAGCGCTCACCTATTTCGGGCCCCACTTTACTGTCATCGGCCACGCATCCTCCGAGAGGACCGCCTACGAGGCCTTGCACCTCTGGGGTAAGTGAGGCTGCGGGCGGGGGCTTCAGGTGCAGAGGTGGCTGGGGAGGAGCCCTGGGCTGGGGTGTGGTCCCCCAGGTGGAGCCGGTAGGGGCAGGTAGTGGGGTCCGAGGCAGAAAGGGCCACCCTGGAGTCCCAGCTCCCCTGGGCAGAGCCCGGGGTCTGACTAGGTCTCACGCCCTGGGACCCTGGGGACAGCGTGGGTGTGTTGGCTGGTATCTGGACCCTGTCCTCTGTGTCCAGGAAGGGGTGCTCACCCACGATGAGGCCTTGAGCAGCTCACAGAGGTGGCCTCCTGTCCCCTCACCCTGACCCTGGAGGCCTGGCAGTGGCGGCTAAGGAGGGTGGGCGTGGGGGAAGCCGAGGCTCGTGGGGTCGGGGTTGGTGGTCCCAACCTCAGGCCTCCTGGTGGCCCTAGGCCCCATGTTTTTACCCTGAGCCCCGAACCCCAGACTCCCTGGAGCAGGAAGCCTGGGGCCTGGCCTGGACTGATAAGATTACAGCCACCTGTCAGTAGGGTCTGGGGGCAGGGATGTGGCTTCTAAGATAGTCCGGGGGGCGGGGGGCAGGGGGGGCAGGAAGCAGAGGTGGTGGGACAGGGCCAGCGTGGAGGTGGGGTGGGTGGTGGGAGACCCTGTCAGAGCTCCCCGAAGTCCAGCACGCCACCCCCTGAGCTGACTCTCAGGATGGATTTCAGACCCTGGCCCTGGGCACACAGGACCCCTGCCCTGGGCACCCTGACCCTCCTCTCCCCACTCCCAGCCTTCTCTGCAGGAATCATCCTGGCCGGGCTCCTGACCCTGGGGGCTGTGCTGAGCGCTGCAGCCACTGTGAGAGAGGCCGGGGGCCTCATGGCTGGGGTGAGTTCCCTGTGTCCCCAGCTCCCTGAGATGGGATCTGGCAGGGCTGTGAGCCCAGGGAGGCTGCTTCTCCCCTATGTCCCAACAGAAACCGAGGCCCCAGGGATGTGGGCCAGCCAGGGCCCCACCACATGGGACAGCCAGGACCCCTCCACCCGGGACAGCCAGGGCCCCTCCGCACAGGACAGCCAGGACCTCTCCACCAGGGCCCTATCTCACCCCCGTCATCCATGGGGGTCTGGAAAGGCAGAGCTGGCCCTCCCAGGCCTAGGCGCTCTTTCAAAGGCCCAGGGAGGGTCTGGTTTTAGGACACTGGAGGGTCTGGTTCTAGGACCCTGGAGGCTCTGGGAACGAGATTTGGGTGAATCCCATCCCCTCCAAGGAGGCCAGGCCGGATCAATCACCTGTAGGTTGGGACTGGGCAGTGGCCCCTGGGCAGCCTGCAGCCCGGACTCCTCCTGAGCGGCACATCCTCCTTTGCAGCTACCAGCGGTGGGATCTCCCTGCCCACCAGGGCCCGTAAGCCCTGGTCTCACCCACAGCAGTGACCCTTTGTGGTCCCCGTACCTTCTCCTCCATGTGGCCCTATCTTACTCCCTGTGCCTTCCTGCTGCTCCACCTGCTGGCGCCGCCTCCCCAAGGACCATGGGCTCAAGCCCCTCCTCTCACCTGAACTGAAGCCTCATTCCTGGCCGGTGCCCTGTGCTGTCACCTGCACCCCCAGCCACCACCCGATGCACAGTGCCCCCCACCCAGAGCCTTCTCAGGCTCCCCGAGGCGCTTAGAACCAAGTCCAGCCTCCCTGTGCCTCCACGGGTCCCTCCGGCCTCCCACTTCCCTGCCTCCAGCCCTCTGCTCTTGTGACCCCACCCCTACCCTGAGAGTGGTTCCGGGGGCTGGCACCCCCTGGGAGCCCGTGCCTGGGGCCGTGTTTCCCCGGTGGCCTCTGAGGCCGCCAGCCCTGTGCTCCCTGAGGGCAGCCTTCTAGGTCCCCAGGGCCAGCGGGGTTCTCAGACCAGCCTGTGTCAGCAAACGTTCATTGAATGCCTCCTGGGTTGTAAACATCTCCAAGGGCAGGCACAGAGTCACCTCCTGGAGCCGGGCCCCGGGCCCTGGCTGTGCCTGGAGAGTAGAGGGGCATCTGGCAGCCCGAGCCCTAACCAGGACCCCGCAGGAGCGTGGGCAGAACGAAGAACCAGGCCCACGCCATCTGGCTGGGCACGGGAGGGCGGGCAGCCCCAGTGGTGGCTGACCAGGCAGGTGGACTGCCCCGCGCAGAGAGGAGCCCTAAGTCGTGGGGCCTTCCAGAGGGGCTCCCGGCTGGAGGTCAAGGCTGCCGGCAGGGCCAGACCCAGGGGTCCAGACTAGGGCCTCTGGAGAGGCCGGCGCGGAGGCTGCAGCACCCGCCACCAGGGGGTGCCACGGGGCCGGGCACAAGGCTGAGGCGGGAAGATGCCAAAGGCTCCCATTCCCAAGGTTCCTGGCTCCTCTGGCCAGCCCAGGCCTGTTCTTGGCCCAGTTGGTCACCGGGGCCTTTCTCAGCTCTGCGCCCTGATCTGGGAGCACCAGGGTCTCAGCTCTGCACCCCTGCCCATCACGCAGGTCGGGCCCCGGGGCCGGCCGCCTGCTGCACCCCAAGCTCCCGCCCTGGGCCCCCCGCCTGGACGGCAAGGCCAGCACGGCCCCGCGGGGGCTGGGAGACCTCACTCCCGTGCCCGCCCCACTGAGCAGCGGGCATGCGTGTGTCTGCATCTCCGTGTTCGTGTTGTGTCTGGCATGTGTCTGTGTGTGTCTGGCGTGTGTGAGCTCAGGTGGAGGACCAGGGAGCAAAGATCTCCCCCATCCTGACGCTCCCCTACCCACGCCTGCCCCCACCTCCCCGGCCTCCTCCTGAACCAGCCTCACACACAGGAAACGAGAGGCTCACAGGCTGAGAGCAGGGCTGGCAGCCGCGCCAGGGGAGCCATTTTGATTTGTCTGTATGTTTTTGTTTAGCATCAGGAGAGAGAAAGCAGCGGGGATGGGGCCTGGGCACAGCCAGCGCCTCAGCCCCGTGGAGGGCCCGGGGAGCCAGGCGGACCCATCCGCGGCCCAGGACCCTCCGTGCAGGGCGGACGGGCCGCGGGGTGGGGGCAGAGATGCTCACTCGCTCTCCCAAGGAATGAGACGGTTCCTGGAAAAGGCTGGTCCCCTGAGCTGGCTCCGGCCCCCGGCCTGGGAGGCAGTGCTGAGCAATGGCTTCCAGATGGGGAAGGTGGCCCTCAGCCAGCGGGGAGGGGAGGCTGGGGGGAGGCGGGGGGAGAGGAAGGAGGAGGCAGCTCAGGGCCGGCCTGAGACGGAGGCCTTGTGGACTCCTGGGCAGGCAGAAGGGAACATGGGGTGAAGGCCCTGGGCTGCCCGCCCCTGAGTAGGGCCGGAGGTCCCTGTGCCTGCACCGCGTCTGGGGGCTGGTGAGGGGCCCCCTCTTTCCCGGAGCCTGGTGGAACCCCTGCCCCCCAACCCCGGAGTGGACTGTTTCCTCAACGCCATCCAGCCCCAGCAGTGTCCGTGTGTCCATCTCCATTCTGTTGGTCATAGACTCCCCAGGTGTCACCCTGAGTGAGGC
Source organism: Hippopotamus amphibius kiboko (assembly GCF_030028045.1). Lineage (NCBI taxonomy): Eukaryota > Metazoa > Chordata > Mammalia > Artiodactyla > Hippopotamidae > Hippopotamus > Hippopotamus amphibius. The sequence goes on along the minus strand of NC_080188.1, from coordinate 131,666,773 downwards.
CCCTGGGTTGGGAGAGCCTGGCCACAGCCTGCCCCAGGCTGCAGGCAGCCAGGGCTGGTGGGGGGGGGGGGTGACACCAGGCCTCCGGAGCCACAGGCTGTGTGGCCAGCAGGTGGATTGACTGTGCAGAGCTCCAGGAGGAGCCTCAGCCCGAGCCCCATGTCAGCAAATCACCAGCACAAAGTGACAAGCTGCCTTCTCGGTGGGGGATGTCCCCAGGGCAGCACATGGGCCGGGGTTCCTAGTCTGGGGTGACCCTCTGAAACGACCCGCAAAAGAGCACTGGGGGTATGTGTGCATTTTCGGGGGACGGGCCATGATGTCCATCAGCTTCAGAACCCCCGTGAGAGAAAGACATGCCACCAGAGCCCTGGAGCCTGGGGGTGGCAGGAGGTGGGGACGGCTGGGCCACAGGGACCAAGCAGGGCAGGAACAAGGGGGAGCTTCTCTGATGGGAGTCACCCCATCGAGGGGTGTCCACCTGGCCACGGTCTCTCAGCCAGAACCCTGGCTCCCAAACCCCCGGAGGCATGTTTCAGAAAACAAAGCAAAACCCGCCGTCCCTTCTCGAAAATGCCCTCCCTGTCCACCGACACCCAGCACCCCCCGAGCCACCCCTCCTGCCCAGACCACCTAGAAAGGGGACGTTTCTTCTCCCAGATCTGAATCTCTGGCTCGGGGAAGGCCCTGCCCGGCCCTTCTGGGCTCAGTGCCCTTCCGGACAGCAGCCGCAGAGGGCAGGGTGGCCCTCACCCAAGGACTGCCTCCTGCCTCCCTGGGGCAGGGGGTGTGGCACTGCCACTGGGGCCCCTGGGAGCCAGCACCAGCGGCAGGGGACTCCCAAGCAGTGTGTGCCTGGGAACCAGGGCGCCCGCCGCCCAAGGTCTCCCCCTCGGGCACGGGGGAGCCGCCAAGCCACCACAGCACCTGGACTAACGGCCCCTCCTCTGCCCCAGGCCTTCGTGTGCTTTGCCCTGGTGTTCTGTGCCCTGGTGCAGGTGGCCTTCTGGAGATTCCACAACCCCACCCAGGTGAGCGCCCCTCCCCGCCTCCAGCCTCCATCCCCATCCCGTGCTCCTTCCACCTGCCAGTCACCAGGGGAGACAGGGCAGGTGTGAGGGGACCACTGCGGGGACATTCTCCGCCTAGAGGTTCTGTGGGAGAGCAGAGACCAGAGGGCCGGTCCTCTCCTGGCCTGAGGGCAGTGGCTCCCGGGGGAAGGAGGAGAAGCAAGTACAGGCCTCGGACTCCCCCTTCTCACTAAGGACGCCCTGGGCCCAGAAGGTGGCACCTGGTGAGTCGGGGGAGGGGAGCAAGAAGCAGGGGGAGGGCGGCTCTCCAGCTGGCCTGAGGGGTTGACTAGTGAGGGTTGGATCCAAAAAATGCACTGGGGGGCTGCTCTCCTGATGGGGCCCGGCCAGGCAGGGAGACAGGCCTTGTCCAGGGGTGGGGACCGCAGGACCGTGGATGGGGTGTCCAGGCCTCACCCACAGGACGACAGCATCCTTCAGTCCAGGACCTCACCTGCCTGGAGGTGGGGCTGCCCAGGGGATCCCACACCTTCCACGTTCACTGTGGGCTTTTCCCAGGGCCATTCATGTTGGTGGTGACCGTGGTTACAGTGGGTGTGGGTCCCCAGAGCCCAGGCTCCTTCGTTTCTTCCTTCCTTTGCCCGTCCATCCACGCCCCCATCCTCTGGGTTGCTGCTGGTTCAGCAAGGCTCTGGGGCAGCTCAGGGCTGGGAGGCAGGGAGGCCCCGGCTCTGGGATACCTCCGTCACCCAAGGCCCCAGGCCCCAGAGAGCAGGCCTCAAAGCCTGCAGGCCACGGGTCTAGGGTGGGTGCTGGCCTTTCCCAAGGGACACCGGGGGCGAGGGCAGCCTGGCCCTCCAGAAATTCTGTGTGAACTCTGAGTCCTGAGACAGAACTGAGAGCTGCCTGGGAAATGGCGCTGGCCAAGTTCCTGAGCAGAGCTGATCCCTTCCAGACCAGGGCTGGGGGTCAAGTCCAGACGCCTCTGGCCTGGCAGTGGAAATGTGTACCCAAGAGGTGCAGAGAGAGGGGGGCAGCGGCCCCAGACGGGCTCGCACGTAGGGGCCAGGGATTGGTGCGGGCCAGGAGGGGCCACAGTTGGCTGAGGAGGGGACCCCAGTGACTGCCGTTGGCCGGTACCAGGCCAGGGCACACAGCAAGGCTGGCCGACGCCCGTGTCCCCCAGTGCCCTGTGCCCATGGCTCCTGACAGGATCACACGTCTTTCCCCAGATGAGCTGTGAGCCTTCAGGGCAGCCCCCGGTGCCCTTCCCAAAGGGCCCTCTGGCCCCCGTCTGCTTCGCAGCGCCTGTCCCGGGCCTCAGGCCCCTGGCGCTCCCTGGCTGAGAGGCCACAGCCTGCAGACATGCAGGGGGCGGCCTCCCCCTGGTCCCCAGCAGTGGACACAACCCAGGCAGCAAAATAGCAGAACCAGGGCCCCAGCCTTCACCTGTGAGAGCCCAGCCCCAGGCGAGACCCCAAGGCAGCCCCAGAGAAGCTGCGGGGGCCAGCGGGTGGGGCCCCCGAGAGGGACGCGAGAGTCCAGCCCCACAGGCCCCAGCCGGCCAGACTCTCTGTGTCCTGAGCAATCCTTTCTCCTCTCACTGGGCCTCCGTTTTCCCATGCACTCTGTGAAGACCAGCCCAGGGAAACCAAGGCGGGTCCAGCTAGAGTCTACTCAGTTTCCGGGCCAAACCCTGTGCAAGCAGGTGGCCAGCGATGATTTTTTGCCTGTGTATCAGCAGTGCCAGTGGCCCCGGCCCCTGTGTTGCCCGGGCCCCCCCGAGATGTTCATGTTAGATGCAGAGAGCAGCCAGGTAGGAGGCCAAGCTCGTGCTGTGTGCTTTCAGGTGTGTGGTTACCCACTCTGGTCCTGTCCTTCTTTACCTGCCCGAATGAGCCTAGTTTCTGCTCCCTTCTGCCCCAGTGCTCCTTGGAGTTGATGAGGCCATTGCCAGACCTTCCAGGGTGGCCATCTCCTTGGTCTGCAGTTGGAGGGGCTCTGGCCCATGGGGGTGGGGGGAAGGTGAGGTCACCCTGGCAGGGCAGGACGGGTCCACCACCCAGGGCTCTTTGCCCTGAGTCAATGCCTCTTTTCCCTTCCCTGCCCAGGGGTCACCCCAACTGTCCACCACAACCCTGGCATCATCTAGGGTTCCCTACCTGTGACCAGATGGGAAACGGGCACTTCCTCCGGCTCTTGGAGGGATCGGAGCCTGGCAAGGTAGCCTCGGCTCCCAGGGACCAAGAAGTGCTGGGCCTCACGTTTCCCATCCACCGAGGAGCCCAGGCGAGGTCTGGGTCACCGCGTGGGTGGTCCCGGCCAAGACAGCTGCCAGGGTGCCCTGGGCCCCGTGCAGCTCTCCTGGGGGCGGCTGCAGCCCATCCCCTCTGTTCTGACACTGTGTGTTTACGGCTCTGAGCCCAGGATTTGCGGTTCTTCAGGGGAGGGGCCGTACAGGGGCAACAGGCACACTCCCAGTGGGGTCCCCGCTCCAGGAAGGGGAGGGGGCGGAAGCAGACGGCTCCCAGCTGGGCCTCTCCCCTGCCACCATCCCCGACAGAAATCATCCTGGTCTGGTCCACGCTGCTTCCGGCCTTCAGGGTCCAGTTCTCAGGGCTCTGCCTGACCCCACGTGAGGTGCCCTGGGTGGGGCAGCTCTGGCTTCGAAGTCTAGGGTGAGTTTGCCTTCCTGGGCCTATTTCCTCACCTGTAAAAGGAGAGTGAAGACCCCGATGAAGAGGCTGCTGAGAGGCAGGAATGAACCAGGGGGACCCAACTGCACCCCCTCAGCCCAGGTCTGTCCTCCATCACAGGGGCCAGTGCAGAGCTGGGCACAGGCTAGGGGGCGGGCCCCAAGCAGCAGGGCAGGCGGAGCTGCCCATCCTGTGCCCCCCACCCTGGGAACCTGGGCAGGTGCCTTGGTGTCAGGGCCAACCCCAGCCGGACAGATCCCAGCCGAGGCTCCTTCCTTCCAGGAGGTCCTCCTGGAGGCCCAGGCAGCAGAGAAGCACAAAGGGCCAAGCTGTTTGCTCCAGGGGGTCTCTTCACCCCCATTTCTCCCCCTGCACCTCCCCCGAGTGACCCCTGAGATATCCTGACACACGGGGTCAAGATGGCTAGTCTAGGACAACCCTACAGATGAGAGACCTAGGGTGGGAGGTGAACAGGAACTGGTCATGACTTCTGGTGGCCCAGAAGTGAGTGAGGCCCTGGGGGGCAGGAGAGGCACCCTCCCCACTGTCCCCACCGCCCATTCCCCCCACCCCGGGTGGGCGCTCACTCCCTCAGGCCCTGGTAGGCGCCCTGAAGCTGGGAGGGCCGGGATGCGGGGACAGGGCAGCCGTGCTGGGAATACAGAGCGTGAGCGCTATGAATTAGCTCCCATGGAGCCTGAAAGCCACTCTGCCACCGCGCCCTGTCCCAGACGGGCCTTCAAGGCAATGAATTGCCGGGCTCCACTTAATAATTCAGGCACGGATTAAATACAGCAGTGCCAGGAGCCCCAGAAAGGCTGCCTATCCTCCCGGTCCCCGCCCCTCACGACAACCCCCCTCCCCCAGTGTCCTGGCCACCAGAGCCAGCCCTCAGGCACAAGGGGCTGGTCTGCAGACCACCTGCAGTTCCCACGGCACCCCTCCCCCCAGGCAGGTTGAGCAGACACTGGGGAGGCGGAGGTCAATGGCAGGGCTGGGAGGGGTCCGGGTCGTGGGGAGCTGGTCTGGCAGGGACGCCCCAGGTATCTGGTTTATATCAGCAGCCCAGAAATCCCCGTCCTGAGGGGCACCCCCTAGAGCCCCAGAAGATGGGGTTTAAGATCGGGCCACCCTGGCAGGGAGCACCCAGGTATCAGGGCCCAAGGGCCTCGAGACCACCCAGCCCACCCCCAGTTTTCTCATGGAGAAGCACGGCCCCCAAACTTGGTGATGGGGAGCAGAGGTAGAGCACCCCCCACGCTCCCAGGCCTTGAGAGAATCAGCCTGCCCCCCCCCCCGCCCCCTCACACCAGGCCCAGGGGTCTTGGGCAGGGGCGTGGCTTTGCCGGGCATGCTTCTTCATCTGAAGGAGAAGCTTGCAGCCACGCTTCTGGGGTCCTGCGGCGGGTTTGTTCCTCCTGCTATTACAATAATGACACGTCCAGAGGGGCCAGGGTCTCCCCAGGCCCTAGTGGAGGGTGGGGGTAGAAACTTGCAGGTGGTCTGAGCTGGCCTCCTTGTCTCGGCTCCCTGCACCACTGACCCCAGGCCGCCTCCTCTAGCCCCCCAGTCCCCACCAGGAGCCCCTCCCACGAGGACGCAGGACAGCTGGGCAGGTCTCCACCCCCATGTCACTCGAGGAAATGAAGGCCAAGAGAGGGCCCCTGGCCAGGCCTCCTGCAGTGGTGGCCGGACTGGCGCCTGGCCCAGAGCCCAGGATGCTGCTCACCTCCCCCCGGGTCGGGGACAAAGCGGTTGACTGACTCTCAGAGTGAGGTCTCCCCCAGGAGGCTTATGAGCTCTGAGGGCCATGTGTGGGGTGGAGATCCGTGTGGTTCCTACTGGGGCACCGGGGCTCTGGACAGCACTGGGCGAGGCCACCCCCTGCCCTCCTGCCCCCCGGGGACAGGTCCCCCAGGCTGGGAGTGGGGAAGCTGCCCTTCCTTTCTGGAGGGTGGGGGTGAGTGGCCAGAGCAGGGCACCCCTGAGCGCCATCAGCCTGTCCTGGCTGTCAGCACAGCATGGGGGTGGGAATGGAAGGGAGGCAGGGCTCAGGGTCTCTGAGGTGGGAAAGGAGGCATCAGAGGGCAGGGGAGTTCAGAGGCCTTGCCTGTGCCGGGAGGCCAGCAACCCCAGTACAGTCACAGAAGCCTTCCTGGAGGAGGCAAGGTTCCAGTTTGTCTCTGATGAAATAACTTGGCAAAGGGAGGGCACTTCAGTCTGGGGACACCATGAGCAGAGGCACAGAACGGGATGCAGAGCTGGGCAGAAGGGATGAGGTCTGGGGGTGCTGGGGTGTGGCGTGAAGGCAGAGCCGGCCGGGCCCCTGCTGCTACCCTCCTTCTCCATCATCTGCCCCCAAGAAGTCTTGTTTGCCCCAGGTGCCTGCAGCCAGCTCTGGAACACAGGCACTGCCTGGAGCCCAGCTGCCTGGGCTTTCTGGAATGTACCAGATGGTTCTGGGGAAGGACCTGGAGCATCACTGGGGAGCTGAGCTCTAGGCAAGAGGCCCCTCCTGGCCGTGTCCCCTCAGGGCCCACCTTGGCTTTCCCTCCCCACTGCCCATTTCCAGATCAACAGAGCCAGGTGGACACTTCGGTCAGGCCCTCCCCACACTGTAAGACCACAGTTGGGGGCCGGTGGCCGAGCTCAGGCCTCTAGTTTATCCCACAGGACCCCCCCCCAGGGGCAAGAGTGGCATTAAAGGCCATTCTTGGCGGAGGTCCCCACTATTGAAGTATGGGGACCCCCGTGACCGGCTGCCAGGGGACCCAGTCTCTGCACCCAGGGAGCTCCGCCCAGAAGAAGGAGGAGGAGGGGGCCATTTGAACATGACTCAGTTCCCCGTGGGCCAGGCCCCGCCTTCGTGGGCTCTGTTCAGGGGAAGGACTTCACCAGCGCAGGGACCTTCCCGGGATGCTCTCGTGCAGGTGGAGGACTCCGTGTTGGACACCTACGACCAGGTGTACGAGCAGGCGGTGAGAAGCTCTTCCGGGGGAATCTGGCGGCAGGAGCTGGCGGCCATCCAGGACACCGTGAGTGTGGAGGGGGGCCCCTCCTGGGCAGCTCTGGGCTGGGCAGCCTCCCCACGTGGGCACAGGGAGCCCCCCAGAGCCAGCCGGCTGGGGGCTAGGTGCTGAGCACGAGGTCCCAGGGCACAGGTCATTGATGCCCATGGGTGGGGGCCGAACTCCTGTCCTCTGTCTGCCCCGGAAGGGCTGGCAGGGCCCAGAGCAAAATGCAAGACCCCTCGTCCAGACATGATGAAGCATTTCGGGATGGTGATGGCACAGCAGGGCCCCGGTGACTACTGGCCAGTCTGCCCGGAGCCTAGCGTCCCCCACAGAGCCAACAGCCTGGCCCTGAGCCCCAGTCCTGGCCTCTGGGCTGGGGGCGGTAGGGCTTCGTACCTCAGTTTCCCCATCTGTCCGACAGGGATCCTGGGGTTCTGAGATCAAACCGCCCCCCTCTTCTGTTCCTGCAGTTTCGGTGCTGCGGCAAGAGCTCCCCCCTTGGGCTCCCCGGGGGCGCGGAGGCTGACCTGTGTCAGGGGGAGGAGGCGGCCAGACAGGTGAGGGGGAGGGGCCTGCCGAGATGGGGTGGGGCTCAGCCCCAGAGCAAGGCCAGTCCCCCCCTTGGCCCCCCAGACCCTGGGGGGCTTCACGGGGCGCAGCCGGGAGGCTTGGGGTGCTGGGCTGGGCTGGGGGGCTTGACTAACGCAGTCCCTGGTCCTCTCCAGGCCCCAGTCATTCCTTCACTCCTTCACGAGGCTCCCAGCTTGGGGGCCCCCACAGCCAGGTGCAGTGCAGGCACTGAGACACCCCCCAGCCCGGCCACAGGAAGCCTCCATAAGGGCGGGGGGTGGGTGGGAGAAAACAGGGGTGAATGTGGTACGGAGGGCCCGCAGCGCAGGCGGGGTCCGCTCTGCCTGCATCCGGGTGGGGGGGGCAGGCGTTCCAAGGACCCCCGAAGGCCAGAAGGGCATTTCCTGGAGGGTCAGCCTGGGCCAGAGTCTGGCCACAAGGGCTTCAGCGACAGTGAGACAGAGGCAGGGACCCTCTTCTTCCCAATGACATTGGCCTTCCCCTCCCCCAACCCTGCCTCCCTGGCTCCCCTCCCCCACTGCCCAGGAAGCAAACTCACCCCTATCTCTGGCAAGAGGCTCCTGGCCACCCTCCAAGAAACAGACAGGAGGATGCAAATGGCTCAAGGCCCAGCCAGGGACGGAGCCAACACAGCGCCCTAGGCCCTCGTGCTGGGAGGGGCGAAGGCAGAGGAGGGCCCAGCATGCAGGGCACCCAGAGGTGTGGGGAGGCCTGTTCCCGCCACCCAGGGAGAGGCCTCAGGTCTGCGAAGTGGGCATGAAGGATGCTTCCTGTACCTTCTGGCGGGGCGGGGGCCACAGGGAAACTGTAAAGGCCTTGTTGGCAGGGCCACCTGGGGGAGGGGGCAGGGGGAGGGAGGGGGCTGGGGGAGGGGGTGGGACGGTGGGACGGTGTCCTGGCTGGTGGTCTGCCCAGGGCTGCCTTCCAAGTGGAAATGCGACCACGCTGGGGGCCAGACCCTGTCAGGAGAATTCATGGACAGATGGACAGACAGTCAGACACCAAGCCAGCCTCCTCTCCCAGCAATCCCGGCCTTCAGAACCGAACCCTGCATGTCCCACCACACATCCTCCCCCAGCCTGCCCCCAAACGCCAAGTCCTTCCCCAAAACGAAATGCCACCACCTGAGTGTTGCAGAGTCCGGACCGGCACCTCCCTTGCCCTTGGAGACAGACAGCATCTGTGAATGCCACGTCCTGTCGAGGCCGTTGGAGGTTCAGGGTGGAGCTGGGACAGCCCAAGCACCCCCATGCACCTCCCCTGTGCCCCACCCTGGGTGGGGTGCTGGGACCCAGAGTAGCTGAGACCCAGCCTGCCCCAGGGGGGCCAGACACGGGGCCCAACACAGGCAGCTGAGGGGACGTGGAGGAAGGGACCCACTGGATCCCCAGGGTCCCCGCAGAGGCAGGCTGCGCCCTGCTTGTTTTTGCCTGTTTGCGATGTCTGTCCCCAGAGCTGGGGGCAGCTGTGCCTGGGATGTGCCGCCCCCAATTTCCCATCTTCCTGGCATTCGCCCCAGGTGGGCGCTGCAGCTCCGCGCCCGGGCGGAGGCACCGTGCCCTGGGTGGGGGTGGTCGGGCCCACGTGCTGCCGTCTGTGCAGGACTGCCTGCAGGGGATCCGGAACTTCCTGGGGATGCACGGGAACATCGCCTCCACCCTGATCAGCCTGGGCCTCGCCTCCACGGTACCCTCTCACCCCGCACCCCCACACAGAAAGGAGGGCAGGCTGCTTAGCCCCAGGCCGAGCTCGGGTCCAGGGGGCCAGCAGGGCTCTCCCTGCGCGGGGAGCGGGATGGAGCAGGCCTGGGGGTGAGGGGCCCTCCCTGACACCCCGCCCTGCACAGCCCAGTGGCCTCCTCGGGGAGGGGATTTGAGCCCCTCCCTGGCGCTGCTGGTGCAGGTGCCTCCGCCTCCCCAGGTGTACTCGCTGCTGCTCAGCGCCTTCCTCTGGTTCTCCATCCGCTCAGGCAGATACACGCTAAGCCCACGGTAGGCCCGCCCGCCCTGCCCCATCTCCCCCAGGGGGCCCTACAGCCTTGCAGGTGGAGGCGGGCAGGCAGGGAGCGCCCCCCCCCGCCCTGCCCCCGTCCACACTCCCAAGACGTCCGCCCCTGCCCAGCGGGTGAGACCCCTGGATCAAGGCTGAGGCCGATTCTCTAGGGGAGGTGCTTGGAGGGAGGCTGGGCCCATGGAGAGAGGGGCAGCATGCACTCCACCTGGGGCCCCCATCCCGGCTGAGACCTGGCCTCACAGCTGCCGACTCCACCAACATGGAGAGATGGTGCTTCTGGGACCCCCAGTACAGCCCCCGGCCAGGGCCACTGACCTGGGGAACCCCAGGGCGCCCGTGAACAAGGAGCAGAGAGGACCCAGTCCCAGTGGCCGAGCAGCCCCCACACCACCCCCGCCGCTCGGTGCTCGCACCGTCCCTGCCTGCCATGCCCTCCACTCCCTGACTCAGCCACTCTGCCCTGGCCACCTGCCCAGGCATCCTCGAACGGCCTCACAGTCCCTCTGCCCCTCAGGGCCCGTGGCTGCCAGCCCCAGGAGCCCGGCTTCTTCAGACGCTGCCAGGAGGGGCCCGCACCTCATCCCCCGTCCGAAGCAGTTGCTCTTGGGGGCCGTCTGGGTCACGTTCCACTGCTCCAGGACACCCACCCACCTGCCCACAGGAGCAACAGAGATGCTCCAGCCTCAGCCCGCACGTGACCCTTCCCCGGAGGGGATGAGCTGTTTGCCTCCACGCAGTGGTGGGACGGGGCGGGAGGTGACCCAGCCAGACTAGCAGCCTCCATGTAAGCAGATGGGGGACCAGGGTTCACGCGCAGACTCCGGGGACAGGCTGGGAGGTGAATGAGGGCAGAGCAGGCGGAGGGCAGCTTGGCTGGGCCTGGCTGTGAGTCTCACAGGGTCAAATCCAGGGGTGGGCCGGGCTGGGCTCCCCCTGCAAACTCTGGGGAGGACCCACTCCAGGCTCGGTCAGGCTGTTGGCAGAGTTCGGTTCTGTGGGGCTGTAGGACTGAGGGCCCTTCCTTGCCATGTCCCCTCCTCCTCACCCACCCCTCCATCCTCACGTCAGCACGACAGGTGGGCTCCTGCTCCCGCTGAGAATTCCTCGGATCCTCCTGCCGGCTGGAGGACCGACCATCTGCTCTCACAGGCTCAGGTGGTTACACGAGGGCCACCCAGATAACCTCCGTGTCGTAGGAGAAGTCACTTTTGCGGTGACACTGTGTTCACGGGTTCTGATGGATGCATCTGAGAAAGCCCGCCTGCCGCAGCCTCTCCCATCGGCCACCCAACCGCCTGGCTCACGAGTTCTCTCTGACGAACTGTCCCTGACGATTTGCATCCTTCGCTCAAAACGCAAAGTCCTGGGTGGGACGCCAGACTGGCCCAGCCTTGGCCGAGGCCCCAGTGTAGCCGACAAAGGAGAAGGAAATGTCGGGCCCTCTGAGCTTCCAGAGGGTGCTCGGCCCTGCCCCCACCGAAACCAACAAAGCAAGTGCCTCCCCAGGAAGAAGCAGCCGTCTGTGATGGGCAGCTCAAAGGGACAAAGTGACCAAAGCCCACTAGAGTCCACCCCTGGTGTTTCCAATCACACCACTCTGTCTTCCCACACTCACACCTCCCCAAACAAGACGGCGCCCACCCAGGAAAGAGCAAATGGCCCTCCTACACCTGAAGGTGCACAGGCCTTGCCCCCACATCTCACAGGGCGGGAGTCGCACGGTTCTGCGTTAGGTAACGGTGCAGGGTGTCCAGGGGTGTGCACTTCTCTCCTGGTTCCTTTCTCATCTTACAAAATAAACTTCAAAGAAAGCACCAGCTAAATTCCTCTGTACAGCAGAGGTGGAAAGAAAGGGGAATGTAGTTAAATTCTATAGAAATGTACACGACACCGCAGGATAAGGGACTTGGCCGGAAGCTGTAGATGAGCGCTCCTTCCCGCGGTGGCCGCGAGGCTGTGACCGACCGCCAGGCTCGCCTGTCCCACCACCCCGTCCAAGTCCTCTCGTGGGTCCGAGTGCTTCCCCCGCTGGGTGAGCCCCACTCTCCGTGGGGGAGGGGCGGGAGCTGGGAAGGAGGGTCTCCATCCTGTGGTCACCTCTGCCACTGACTCCCATCACCAGATGTGCAGGGTGAGGAGAGACCCAGGGGACCCTCAGCCCACCCACACTCAGGAGCAGCGCCCAGTCTCCTCTTGACAGGACCACCTAGCCATCACCGTGGCCCCCTCTGTGGCCTCTTAACCCAGTGGCAGAGGAGCCCCGAGTGGGCCAGGTGGGACCCCTCCCACCCCAGCTTCCAACTCGAGGATACTATTGTTTCATTCAAAGCATTCCTTTTCTGGTTACTAAAATCGCCAAACCAGGAAAGCGGGGACCAACAGGACCGAGAGAAAAATGTTTGCAAATGGCTCAGAGGTTCTAATCACATGAAGTGTGGCCTCACCCCCACTCCCACCCTCCCCCCTGACTCCCGAGCATCCTGATTTGGGGGAAACAGCACCGTTGACTCGTGTCCTGCAGGACACAGCACCAGTGCCACCACACTGTCCCCGGCCGTGGTCCTAAACGATGCCCAAGGCTAAGCCACTGTCCCACAGGGTCAGCTCCTTTGAGGAGCACGTTCATGTGGCCCCAGGTAAGCCCACGGGCACCTCCCGTTGCCTTGTTCCCTTGGCTGTAAAGTCAGGTCCTCGGCCAGAAACAATGATACGTGAGGAACCAGGACAGCAAGTAAGGCTTTAAGTAAATAAATAAGGAGAGTGCTGGTGCAGGCAGGGGCGCAGAGCCAAACCCAGGACGAGGCTGTGTCCCGTGGGAGCAATCGCTACCCTCCCCACCGAGGGAGCGCCCGTGGTGTTTACCATTGTGTCACCATGACCGGCCGGGTGCCCGGATGGGACGGTACTTCTGGGGGAGTCTGGGGGGCGGGGCGTGTTTCCAGGTGAGATCAGCATTGAATCGTGGACGCAGGAGAGCATGTGGCCTCCCCACCCCCTACCATGTGGCAGGGCACCATCTGGTCCCCCGAGGCCTGAATCAAACATGGAGGGGGAGGGAGAACATGCCCTTTTCTGGCCCCACCCCTTCAGCTAGGACAGCTCCCGTCACCTCCTCCTTCCCTCTGACTGGGGTTTATACGATCTGCTCCCCTGGGTCTCAGGCCTCCAGACTCAGACTGGATGATGTCACCAAGCTGGCCTTCCGGGGCGGCCAGTGTGCGGACGGCAGGTCATTTCCCAGCCCCCATAACCACGAGAGCCAGTTCCTCATAACCATCTCCTTTTATAGAGAGGCAGATAGGTAGGTAAATAAACCAATGATGGATGGATGGGTGGATGGGTGGCTGGATGGATATAGAACCAGATCTCCCACTGGTGCAGTTTCTCTGGAGAATCCTGACCAATACAGGGTTCAAAGTCAGCAAACCTGCTACAGGTGGCAGATTGGTCTCCCGTGAAGACACTGCATTGCAGTGCAGAGTTGGACGCAGCTGTAACAAACTGGGCATCCGGCTGTAGGGGTGTCCAGGTGAGGCTCAGGGGATGACCCCGTAGGCGGCTCCCCTTCCTACCCTCTGTCTGCTTTTCACGAGGTCACCGGGCAGTGCAGGGGTGGCTGGGGAAGAGGTTACCTGCCTTCCTTGGGGTTCTAGGAACCTTACAAGAGTCCAGACACCCAACCTCACTGGGCGATGAGGAGGTGCTAGGCCTGCCCAGCTACGTGTGTGACCCAGTGGACAGATGACACCCACTCCAGGACGGCAGTTCAGGTCACCCTGCTGCCCCACAGACAGGGGTCAACCTCTCCTCCCAGCCCAGCTGAGTTGCAAAGGGAGGTGAGGTCCTTGCAAAGAGCGTGGCTGTGTCCCCATGTGGGACTAGCCCTGAGACTGAGGTTCTCCATCTCAGCTTCCACAGCCACCGTGGGGTCCCCGGGTCACAAGGACCAAGACGTATGGCCACCGGGGCACCTCCCCTGGCTCCACATGTCACTCAGAGCCCTCAACCCGACATGCCAGCTGGATGCAGGTGAAAGCAAAGCAGACGCCCAAAAGGTGGGCTTCCTCCACCTGTGCACAAGTGACTAAGGCTACAGGGGGGACACACCTGTGTCCACTGGACCCAAGGACTTGTGTTTTCACAGGGTTTACTCTCACTCTGCCATGCGTGGTTTTCACAGAAGCCACCTGCCATCCATCCTCCAGATCTCATCAGCACAGCGTCTGGGGGGCGGGGGTGGACACATGGTCAAGTTCCCTGTGGACTCAGCTGTGGCTGAGACTCCGAGTGTCCATGTGGTTCCTGCCTTTCCAGGTGAAAGCAAACGGCCTCTGGTTTTCTGCATCTCTGGACAGACCTGAAAATACAAAAACAAAACCAGGTATTCACGGGCCTACCAGTCGCGTCCGGGGGGAGTGGGGGTTGCATCCGTTTGCGTCCAGTAAGAACACCTGAAGCTAGGGCTGTGCTTATGTCACCTGACTTCAAGACCCACCCCCACCCTCAGCCGCATGGGGTGCTGCTGTCAAGCTGAGGACCTGATCCTGGGTTCCCTCCGGGGTGTGGGGTGGGGAGCTGGGGGTGCTGAGTCGCGCAGTCGCTGAATCACTGCACGGGCCCTGCCTCGGGGACATCGCCCAGCGATTCTCCAACTGCTTGGTCCAGTTTCAGCGCTCACAGCAGCGCACATGTGCTCTTACCCGCAAATTCAAAACTTCTGTCCATCTAGTAGGTGTTAAGTGGTATCACGTTATCACATTATGGCTCTAACTTCCTGTTTTTCTGATTATCGGCCATTTCTGTCTCCTATTCTGCCAAATATCTGTTCATGTCTTTTGCCCATTTTTTTATTGGATCCTATGTCTCTTTCTTCTGACGCACGGGGAAGTTTTTACGTCTTACTGGGTAGAAATCGTTTGTTACTTACATGTATTGTAAATATGGTTTCGTATTTGTGACTTGACTTTCACTTTCTTTGTAGTGACTTCTGTGAACAATTGTTCTTTGTTTTTTACCTTTCAATGAAAACTTTAATACAGAAAAGAAGTAGAAAGAGTAATACACTGAACATGCGTACATCCACTGGGACGCCTAATTTTACGTGTCAACTTGGCTGAGCCTTGGTGCCCAGCTGTTTGGTCAAACGAACAGCTAGATGTTGCCCTGAAGGCATTTTTAGACAAGATTAAGATTTAAATCAGTGGGATGAACTGGGAGATTGGGATTGCCATATATACATTACTAATAAGAAAAAAAAATCAAATTGCACACTTTATATGCAGTTTATTGTATGTCAATTATAGCTCACTAAAAGTTCTTAAAAATAAAAAAAAAGAAAACAAACAAACAAAAGATTTAAATCAGTAAATTTGGAATAAAGCAGGTCACCTGCCATCTGGTGGGTGGGCCTCACCCAATCAGTCGAAGGCCTTAAGAGCAAAGACTGAAGTTTCCCAGAAAAGAAGGATTTCAACCTCAAGACTGCAACACAGGGAGCCTGCCTGGGTTCCTGCCTGCTGACCTGCCCAAGGAGTTCAGATGTGCCCCCGCCCCAGCCACAACTGCGTGGACCAGTTCCTTAGAATAAATATCTCATTTTTTCTCTCTCTCTGTCTCTGTCTCTTTATATACAGATATACATACACACACATATATTTACTTTAAGATATATGTACACGTAAGATTCTTAAAGTCAATTCCATACCTCACGACACTTCAGGCAGACACTGAATAGATAAGTAGTTTAGCATTCATCTCCCAAAACGGAAGACATTCCCCAGCAGAGCCACAATCCCTTTGTCATGTAGCTAAGTTAACGATAATTCCCTAATAGCATTGAAAACAGAATCCATATTCCATTTCCACCATGTCCCCCAGTGCTTTTTTAAAAATTAATTATTTATTTTTATGTATTGGCTGTGCTGGGTCTTCATTGCTACATGTGTGCTTTCTCTAGTTGTGGTGAGAGAGGGCTACTCTTCATTGTGGTGCGTGGGCTTCTTGGTGTGGTGGCTTCTCTTGTTGTGGAGCGCTGGCTCTAGGCACGTGGGCTTCAGTAGTTGTGGCATGTGGCCTCAGTAGTTGTGGCTCACAGGCTTAGTTGCCCCATGGCATGTGGGATCTTCCCAGACCAGGGGTTGAACCCGTGTTCCCTGCATTGGCAGGCGGATTTTTAACTACTGCGCCACCAGGGAAGTCCCCCATTAGCTTTTATTGCTGGTTTGTTCAGGCCGAGCATCCCTGAAGCCCCCCGCTTGTCTCTTCAGTCTTTTCTAACTCACACCCACCCCCAGCATTTTTCCCCATGCCACTAACTCATTTCCAGAGCCCGGGTCAGGTGCCCAAAGGTCCCAGGTTCTGGAGGTGACATCTTCATGGAGCCATTTTAGGTGCTCCCCTCTCCCCTGTTTTTCAGTAACGGGAGGTCAGCACTAAAGGCCTGGTTGGATTGCAGCTCAAGTGCTTTGGCAGGAACCCTGCACCGGTGCAGCATGGTACTCCTTGCTGCCCATGCCCGGGAGCGTGGTGCCTGCTTGTCCCACATTAGCGAGGCTAAGTTTGATGACCAGGGACACCAGATATTTCCACTGGAACGTTATGGCTCTGGACGTCCTGGTGATATCGTCCCAGCAAGCATCTTCCTCCTGGTGGCAGTGTCTGTGGACCATCCTTGCCTGAGCTGGCTATTTCACCAGGTGTGGCGAGGTGGTAATTCACTGATTGTGAGAGGCAGCATCGAAATTAGCCCCAGACTATGTGGTATCCGTCCACCTACTCAAATCTGCTGCTGTTTGCAAAGAACCCATATATCCTAACACAGAGGAGCAGGTGTGGGTGCATCAATAAAACTTTATTTATATTTGACTAGTGGGTCCTGGTTTGCTGACCACTGACTTACACAGCACCATTTTCACATAAAATACAAATGTCGTAGTATAACATGTTAGTGTAAAACTTCATTACTTACTACTGACCAGTAAAAATTCAATAGTTAGAGCTTCACATGCATTCATTCTTTTCTATTAAATAAGAGATTACATTTGACTTAATGAACATTTATTGAAGTTTAAGTTTTAACACACACACATAGTAGCCCCAGAGACCCCTTCTTCCTGCTAGCCATGCCCCTCCCCCACTCCGTGCAACCCTGTTGTCTAGAGTGCGGGTTTGATTTAGCGAGTGACTTACTTCTGACACCTGAATGAGGTAAAAGTGATGAGGTGTCATCCGAGACCAGACCCAGCTTCTGTCCTCTTACCCTCTTTCGGTGGCTCTGCTGGGAGCGGCGGCCGTATCGAGGGCTGCCCTATAGAGAAGGGCGGCCTCCAGCCAGGAGCCTGCGAGGATGAATCCTGCCCACACCAGTGACTGAGCTTGGGTGCAGATGTGCCCTGTCGTGCCTTCAGATGAGACTGCAGCCCAGCCTCTGAGGGTCGCCTTGTGGGACACCATGCACTGGGTCCTGGGGCTTGTCCCGTGAGAGACCGTGGGCCAGGGGACTTAGCATTAAGCCACGCGTGGGCTCCCGACCCGCAGAAACTGAGAATTCTATTCTATTTGACTTTATTTTATTTTATTTCATTTTATTATTTCCAAGCTGCTCGGCTTGTGGGATCTTAGTTCCCCAACCAGGGACTGAACGTGGGCCCTCAGCAGTGAAAGTGCAGAGTCCTAACCACTGGACCACCAGGGAATTCCCATAAATGTTTGTTATTTTAAACGACTACATTTGGGGCTAATTGGTTACACAGCCACAGTAGCTAATGTGCTGATTTTGCCATTCCTTCTGGGTCCCTTGGATGGCCCTTCTTTGGAAAGGCACGCATTCCCTCATCAACTGAGACTTACCCGGGAACTTGGGAGATTCTTAACTTTATTTCTTCTTGAGTCAGTTTGGTCCATTCATAATTTTCTATCAGTGTTTTTGTTCCATCAAAATTTTCAAATTTCATGGCCTACAACTTTTTTGTGGCACTCTATTTTGAAATAATTATAGGTGGACTTCCCTAGTGGTGCAGTGGTTAAGAATCCGCCTGCCAATGCAGGGGACATGGGTTCAACCCCTGGTCCGGGAAGATCCCACATGCCACGGAGTAACTAAACCCATGTGCCACAACTACTGAGCCCACATGCTGCAACTACTGAAGCCTGTGTGCCTAGAGCCCGTGCTCCGCAACAAGAGAAGCCACCGCGCTGAGAATCCTGTGCACCTCAACTAAGAATAGCTCCAGCTCGCCACAACTAGAGGAAGCCCGCGCGCAGCAAAGACCCAACGCAGCCAAAAAAAAATGAATAAATAAATACATAATTATAGGTTTATAGGACGTTGCAAAGAAACATACAGGGCGATCCCATGCACCCATCACCCCTCCTCCAGGAAGCCTGATGGGAGAATCTGCTGTCTCAGCTTCCCCGCATGGGTTTTAATCAAAACATAACTAACTAACGAGAAAATGTGGAGAGGGACAGGCAGAGTCAAGGGACTCCTCCTAGCAGGACAGAAATCCTCAGATCCTTATTAAGAAATGGATTAATAAAAGGGACATTGATGGGGCAAAGCACAGGTCTTAATACAGCTCTCTCAAGGGTGGGTGGGCAGGCCAAAGGGGCCCCTGCTGGTCCCCCAACATTAACGGGCCCCCAACCAGTCTGGTCTGTTTCCCCCAGTTTGAAGGAACACAAGTAGCAGGAAGGCAGAGGTGGCGATGAGAAAGCATACGTGGACTCTCCCAGGGACATGACTCACATGAAAGTTGAGGGACTTCCCTGGTGGCGCAGTGGATAAGACTCCACGCTCCCAATGCAGGGGGCCTTGATCAGGGAAATAGATCCCACATGCATGCCACAACTGAGAGTTTGCATGCCACAACTAAGGAGCCCACCTGCTATAACTAAGGAGCCCGTGAGCCACAAGTAAGGAGCCCACCTGCCACAACTAAGACCTGGAGCAACCAAATCAGCAAATAAATATTTTTAAAAAAAGACAAAAGTTGACACTATTTACAATAGCCAGGACATGGAAGCAACCTAAATGCCCGTCAACAGAAGAATGGGTAAAGAAGACGTGGTACATTTATACAATGGAATATTACTCAGCCACAAAAGAAGAATGAAATAAAGCCATTTGCAGCAACACGGATGGACCTAGAGATGATCATACCAAGTGACGTGAGTCAGAATGAGAAAGACAAATCCCATATGACATCACTTATATGTGGAATCTAAAAAAAATGGTACAAATGAACTTATTTACAAAACAGAAACAGAGTCACAGATGTAGAAAACAAACTTATGGTTACCAGGGGGTAAGGGGGGGAGGGATAAACTGGGAGATTGGGGTTGACATATACACACTACTATATATACAATAGATAACTAATAAGGGCTTACCATATAGCACAGGGATGTCTACTCAATACTACGTAATGATCTATATGGGTAAAGAATCTAAAAAAGAGTGGATATGTGGAGATGTGTAACTGATTCACTTTGCTGTACAGCAGAAACTAACACAACATTGTAAAGCAACTATAATTTAAAAAAAAAGATAAAAGTCAGCAAAAGGGTCCCTGGGCTCCACCCCCAGATGGGGACTCAGAGTCCCGTGCACAGCGTGGGCGCCAGGGTCCGGGGTGGAGAGACACGGGCCAGGATTCCTGATGCAGAGCCCTGCGCAAGGTGGTACCAACACCGGCTGCTGAAGTCAACATTCGGAACGACAGGATGGGGAGGGTACAGGGGCACAGGAGACGGTGGGATGATGGCGGTGGGGACATTTGAACAGGCTTTCCATAAAGAAGTTGTGCCTCCTTTCCCGAATGTTTTATGACACGGATATTATGTCACAGTGGGGGATGTGTCCCCTGCCTAGTACTGTGAAACCAAATCCTGTAGACGGAATCCTGGTGGAGGCCACCGCGAGGAATGTCAGGGTCGATGGAATTAAGGTCAAAGTTTGGAGGAGCGATGGGATGTTTGAACAGGCTTTACTGGGCCTCCTCCACCTGATTGCACTGAGGGGATGGACGTGGTGTCTGATGGGGGGCATTTCTCCTGCCTGAGCTAGTAAAACGGGTGTGTGACTTCACCCTTCAAGCTGTGTTCACCAGACATGCTAAATGGAAGCCAGTAAGGTGGCCTGAGCCACGCAGTGGGGAGTAGAGGCTGGGGCGCTGGGCGGGCAGGTCTTTGTGCAATGGCCCTGCGTGGGTCCTGGACGGGGGCTCAGGGCAGAAGCCTGTGGGCACCTCCCAGCGATGACCACTGGCACTTCGGACAAGAGAACTTCCAGTTGGGTGGACTCATTACCTTGTTATCAGACACCCACTGGAGCTACGAGCCCCGCGGTCGAAGGACATAAAATAATTCTGAAACATGAAATACTCGTAACGTCCTGGATGATGCGGGGAAATGCTCTCACAGGGGTGGCAGCGCCCAGAAGAGCCCCACCATGACAGGAAGTGCTTTACACCAGGTCGTGCTGCCTGGGAAACACCAGGGGAGACCCACCTGGGCGGGCACCCTCTTCTCCGTCAGGACTGGCTCCCCCCAGGACCGACCTCGTGAGGAGCTGCTGGACTCTGCTGTCACCTGGACGAGGCCCGGCAAACAGCTCTCAACTTACCGACCAAGAGCTGCTGGGTGTGCGGACGGCAGCAGCATCCTGTTTGGAAGGCCCACCCTCTGGCCGAGGAGGGTACCCACAGCTCAGCCTGGCGTCGCGCAGGCGTGCGTGTGCTGTCCTAGCAGCAGGGGGAGGACTGAATGGTGGGAAAAGTCCCAATGTTTGGGTTTTTACTGATACGTGGGCATTGGCCAACGAGGTGGCCATGTAGTCAGGCGGGAGGGTGTGGAAACCTGGCCAACTGCAGGGATGCCCATGCAGGACGCGGCCCCATGGAAATCTCCACAGGAATCTGGGGGGTGCGTTCAGGTAGGCACATTGGTGCCCTTCAGGAGGGCCCCCTTGCAGGGTCAGAATAAGACTGGAATCGGCTAGCAGGTCCCCCGTGTGCTCACCTGACGTGCACCTGGGTCCATGAGGCAATGCAGGGGTGGGTGGGGCCCCCACCCTCAGAGGCACAACACGGCAGAAAGAGCGGTCCTGCCACCGCCAGAGGCCGAGGCGGCCGGTGACCGTGTGGCTGGTTCCCAGGGTGGGGATGGGGGGAGGCCTGATGGAGGTCGGCAGGCGAGACTGAGGCTGGGCGCCAGGGGTCTGCAAAGGGGCCCCGACAGGGACAGACGCTCGCCCTGGATGGGGCCTGGCTGACCCAGGTGCAGGCGCTCAGAGCCATAAGAAATCGGAACGGAAACATCCCATCCATGTGGGTGGCCAACTGCCACTTCTTCACAATGAGGAACTCACTTTGAGGCCCCGAATGCCCAGCATGGGCAGAGCTACCCTCCTCAGAGCACGGGATGGAGGGAGGAGGGGTCCTGCCAGCTGCTGAGAAACAAGGTCAAGGGTGTCCACTCTGCATGGGTGGGCGGGTGGGCGGGGTGACCCCACTGGACAGATGCTTCTGTTTTCCTGGTGGATCTGGGGCAGTGGGGGTGGGAAGGATGCTGGTGTGATTGTGTAATTCCTGCTGGGCCGGTGGGGGTGCACATTTTTCTTCCTTTCCCGTATCACCTCGATTTTTTTCCCTACATGATGCAAGCGTGACAAGACCGGGTCTGCAACTACCGGTGGCAGAGCAGGGGTGATCTTACGCAAGAAGCTGTAATTGTGGGGTTTGTTTGTTTTATTTATTTAACTTTATTTTTTTAATTGGCTGCATTGGGTCTTTGTTGCTGTGAGCAGGCATTCTCTAGCTGCGGCGAGTGGGGGCTACTCTTTGACGTGGTGCGCGGGCTTCTTATTGTGGTGGCTTCTCTTGTTGCAGAGCACGGGCCTAAAGGCATGTGGGCTCAGTAGTTGTGGCTCACAGGCTCTAGAGCGCAGGCTCAGTAGTTGTGGGTTTAGCTGCTCTGCCGCATGTGGGATCTTCCCTGACCAAGGCTTGGACCCACATCCCCTACCTTGGCAGGCGGATTCTTAACCACTGTGCCACCAGAGAAGCCCTGCGACTGTGTTTTTAAACCTGAGGTCAGAATTCCTGAAGAGGCCAGTAGAGCCAGCGCCCCATTCGGCACACCTGGGGCTGACCACGGGCGCCACTGTGTGGCCTGGGGGCCGGATAGCCCACCAGCTCTGCACCTGCGTGGAACGGGAGTGGACTGAGGGCAGGACCCGAGGGACCTGCATCCTGGCCTGAAATCTAGGCCAGCTCGTCTGGGTACCAGGGGAGAGAGGGGAAACAGCAGCTGAGGGTAAAGGGATCAATCATTGGTTATGTGACATCAGGAGGAATCTCGGTACTCCACCACACCTGAGAGAGGCCCGGAGCAAGACAGTGGTGGTCCTTAACGCGGGCTCCACACCAGAGGCTGAAAGGTGAGGCCGTGGGGCCAAGGCCGCTCCTGTTTTGGAAGCAGACCAGATTGGATGGAACCTGCAGTGCTGAGGGGCCTCACCCTGGGGGACAATCCCACCTGACGTGACAAAGGACCGGGCTGATTCTAGCAATGGGCCAATGTCTTTCAACTTTTATGATCGCTTTGCTGTAAGGGACGCAGTCAGAGACCAGACGGTGGCCTGTGATACAAGAAAAAATAAATATCTGGTCTTTGTCCTGGGTCCTGGCACAGTTTCTAAACCCTCGGCATCTCTGGAGTCACACGCGTCCTTTGTGAGCTGGTGAGATGACGGGTGTCTGGGGGCCCCTCCATCACTTCAGGATGGGCTCTCGTCTCCAAAAAGACCAGGTGTGATTAGAGGGCTGGAACAGTCAGCTCCACCCCTTGACCTCCGGGGAGAGGAGAGTGGCCGGAGGCTGAGTTAGTCACCATGACCTTGATTTAATCAGCCGGGCCGGTGACTGGAACCTCCGCAAAAGCCCCAAACTGACCAGGTTTGGTTGGTGGACAGCGGAGGTGCCGGGAAGGCAGAGCACCCAGGAGGGCACGGAAGATCCATGGGCCCTCCACACCCCTCCCCCTCCCCACCCTGGCCGGAGCATCACTTCCACCTGGCTTCCTGAGTTGTTTCTTTTATAATAAACAGGTGAGGGATTCCCTGGTGGCGCAGTGGTTAAGCCTCTGTGCTCCCAAGGCAGGGGGCTTGGGTTTGATCCCTGGTCAGGGACCTAGATCCCACATGCATGCCGCAACTAAGAGTTGTTCACATGCCACAGCTATGCAACCCGCCTGCCACAACTAAGACCCGGCGTAACCACATAGATACTTAAAAATAATAATAAAAATAAACAGGTGATAGTAAAATAAGTACTTTCCTGAGTTCTGTGAGCTGTTCTAGGAAATTATCAAACCTCAGGAGGGGTGGTGGGAACTCCGGAGTCACAGCTGGTCAGTCAGAAGTAGGGGTGGCGCTGGACTTGGGGTTGGCTGGGGGGCCGTCTTGTGAGCCCTTAACCTGGGGGTCTGATGCTAACTCCAGGCCGGTGGTGTCAGAATAGACTTGGAGCCCAGACGCGTGTCCAGAGACTCAGAGAATTGGATGTGGGTGTTGGGAAACACCCCAAGGGGCTAGGATAAAAAACGTTGCTACAGACATCTGCGTACAGTTTTTTGAGTGGACATAAATTTTCATTTCTTTTGGAGAAAGGCCCAAGTGTGTAATTGCTGGGTTGTATGGTAGTTGTATGCTTAGTTTTACTGAAGAAAAAAAAACAACCTACCAACGTAATTAAATACTCTATTTTTAACCTCCTGCTGAATCGATAGGTAGGTCCCTTTTTACTTTTTGCTCTCATCTTTGGCTGTTTTTGTCCTTTCGTGATCCAATCTGCCAGACTTTGTTCATTTCATGCATCTTTTCAGGGAAGCTTCTGGCTGTGGACCCTTTCTCCTGTATCCCCCTCCCGTCCCCATTTCATTATTTTCTGCTCTTCCTATGTAGGTATTTTTAACTTCCCACCACGATCTCCTCCTTTGGCCTCTCATCGTTTGGGGTAAATGTTTTAAATTGCCTTGTGCCTGACTTCTGGCCTTCTGAGTCCTCGGCATTCTTGGAGACGGTCTCGTGGCCGAGAGTGGAGGGACCGGCCCCACGTCCACTGTTCTCAGAGCGTCCCAGCGAGGCTGGCCCAGCTCTGCTTGGTCCTTGGCCTGTCCTGACCATGTGACCATGAGTGTCCCCTCCCCCCCTCCCCCAGAGTCAGCCGAGGACACTCACCCCACAGCAGGCTCCTGAGACGGGCCCTGGTGCCCCCGGCCACATTCCTGCCACATTATCTGGTCCCACGGCTGCCCTTCTAACGGTCGCAGGCCTCCCAGGCCTTCCTCGTGACTCTCCCCGCCACCCTCCCCCCGCAGAAGGGCTTCTTGCAGATTCTCCAGGGGTTGTGGCCAGACGGCGCCCAGCGCCTCTGCTTGGCACCCATCCCCGGAGCCTTCGTGGGGTGGCCAGGCCTCTTCCTTCCCCGTCTGGGTGTGTGCCGGCCACCAGCTCCCAGGGGCTCCCTGGCAGGTGACATGCCCTGTGCTGGCGGCAGCCCACTGCTTGGCCTGGGGCACTGCTGCTGTCCTGTCACCTGCATATTGACACACTTCTGTACGTGTGAAAACATTTCACAGTTTCACAAATATAGGACCCTACGGCGGAGGCCCGGCCGTGCCCCGGGGATGGTAGGGGTTCCCAAAGTCACACGGCAACCCCCACCCCAGCGGCACCCAGGCCATCCTTCCTGTCACACGGGGGCTGCCGTGCTCAACAGCAGGAGGGGGACCCCCCTCCCTCCCCGTCTGCAGCGCTCGCTCCCGGGGGGGCAGGGCAGTGGGGGGTGGAAAGGCTGACATCCACTGTCGGGGTGTGGCGCTGGGGGTCCTGGCCGGTGGCATTGACCCCACCAGGGGTTCTCCAGCCCCGCAGTCCTCATGGCTGACAGCCCTTGTTCCTGCAGGCACCGGCCCACAGAGTCCTGGGCGCCTCTCCAGATGGGTCAGGGTGACCGGGGAAGACAAACACTCTGACTCTCAGACCAGAAGGGACTGTAAGACCTCATCAGGCGGGAGGGTGAGATGTGGCCACCGGTGGTTTCTGTCCCCCTGGCCTGAGGAAACAGAAAGCCCCCAATCCAGGGGACAAACGTAGCAAGGGAGGCCCCCCAGGTCCTGGTCCCAGGCCGGAGGCTCTGCGAGGCCTCAGAAGCAGAAGTCACACAGCAGCCCTCGAGGCCAGACCCCGGGGGTCCATCTGTCCGCGTGGCTGGCAGTGTCTGCCTTACCTTTGCCGGGAGCTGGGAGACCCCACGGGAGGAACACGGGTGCTCACCCTCCCCCACTGGCTGTTGGGCACCTCTGGGCAGCTCTGGTGATGGCGAGGACGGGGCTCGGTAGGACCTTTGTCTGGGAGGACACATGTCCAGGGGGTCGAGAGCCTTGCTGGGCCAGATCTGCTGAGTCCCCAGGAGCGCGAGTCTGCTCGGCAGGCCCCCAGTCCCACAGCAAGCGTCCATGCAGGGACCCCGTGTCTCCCACCTGTAGCTTCAGGGCTCCCCCACCCCAACCTAGGGCCAAGGCCCTTCCAGGCTGCGAGGATCTGAATTCAAAGATGCCGGAGGCGGGTGGAAGGCTCCGGGCAGCACCAAAGAACAGCTACTGGGCTGCTTGGGATGAGAGCCCAGGATCTGCTGGCTGAGCCTTGGTCCCGGCCTCAGCCCCAGAGCCGGAGGCTCCCGCAAAGCCGGGGTTTGGGTCCCGCAAGGGCCCTCTGGTGTCCAAGTGTCGGTAGCCTCTGTCTGGGCTGCGAGCTCCCTCTAAGGTCCAACGCCCGGCCTGGGGGTCCCTTCACAGCCTCCCATTGAGGGGTGTCCCAGGGTTCCCCAGGGTCAGGCCTGACCCCCCACACCAGCTGCAGCACCAGCACTGGAGGCCACAGTCAGTCACTCCCCTGTGCCCTTGGCAGGGGCCTCATCTGTCCACTGGACCAAAACCCAATGACCCTGCCCCAGGGCCCAGGGCACAGCTCGGGGCTGGCAACACCGGTGGTGATGGGGGAAGACCCGCCATGACCCCTGATGGGGCCGGCCCTCCCTCCCCTGGCACTGCGACCCCAGGGGCCTCAGTCCCGCCAGCCTAGCTGGAGATGGAGGGGGGCCACCAGCCGGTGTCACACACACCGAGAGTCGCTAACACACCCGTGGCGCGCACACGGGGCAGCTGCCGTCACTCCGCTGCGCCCAGACGGCCCCTGCCAGGGCTCTTGGGCTCGGACACGCTGGACCCTCCCGCTGACCGTTTGCCTCCCTTGCCCCAGCTCAGGCGTTGTTCTGGGCCTGTGTCCCCAGCTCCGAACCAGCTGCAGCAGCAGCCGGCCTTGCAACTTTGCCAAGTTCTGAATTCCTGGACCTGTGAGTGTATTCACTTTCATTTCTGCTCACAGAGTGGGCCTTCCTCTCCACCTCACTTCCTCCTGGTACACCCAAGGCCAACGGCACCCAACACACGCACAGCACACTCGCACACACACAGTGCACACTTGCACACATGCACACACAGCACACTTGCACACACGCACAGCATTCTGGTTTCCACTTCTGCCCCAGCTGCGGGCTCTGGCCCCTCGCAGCCTACCTGCCAAGAGACCACAGGTGTCTTTATCAGCATCACGTGGGCCATCATTCCAGCTCTGCTATCAGCTCTCACAGCCTCTGGGACCGAGCAGGACCCTATTCTGAGAATAGGACTCCCCCCTCCATGTCCTCTGCCTGCCTTCTGTCTGTAGAAAAACTTCAGTCAAAGAACAAATTTAGGGGACTTCCCTGTGGCACAGTGGGTAAGAATCCACCTGCCAACACAGGGACACGGGTGTGAGCCCTGGTCCGGGAAGGTCCCACATGCCACGGAGCAACTAAGCCCATGTGCTACCGAGCCTGTGCTCTAGGGCCCGCGAGCCACAACTTCTGAGCCTGCGTGCCAAGAGCCCGTGCTCTGCAACAAGAGAAAGCACCACAATGAGAAGCCCGTGAACCACAATGAAGAGTAGCCCCTGCTCGCTGCAACTAGAGGAATCCTGTGCACAGCAACGAAGACCCAATGTAGCCAAAAAAAAAAAAAAAAAAAAAATGGATAAATTTAACTAGAGAAGTGAGAAAATGCAGAAAAAAAGAAAAAGTCAAACGAAATAAAATAATAGTAGTTTAGCCATTAAACAAAGTCAAGGACCTTTAGTTCCTCCTCAAGGGCTATAGATTACATTCTGAGCCCTGTTCCTTGAGCTGTTTGGCAGATACTGAAACCCCCACCAGGGGGAGGAAGTGGCCCAAGCACATAGACCCCAGACCAGTTGGAACCAGAAGGTTGATGATGTTGACTCCCGATTACCTCACCACCAACCAATCAGAAGAATTGCACCAGCTGATCACATACTCCATAACCCCCCTCCCTCACCCTGTCTTTAAAAACCTTTAAAATCCTTCCCCTGTAAGTCTCTGGGGGTGTTCGGGCACTAGCTGCCTGGACTCCTTGCTTGGCGCCTGCAATAAATGCCGTCCTTTCCTTCACCAGGACCCGGTGTCAGTAGGTTGGCTTTACTGCAGGGGCGAGCAGACCCAAGTGCAGAGTTCAGTTCGGTAACACCAGTAGCCTGTCTGCTAAGCCAATGCCACATCATTTCCGGTCTAGGGCTTATTTGTTACCACAGCATCACCTGGTCTATCCTGACTAATACAGAAAAAGGTTCTGTATGGAAGCAGGGTGCTTCCATAACAAAACATCTCAATCAACAAACACGTGCCTAAGTCACCGTGACGCTGGGCAGCACGCTTCACAGCACACAAGGTGGGGCTCAGTTTGCCTGGTCTCGCTGGCCTAGCTGCTGTGTCAGGGTGTTGGCTGCTGTCCCCAGACCTTGGCTGGCTCCACACCACCTGTGTCTCTTCCTCGAGGAGGCTGGCCAGGGTGTGCTGTCTTCACAAGAATCAACTGAGTCATATGACTAAGACCAGTGCCAAGGGGCAAAGCTCCCCAGCCATCGTGGCAGGGCACCTCCAAGTCCCATAGCAAAAGCGTGGGCACTGGAAAGGTGAGGCCTGGGGACATGGACACAACTTGTCAACTTTAAAGTCAAAAGCTGCAGGACCAGGAGGTGGCACACCCCGACCTGATGTGTCGCCTCCTGGAGATTCAGACCTGGAGGTGCACGCCGGAGCCAGAGGGCTTTGGGGAGGCAGAGGATGTGTTCTGTGTGTGAGGAGAAAAAGTTGTCTGGTGAGCAGAGGGGCCGTGGTGGAGGAGGTAATACTATGTGCTGGGCACACAGAAGGACTGCATTTCCCAGCCTCCCCTAGACCAGCGTGGTCACCCAGGGTCACGTGACTGCATTCTGCCCAGTGGGATTCGAGGGGAAGTGAAACAAGCTACTTCTCACCCTCCTTTCAAGGTGGCCTTGGAGGCCACAAGTTTCCAGAAACAGAAGATGGGGAAGAGGTACGCAACCCACATGAGACTGCATGTGGGTGGAAAGACAACCCCTGAGATTTCCGGGTGTGTTTGTTACTGCAACAGAGTCTAGTTTCAGACTGCGGTGGCTGGAACAGGGTAGACGTGCAGGTCCGCAGTCCCCACTGCAGGACTCCTGATTCAGGAACGCTGGGGTGTGGCCAGCCATCCTGTCCTAACAAGGCTCCCCAGGAGTGCAGTGTCCTTCCGACTGAAAGGAGTCACAGACTCTGAAACGGCAGGACCCTGTGGGGCTCCTTGGCAGGAAGCTTTGCAAACAGTTGCTAATCAGGGAAGGGAGGGGGATGCAGAGACAAGGGAGGAATAGCCAGGAAACAACAGTGCAGCCTTGGGGCAGGGTCCTGGTTCTCCCTCAAGGGATACACACAACATCTTTGAGCTCCTTACAGAACTAAGACCCCAAACAAATGGAAGACGTTAGCGGTTCTTCATTCCAGAGAAGCTTATCAGGAGACCACCTGAGGCCAGATTAAAGGAGTGCAGGCCTTGCACACACCCTGACTCTTATCAGCAACCCCCCCCCCCACCACCGCTCTTGAGCCATTGCTATAAAACTCCTCACCAAATCCACCAGGGTTGGGACACATGGTTTTTCAGGGCAGGAGACCACTGTGTCCCCCTTTGTCTGGCAAAGCAATAAAGCTATTCTTTTTTACTTCACCCAAAACTCTGTCTCAGACTTCCCTGGTGGTGCAGTGATTAAGAATCTGCCTGCCAATGCAGGGGACATGGGTTCGATCCCTGGTCTGGGAAGATCCCACATGCCCCAGAGCAACTAAGCCTGTGTGCCACAACTACTGAGCCCATGAGCCACAACTACTGAAGCCTGAGCACCTAGATAAGCCACCTCACTGAGAAGCCCATGCACTGCAACTTAGAGTAGCCCCCGCTTGCTGCAACTAAAGAAAGCCCGTGCGCAGCAACAAAGACCCAACACAGCCAAAATCATAATAATAATAAATAAATAAATAAATAAATTTTAAAAACTATTTTTAAAAAAGAAACTTTTATATTAAAAAAAAAAGGAAAACTCTGTCTCTGAGATTTGATTTGAATTCACTGCACAGAGGCCACGTTTTCGGCATCAACACAAGCAAGGGCGCGATTAGTGTGGAGGACGGGTGTTCTAGGCTGCTGGCTAAGACATGAAGACAGGAACGGCAGGAAAATAGGTGCGCGTGACAAAGCAGGTGTGAAATAAACACAGGGTGAGCTGGAAGGATGGACGTGGGGAGCCTGGGATCTTCAGACTCAGAGGTGAGGCAGTTCCCAGGCTGATGCTATCCGAGGGGTGACAATGGGCTCACAGGTGGAGTGATGGTCACCAGAGATGGGAGGTCAGGGGTGTTGAGTGCGTTGCCCCACCTGGGATGGACACAGGGCTGGGCTGGAGAGGAGGACCGTGAGCTGGTCCCTTCCAGGTCCAGCACACCTGTCTCCATAGATGGAGATGCTGTCCCCTGCTGATGTCAGGCTCTTGGAACAATTCCAAAGACACGAATATTCATCAGGGTCCCCAGAGAAACAGAACCAACAGACTCTGTGTGTACACAGAAGGAGAGTGATTACCAGGAACTGACATGCCAACAGGGAGGTGGCGAAGTCCCAGCACCTAGAGTCCAAGCAGGAGAACCGGGAGAGGTGACGGTGTCAGTTCTAGTCCAAAAGACAGCGGCTCGAGATCAGAGAAGGGCCCACATTTCAGTCTGGATCTGAAGGCAGGAAAAGGCTGTGTCCCAGCTCCTCCGTCAGACCCCTCCCTCTCACCGGGCCTTTCCTTCCATTCGGGCCTTCACCTGCTTGGACAAGGCCCACCGTGCCATGCTGGGGAGGGCCATCTGCTTTATCCAGCCTACACATTCCAACGCTAAGCTCCTCCAGAAACACGGACACACCCAGGATAAGGTCTGGCCAAACGTCTGCGGCCCCCCGTGGCCCAGTCAGGTTGACACACACGATGAAGCCCCTCATGTGGCTTCTGTCCTTGTAATGGTGTGGAATTCCACCCCACCTCCCCCTTTGGGACCACAGCTGTCACAAGCCCTGAGCTGGTTCAGATGTGACAGGGACAGGGAGCAGAGGGGGCTGGGAGAGGCCGTAGGAGTCGGGTCCTGAGCAGGGAAGGAAAACCAAGTTGAATAAGTGTGTGGATACTGAACACGCCCCTGTGACATGGGATTTAACCCCCCACAAGGCTCCTGGAAGACAGCACTACATCATGGCTAGATTGGCCCTTGGATGCCTGGGGGCAAAAAAGAACCAAATCTAAGTGTCCAGGGCTGTGTAACAAAACACCAGGGCCTGGGCGAAGTGGACAACAGAGGTTTATTCTCTCACAGCCTGGAGGCTGGAAGTCCAAGGTCAAGATGTGGGCTTGGCTGGTTCCTCCGAGGGCTGTGAGGGAGAATCTGGCCCAGGCCTCTCTCCAGCTCCTGGCGGTTTGTTGGCGATCAGTGGGGTTCCCTGGCTTGGAGAAGCATCAGCCCGGCCTCCGCCTTCATCTTCACGGGCCTTCTTCCTGTGTCTGTGTCCAGTCTCCCCGTGACCTTCCCTTATCAGAACACTCGTCCCTGGATTTAGGATGCACTCTGAATGCAGGGTGAGCTCTTCTTGAGCTCAGTGACTTAATTCCCTCTGCAAAGGCCCTATTTCCAAATACGGTCACACTCTGAGGTGCTGGGGATAGGATGTCAACATACAAATTTGTCAGGGACACAGTTCAGCCCATAACATCACCCTCCTATCGTGGAACCAGACAAGCAGGGGTGACGGTGGGGGGGAGGGGGGGCTAGCTGGAGGGGGAGTGGGTGGACGTGGCCCGTGGCTTGAGTTGATAGCTCGCGGAGGGTCAGCAGCATTAAGAAGTACAGGTGCGCCATCAAGAGGCCAGCCCCGGGCCGCCCAGCCCAGGGGCCCCTGCACAGCCTCTGGAGAAGCAGGACCAAGGCCCTTCCTTATGCATAGATGTCCTCGTCCTGTCCCTCTCAATCTTGGAGCCGGGGGCCCCCCGCAAAGGATCAGGGTCTGGCCAGCATTCTTTGACCTGGTCAAGGGCGAGAAGGATAACAGCCTATGAGCCATTGGGTGTTCGTCTCTGGCATCTGAGCAGGAAGCGTGGGGAAAGCTCAACGGTTAGAAGCAAAAGAACCGGAGACACTTTAAGGTGGGCGCCGGCTCTGCACGGGCTCCTGGGGCCGAGGGGCCATGCTCCCCCGGGAGAAGGAGGGGGCCACTGCGTCCTGGGCTTCTGGAGTCTGTCCTGGGTGCCGCCCGCCCTGTGCCTGAGATTGGAGGTCTGTCCCTGTAACCACGTGGTCCTCCCAGCTCCCTCACCACCAAAATCAGGTTTCCTGGTGATCTGCAGGAAACATTTGGGGAGACGTCCCTGGTGGCACAATGGATAAGACTCTGCACTCCCAATGCAGGGGGCCTGGGTTCAATCCCTGGTCAGGGAACTAGATCCCACATGCTGGCTGCAACCAGGAGTTTGCATGCCACAACTAAGGAGCCCGCCTGCCCTGCCACAACTAACACCCAGCGCAACCAAATAAATATTTTAAAAAATACAAAAACAAAACAAAATACCACTAAAAAACTGTCAGCAAAATAATCAGATGGATTGACTCCTACTTAAGTGCAAAATAATAGAAACATATTGAATTAAAAACATTTTGGAGATAATAAAATAAACATGGAGAGAGGGCTTGGGAACCCCGGGGGTGGGGTGCAGGCAGGACATCACCCGGGGAGGATGAAAACCTCCACAGAGGACCCGGAGCAGGAGCCGGGGGACAGGGGAGCCCCAGGGAGCCCCCCCACACCTGGCCTCCCCAGAGTGTCAGCCTTGGGGGCAGCATCTATGCCCGATCTGGGCCCTGCTGCATCCTGGGGCAGGAGGGCGTGACACTGGGTACCTGACCTCCTACAGCGCTGGGCACCCGCTTCCCTCAGACCCCGTCCCGGGCCACATGCCCCTCCTGCTCCCTCTGCCCCACAGAGCCCGCAGGCTCGGGGGGCGGGGGGGGGGTTGGGGGAGCCGTCTTCTCCCCCAGGCGTGGCCCATCTCCGGGCTGAGCCTGGGTGGCTCACTTCTGGGCACAGCGGGGAGGGGCACAGCCTCCGCTTCCCCCAGCCCTGAGCTCAAGGGTCCAGAGCCCTTCCCACCGCCCACCCCACCTGAGCGCTGGGTCAGCTGGGCTCCTCGCTCTGCCCGCCTGGGGCCAAGGCTCCAAGTCCCCATGGGAGCTGGCTGAGGGGGGTCCCTGTTCCAGCGGCCCCGAGACTTGGGAGTTCCTGCGATCGCTGTGACCGGGGCTTGTGCTGTGAGGGGGGCCGGTGGGGGGTGCGTGAGCTCAGAGGTTGGGAGGGGAGGAGGGGCAGCAAGAGCATGGGGGCCTGGAAGAGACGCGAGAGGCCCAGAAGGCGAGCGGGGCAGAGTCCGGAAGCCAGAGACCCACTGCCCGGGGCAGTTTCAGCGAGACCTGCAAAGCCGAGAGCTCAGCCTGCACTGGACCCACGTGCTGCCCAGACCCCCATGGCCAGCGGGAGCGGGGGCGCTGCTGACCAGGGCCCCAGTTCTAAGGGGGACTTACAGCAGCACGTGGCCCAAGTGGGTGGTGGGGACTGGGCCCCAGGAAGTCCCCAAGGAGAAGGGCTGCAGGACTCAGTGCTCCCATCTGCCCGCCTGGCCAGCTGAGCATGTTGTTTGAGGTCGAAGGTCACCTGGCTGCACCCAGACCCTGGGATCAGCTCAGGTACAGCACCTCAGGCTGGGCCAGTGCCCCCAGTCCCCTGCCTCTCCGCCCCCCGACCCCCACCCACCTTTCCAGAGCCTCTGGTGTATTCCGGGGAGAGGGATGGACAGAGGGGAGGGGGAGCCCCATCTCACCTCCCAGCTGAGGCCCCATCTGACCCCCATCCCCCCAGACTCAGCCGTCTCCCCGCTCCCCTGCACTTGTGCCCCCTCGGGAAATGGCCCCTCCACTCCCACAGGGCAGCCAAACCTGGTGCACCCGCGGCGCCCCCTCCAGCAAGCCCCCTGGCCTGTTCCCACATGGTCAGGCGGTCACTCCATCCTGCCTCCTCATCACCCACCTGGGCCCCTGGACGACCCCCCCCCCCCACACACACACCTTGAATCCATCCTCAGAGGGGCCACCAAAGGCGTCCAAACACCTAGAGAGCACTGCGCCTCCTCTAAGACCTCCCTGGAACCCCACTGCCAGAGGTCAGATAGCGGCTGCTTGGGGGGGCCTTCGAGACCCCAGAACCTTTCCCTGCCCTCCGCCCCTCATCCGCTGCTGCCCTCCCACCTCCATTTGCTGGTCTCGATTTTAAATTTTCTCTCCTGGTTATTTGATTATTTGGTATTGATTTGGAAACCAGCGCTGAGTCCTTTGGTGAAGCGGCGAGAGTAGGCAGTATTGATCGCTATTCATTTTCCTTAATCGTAAGAATGGAAACCTTATCACCCCCCATCACCACGGTTTGCATACAGAGGACCCTGCCCCCACCCCCCAGCCTCCGTCTCCATCAGCACGACCCCGCCTGGTCCACAGCCTCGGGACTCTGGGCCCCGCTCCGGAGAGACCCATCAGCTCCTCAACGGGAAGCACCAGTGGTTTAAATCTCCGACTCCACTCTCTGCTGTGTCCACCAAACAGGATTCTTGTAGCCTGGGTGCTCCCAGTCCCAGTGTTCAAAGATCCCCTTTTGACCAAACTGCCCATTCTCAGCAGACCCAAGCTGACCCCCACTCCAGACACAGCATCGTTGTGATGTGGGCCCTCCCCGCACACGTGGGAGCCATACTGGACAGTGAATTGTGAGTTTCTTTCCGGGCGCCGTCCGTTTCTCCCTCGGGTCTCAGCAGGGCAGCCGGGACTTGGGGTGCCTCTCTGTGGTCCTAACCATGTTGACATAAACAAGGCTATGGTATCAGAGCTTGTTTGGGGGAGAAAGACCTCTGGCTGGAGGCCTGGACCCCCAGGGGCAAGTTTAAGGGGGCCCCCTGACTCCCTCAGCCTGAGCCTCCCCCAGCCTGAGCCTCCCCCCGCAAGCCGGACAGGGACTGTCTCTGTTCTTCTCTCCAGGGGGGCCTCCTCCAGCTCCCCTGGGCTAAGATTTCCATCCTTCCCAGGGGTCCTGTGGCTAAGCGGTAACAGGATGCTGGGCCAGTGACCAGGAGGAGCCCCTGTAAATAGCGAGCTCACGTGGTAGTGCAGCTCTAGGGGTCCCACGGCCAGTGGGGGGTGGGGGTGGGGCGGCTCTGATGTCCATCGTGGTCCTCGGAGCCCCACCAGCCTCAGTGCGGCTGCGGTCACAGCCTCCAGGCCTCTTTCCCTGCTGGCACCTGGGCCCTCTCACCCTTCCTCACACCCAGAGCAAGACTGAAGGGAGGCCCATGGACCCCCGAAGTTCCTGGCCAGGCCCTGCACCATCAAACTGCCCCAGAGGGACACATTCCACACCTTGGGGATCTCCTAAGAGACATCTCACTGTGCCCTGAATCACGCCCGATCCCTCCCTGCACGAATCCCAAACCATCCCTCGCTCTCTGGTGGTGGATCTGTCCTCCCTCCTTGACCCCTAAGAGGCAGGGAGGGCCCCCCTGGCCTGCGACCCCTTGTCTATCTCTGCCCCTTATCCTGCATGGTCAGCACGGGCCTGGACTCCTGCAGTTACTGACCCCTTGGCCACCCCACCTTCCAAAACACAACTGCCGGCCCCCAGGATCCCCTGGCCTCCCACTGCCCCCAGAATACCCCAGACCCCAGCCCTCCCCTCCCCCAGCTCAGTCCCCTGTTGAACTGGGGTCTCTGCGCTTCCCCGGGCCAGGAGGCCCCCAGAGGGCTTGTCCTGTCCCAGCACCTCGGCCACTTCTGAGCTCCCATCACTACCCCCGATTCTCTAATATACGAAGTGGGAGCTTCATGAGGGCAGGGCCCCCGGGGGAGAGCCGACCGAGGAGGTCAGTGGAGATAACCCTACCCTGCGCTCTGGAGAGGGGGCGCCTCTCACACCCGCTGCCGTGCCTTCAGCATCCCCATTTTAGACCCAAGGACCGAGAGGCTGACTATGCGAAGGACGAGGACAGACCACACAGGACAGCAAATTCTGACCCACGTGAGACGTCCAGGAAGACCAACCACAATCTCTGGGGCAACTGGCCCAGAGGGTGAGGCCACGGCCGGGACCACCAGCTTCCCTATTCTTGCTGCCAACCCAGGAACACCCAGAGAAAGCCCAATATGCTCCCAAACCACTCCTGCACGCCGCTGGGCTGCTTAGCCGACGCCAGCTGCCCCAGGGCTGTGGCCGCCCATCAGAAAGCAGTGAAGCTTCCCTTCTCTCTCACCTTTATTGAGATGTGATTCACATACCATCGAATTCACTCATTTAAAAGGTACAGTTCAGGGGTTTTTATAGGCGCACAGGGCTGAGACACCATCAGCACTACCTAATTTAACACTGCAGCCCCCCAAGAAGAGACCCCACGGGAACCATCAGCAGTCACTCCCTCTGCGCCCCCAGCTCCAGGCAGCCACTCATCTGCGTTCTGTCGGTGGACTGACCTGTTCTGGACAGTTCCTGTAAGCGGAAGCATATAGCACGTGGCTTCTGGGACTGGTTTCGTTCACACAGCATCATGGTTTCAGGGTCGTCACCTCAGAGCCTGTGTCGGTGCTTCCTTCCTTTTTACGGCTGAATAATATTTCACAGTACGGCTACTCCATATTTTGCGTATCTATTAATTCGCCAATGGGCACGTGGGTTGTTTCTACCCATTAGCTGCTGCAAACAGTGCTGGACACATTTCTGGACGGATGTGTGGTTTCGTTTCTCTCAGGAAAGTACCCTGGAGGCATTGCCGAGTGATGTGGTAACTCCATTTAGCTTTTTGAGGAACTGCCGGCCTCTTCTCCAAAATGACTGCACTTTACATCCCCACCAGCCACGTCTGAGGGCTCCAGCCTCTCCACATCCTTACAAACACTTGTCATTTTCTGTCTTTTTTTGTGACAGCCATTCCAGTGGCTGTGAAGTGAACTCACGGTGGTTTGGATTTGCATTTCCCTTGATGATTAGTGATGTTGAGATCTTTCCATGTGCTTATTGGCCACTCTCTACTTTCTTTGGAAAATGTTTATTCAGGAAATTCCCTGGTAAACCAGTGGTTAGGACTCTGCACTTTCACTGCCGAGGGCATGGGTTCAATCCCTAGTCCAGGAACTAAGATCCTGGAAGCGGCGGCCAAAAAAAAGAAAAAAAAGTTTATTTAGAGCCTGTGTCCACTTTTAAGTTGGGTTGTTTGCCCTTCTGTTGTTGTTAAGAGCTCTTTACCTGTTCTGGATATTAGTCTCTTCTGGGATATCTGATTTGTAAATATCGTCTACAATTTGTAAATATCGTAACTGTTTCATGGGCTGTCTCTCCACTTTCTCCATATCTGTTTCATTTAGGGGGGTGGCAGATCTTCGTCTTTGCCAATAGTTTATTTAACACGGGTTCACTGTGGGAGTTATAATAACATCACAACCATACAATAAGCCAATAAAGAAATATCTTACTATAAACAAATGATAGATTAATTACTCCATTGTTCCAGCCAGGAGGAGCTAAAAGGAATAAAGTCCATGTTCAGTTGAGATGTACCTTTTGTACAAAGTTTTTTTTGGTTTTTGTTTAGCTTTTTTTTCTTATATGTATTTATTTGACTGCACCGGGTCTTAGTTGCAGCCCAGGGAATCTTCGTTGTGGCATGCGGGAACTTTTATCTGCAGCATGCATGAGGGATCTAGTTCCCTGAACCAGGTATTGAACCCGGGCCCCTGCATTGGGAGCGCGGAGTCTTGGCCACTGAACCACCAGGGAAGTCCCCTGTACAAAGTTTTGGTTTCTCCAGAGAGCAGATGTCCAGCTGCTAGCATAAAAATAAAAGTCCCTCATTGCTAGAGCACGTTGCTAGGGAACCATGATGCTGGTGTTGGCCGGCAGGCTGATCTCCTTGGAGAGAGGACTGCACATTTGTCACCACTGCTCAAAAAGGAGTCACCTTTACCACAGCGGCAGCTAATGCCCCAAGGGCTCCAGACAGCTGGGTCAGCAGTCTCGCCCAATCTTGGTATTTACAGCCCTAGTGTCCAGGCACCAGAGTTGCTTCTTCACACATTCTTATTGATAAGCCCTGGGAGCCCTGAGCATCTGAGCTCCGATAATACAATCACATCCCGATATAGCTCATTCTTATATCAAAACAACTTTACTTCTTTGTTTGCTATTTTTAATTTTTATTACATATTGGAGTATAGTTGACTAACAATGTTGTGTTCGTTTCAGGTGTACAGCACAGTGATTCAGTTATACGTCTACATCTATCTATTCTTTTTCAGATTCTTTTCCATTATAGCTTATTACAGGGTACTGAGTAGAGTTCCCTGTGCTGTACAGGAGGTCCTTGTTGGTTATCTATCTTACATATACTAGTGTGTGTATGTTAATCCCAGCCTCCTAATTTATCCCTCCTCCCCAAAACAACTTTACTTCTAAACACAACTTCTCTTCTTTTTTGTCTTTGCCATAATCAAGTGGATTAAAACAACTACACTTAAATCTTCAACAGGTGGATCTGAAATCATATCAAATCAATACACAATATCCTTTGACACAGGAGAGTTTAAAATTTTGACCAAGTTCAATTTACCTAGTTTTTTCTTTTTGGCCACGCTGTACGGCTTGTGGGGTCTTAGTTCTCCCATCAAGGATTGAAGCTGGGATACTGCAATGAAAGCACTGAGTACTGACCACTGCACCAGCAGGGAACTCCCTACCTATTTTTTCCTTACTACACTCGTGCTTTTGGGGTCGTATATAAGAAACCATTGTTGGGACTTCCCTGGCGATCGGGAGGACAGGTTTGATCCCTGGTCGGGGACCTAAGATACCGCATGCCATATGGCCGGAAAGGAAAGGAAAGGAAAGGAAAGGAAAGGAAAGGAAAGGAAAGGAAAGGAAAAGGAAAGGAAAGGAAAGGAAAGGAAAGGAAAGGAAAGGAAAGGAAAGGAAAGGAAAGGAAAGGAAAGAAAGGAAAAGGAAAGGAAAGGAAAGGAAAGGAAAGGAAAGGAAACCATTGTGTAACACAAGGTCACGGAGATTTATGCTTTTCTTGAAGAGTTTTATCGTTTCAGCTCTTATCCTGAGGTCTATGATCCATTTTGGGTTAATGTGTGTGTGTGGCGTGAGGTAGGGACCCAACTCCATTCTTTTGCCTGTGGATACCCTGCTGTCCCAGCACCGCTTGTTGAAAAGACTATTCTTTTCCTCAGGGAAGGGTCTCTGCATCCTTGTAGAAACCAATGGACCCTGAACGTGAGGGTTTATTTCTGGACTCCCAATTCGATTCCATTGATCTCTTTGTCCTTACACCAATGCCACACTGCCTTGATCTCTGCAGCTTTGCAGTAAGTTTGAATCAGGACGTGGGAATCCAACAACTTTCTTCTTATTTTTCAAGGCTGTTTTGGCTATTCTGGGGCCCTTGCATCCCCATATAAATTTTAGGATCAGAGAGTAAAAGGCCAGCTGGGATTTTGATAGGGATTTCACTGAAGCTGTAGATCAACTGGGGGATTATTGGCATCATAACCATATTAAGTCTTCTGATCCGTGAACACCACATATCACTTAGATCTCCTTTAATTCCTTTTGCCAACATTTTGTAGTTTTCAGTGTACAAGTCTTAGACTTCTTTTGCTCCATTTATTCCTAGGTATTTTGTTTGTTTGCTGCTGTTACACATGGGATCGTCTTCTTAATTCCACATCTGGATCGCTCATTGCTAGGGTATAGAAATGAAATTGATTCTTGTATATGGGTCTTGTGTTCTGCCAATTGCTGAACACATTTATTAGTTTTAATTTCATGTGTGTGGATTTCTCAGGATTTTCCATACACTACCTCATGCCATTTGCAGAGAGAGAGTTCATGCCTTCCCTTCCAATGTGGGTGCCTTTTTATTCCTTCCTCTTAAATGCTCTGGCCAGAATCTCCAGGCCAATGTTGAATAAAAGTGGCAGGAGTCTGCACCCACATGGATGGACCAAGAGACACTCATACTGAGCAAAGTAAGTCAGACGGAGAAAGACAAACACCGTATGAGATGACTTACATGTGGAATCTAAAATATGACACAGATGAACTCACCTTCGAAACAGAGACAGACTCACAGACACAGAGAACAGACTTGTGGTTGCCAAGGGGTAGGCCAAGTGGGGGAAGGATGAAGTGGGAGGTTGGGGTCAGCAGATGCAAACTAGTATATATAGAATGGATAAACAATAAGGTCCTACCGTACAGCCCAGGGAGCTATATTCAATATCCTGTGATAAATCATGGTGGAAAAGAATATGAAAAAGAATGTATACATGTAACTGACTCACTTTGCTGTACAGCTGAAATTAACACAAAGAAAGTTTGGGATCCCTGTCTTGTTCCTGATCTGGGGTGGGACGCTTTCAGACTTTTACCACTAGGTGTGGTGTCAGCTGTGGCCATTTGCAGATGCCCCTTATTGAATGGGGGACATTCCCTTCTATTTTGAGTCTGTCGAGTTGTTTTCACTGTGAAAGAATGTTGCATTTTGTCAAATGCTCTTCCTACGTCTATAGAGATGATCATCTAACTTCTGTCCTTTATTCTGTGAATATGGTGTAGTACATTTTTCAGATATTAAACTCTTCCCTTTTTTTCGTTTTTGTTTTTTTGGTTTTTGTGTTTTTAATATAAACCTGTCTGCCTCGGGGAAGGCCTCTGAGTCCCTGACAAATGCACTGAGGGTGGCTGACTGCACTGCACACAGCAGGCTCTGCAGATACAGTCTGTTTGTCTCATTTAGGTGGTCTTTGTTTATTTCCACAGGAAATGAAGGCAAAGAGGCGGGGTTCAGTGATTGCTCCCCTCCCCCCGGACAAAACGAGTGCCCCAGGAGAGCAGTGAGTCACCAGCTTCGGGCAGAGAAGCCTCTCCTTCTAACAAGCTTAAAGGAGGCCCTGGCCTCCTGCCTCCCACGGGCCAGGCCTTGCTGCGAGGGCCTGGGCCTGCGGTCGCCTTCCACTGCAGATGGGGACATGGAGGAACCAGCCCGAAGTCACCAGGAGGCGAAGACTCAGGCCAAACCCAGCTGGGCAGCAAAGACTGCTGGTCCTGCCAGCTGCCGGCTGTACCCCCATCAGCTCCCTTCCTAGGGCGGTCAGGGCTGCCGAGCAGGGGAAGCACAGGGAGGGGGGACTCCTATCCCAGACATGGCAAGCCCCACCCCACCCTC
Source organism: Hippopotamus amphibius kiboko (assembly GCF_030028045.1). Classification (NCBI taxonomy): domain Eukaryota; kingdom Metazoa; phylum Chordata; class Mammalia; order Artiodactyla; family Hippopotamidae; genus Hippopotamus; species Hippopotamus amphibius. Next base: position 131,626,581 of record NC_080188.1, on the reverse strand, counting down.
ATTCTCTAATACAGCCCATCTGGGAGCTCGTCCATGTGTCCTGGAGCTAGGACCGGAGCTCTGCGATCCAGCCCACAACAGGAGCCTCCCCCCAGATGTGCTCCCGGCCCCCAGTTGCACAGGCAAACACGTCATGTCACCGTGTCACCGCTGCCTGTGATGGTCACTATTTTGTCAACATGACTGGCCCCGGGTGCCCAGATGAGACAGCACTTCTGGGGGAGTCTGGTGGGTGTTTCCAGGTGAGATCAGTATTGAACCCTGGATACAGGAGAGCAGGCAGCTCCCCTCCCCCCACTGTGTGGGAGGGCACCACCTGGTCCTGGGAGGCCTGAATAGAACAGGAGGGGGGAGAACATGCCATTTTCTGGCCCCACCCCTTCAGCTGGGACGCTCATGTCACCTCCTCCTGCCCTCAGACAGGGGTTTACACCATCCGCTCCCCAGGTCTCAGGCCTGCAGACTCAGACTGGATGATGTCACCAAGCTGGCCTTCGGGGGGCCGCCAGTGTGCGGACGACGGGTCATTCCCAGCCCCCATAACCAGAGGAGCCAGGCCTGAGGCTCCCCTGCAGAAACCCTCCAGTCACTCCCACCGCGGCCAGAATCCAGTGTGGCCCCACTCTAGCCTTTGGGCCCAAGAGCCAGCCCACCTGGCCCCTGACCTCAGACCTCACAGTCCAGCCCTCCTCCCACATCCCTCTGCTCTCACCCCCACCAGCTTCCTTTCCCTTCCTCCAACCTCCCCCCCCCCCCTCCGCTGCCTGGAATGCTCCCCCAGCACTCTGCAGGGAGGCTCCATCACTGACTCCTGCCAGGGCCCACGTGAGCAGTGCCCCCCCCAGACTCTGTCAAACATCCTCAGAACCCCCTCCCCTCTGGCACTGGCATGATCATCATGGGGTGACATCTGTCACCCTCACCAGGGCCTAAGGTCCGCAAGCGAAGGGGTCCTGGCCGTCCAGCGCCTCACTGCCAGAGCCTGGACTATCACTGGGCACACAGCTGGTGCTCACTAAATGCAGGACTTAAGAAGAGGACAGGACAAGCTGGCCGGCTTTGACGCACCAACCCCACATGTGCTCGTGGCTCTTACACAAGCATGACGCCAAAACAAACTTTAAAATAAGCCACCAAGAAAACTACAAAACTAGCCGAGTCCCCATGCGTACGACGGGGCTGCTCTGTCTCATACGGTAGCCACTGGCTACCCACGGCGGTTGAAATTTAAACCACTGTACAATGAACAAAATGAAAACTTCAGTCCCCAGCGGTGGCACTGGCCACGTTCCGAGTGGTCAGCAGTCACTCGTGCCACGGTTACTGCCGAAGCAGAGCTCCCATCTCTCCAGCTGCGTGTCACCCTGCCGTCCCCTGGGGAGAGAGCTTCACGAGTCACCTCTCTGCCTCCTCTTTAGCCCGGGTGGTGAGGGCAGTGTGGCCCTCAGGAGACTGCAAGAGGGTGGGGCTGGCCCCCTGGGGTCCTGGCACCACCAGGGTGTGCATGAAATACACAATGCCTGGAAGTTCTATAGGCGGCTTGGGCCTCTTGGACACAGCACTGGCCTAAGGGACACCCTCTCTGTGGCCTTTCCAGCACAGACTCCCCTAACAGGCTCAGGGATAACCGGTTCCATGGACAAGGGCCTGGCGGCCTACACTCGCCTTCCAGGGTCTTCAAGCCAGGGCCTCATCACCCTCCACCCCGGGTTCCTGTCCCAGGAGCGCTGTGAACAAAGCGCGCTGCTGTCTGGGCACAGCTGTCTTTAGTGCGTCACCTCCTCCAGGCGGCCTCCTAGGACAGTCCCAGGCGCCCTCCTAGGCCGGGGTGCTGACTGCACCAGGTCTGACACCCCGAAGTGTGTGCGCGAAGTAGGGGGAAGAGGCGCGCAACCCCTGCCCCGAGACCGGGCTGGGGGGCTGGGGCAGCGGCCGCGCCGCACTCCCGAGGCGGGGGCGGGGCTCGGGGCGGAGCCTGTGGGGGCGTGGCCTCGGCGCCCTATAAGCTATGGAGCGGGGCGCGCGCACCCGGCCACAGAGCGAGCGCGCAGCGGCGGCGGAAACCCAGGCGCGTCCCGGCCAGGCCTCCCGCGCCCTCAGTCCGCGCTCCTCCGCGCCCCGCGTCCGCGCGCCCCGGCCGCCCGCCAGACCCCCCGCCAGGCCCCCCGGCCCAGCGCCCGCCAGGTCCCCCGGCCCCCGGCCCCGCGCCCGCCGCCCAGCACCGGCCCGCGCCCCGCAGGCCGCCCGCCGCCCGCGCCGCCATGGGGGTGGAGGGCTGCACCAAGTGCATTAAGTACCTGCTCTTCGTCTTCAATTTCGTCTTCTGGGTGAGCCTGGGCCCGGGGGCGGCGGGTGGGGGGCGGGCGCTTCCGGAGCCCGGCAGGCCGCGCGCCCCGCTAGGCCCCGCCACGGGGGCGCATCCGGGCCGCCGAGTTGCGGGGCCACCTGTGTGCGCTGGGCGCGTGGGGCGGGGGGCGTTTCTAGGCCGGCCGGTCGCCACGGTGGGGGTCGTCCGGGGCCGCCCCGCCCCTCGACGGCGGGGCGGGGGGTGGGCCCCGGCACGTTTGGACCCAGAGCCCCGCGGCCGGGCCGGGCCGTTAGGGGACCTGAGGTCTCTTCCCGTTTGGTGATGGTGGTGGCGAGGGGGGTGCGCGCTCCGGACCCAGTGCCCGGCCGTCGCTCGGCCCTCCCGGCCAGTTTCTGGACCACCCTGCTCCGCCGGGACCGAGGGGCTCGAGGGCGGGGCTCCAGACGCCCCGCCCCCATGAGCTCATCGGGGCCACCGCCCCTAGATGGGCGGCCCAGTGCGGGGAGCGGCGCACACTCTGCTGGAGTCTTGGGGACCGTCCGCCGCACCGTGGGGCCAGCCCAGTTTACCCTCCTGCCTGTGGTCGCCACCCTGGGGGTCGTATGGGGGTCCGAGCCGGGGCAATGTGCAGACAGGAAGCGCTCTGGGCCCCGGTGGCCCGCGTGCTGGGGTGCCTGCACCGTGGTGCCCCCACCGCCCAGTTTGTGGGGCCCCATCCTCCTCCCCTCCTCACCCAGACTGAGATTCCAGCCCGTCCTCGCCCTGGGGCGCCCTGGAGGCTGCAAGGGGCGAGGGGCTGGGCGAGTGTTCTGAGTTGGCCCAGGCAGGGGGCCTGGAAAGCTAGGGTCTCTGGGCTCCGGGGGTGCTGGAGCTGGGTGGATGCGCAGATCTGGGCTTGGGCAGCCGCTTTGGAAAGAGCTGCCCACTGGTTGGACGTCTCGGGGTGCAGGAGGGTGTCCTGGGGTCTCTGGGCGGCTGGCCTGATTTGTGTTTCCTGATCAGTCTTAACTGCTGGCCAGTCACTGATGAAGCTTTGGCTTTTGTTTCCATTTCCTGTCAGTGTTGGGGTTAGGGGGGTGGAGATCTCCTTCTGGCCTGGAGGGACCAGGCATGGATGTGGGGAGCCCCTCTCACAGCTGTGCCCTGCCTCCCCCCGCGGTCCCCAGTGCAGGGACTCAGGCCCCCTCCCGCCCCTCTTTGCGTCTCCGACACCTTAGGCTGCTCACCGCTTGTCACGGAGGACCAGGACAACGGCTGGTGGATGCTTTATTTCTCAAGTTGACGCGGGAGGGTGAACTTTTAAAATGGCTCCTGGGAAAGTGTGTGGGCCTGGGGACATCTGTTTGCAATCTGGACGGCCAAGGGTCTCAGGGCGGACCTCGGGGCACTGAGGTGTTTGGCGTGGGGAGGGCAGAGACTGGACTTGGAGTGGGGGTGTCCCGTCCTACTTGCAGGGGCACCGGTGGGGGCTTGTAGCCAGCAGCCTCTGCCCAGGGGTCGGAGCAGTGAGGCTGTCAGGATGAACTGGGATGGGCCGGCCCCTGAGACTGTCCTAACCAGCAGAGTCTCGGAGGGCCCTGGGGGGAAGGGAACTCAGCAGGAGGGGATTCTTGACTGAGTGTTGGGGCTGGGTAAGTCCCTCCCACCTGCACAGCCTGGGAGGTCTCCAGGGCAGGCTCCCCCCACCCCCAGCTCAGCCTGGGTGCGTCTGGTAATTTCCCAGGCTGCCGTGGTGGAGGCCTGACACATCTCGCCTTGGGCCACTCTTTATTCAGGCTTAAGGAATTGTTTCCGAGGCCTCTCCCCTTCCCTCCCTCCCTGGGCGTGCCCAGCGGAGCTTTGAGACCCGCTTGCTTCCAGTGGCAGTGAGACCCCACCCACTCATGCTGGGCTACCCCCTGCGGTGGGATGCCGGGCAGAGCCAGGAGGGGGCGGGGCCTCCGCCCAGCTGGAGCCCTTCTCTGTGCACCCTGCCCCCACCCCCATCCCCCCCCCAGCATCCCTTGGCCGAGAGCATGGTGCCAGGGGCTTGGACCCGAGTGGAGTTCCCCTTCCTGGCTTGCTCCCCTCTGAAGTGGGGGTCCCATCTCCTGGGTTGTTGTCAGACTCGTTCAGGAAATGGGTGTTGGGTCTGGTGGCTGGCAGGGAAGACCACTCTCCTTGGCTGGTGTAGGCATGCTTGGGGAAGGGGCTTGGGTGCCTGGAAGGGCCCAGCGGTGGGGGGGGAGGGAGGGGGGGGTCCTGGTGCCCAGCCCCCCCCCCTGCACTGTGCACCTGGCCACAGCGCAGGAAGGGGGTGCTGGGAGTGGGCGCTGGGCCAAGAGCTAGAACACGGGTGTCTGGGTCTGGATCTGGGCACTTCGAAAAGTTTTGTTTCAGAGAGTAATGCCCTCCCCTGTGGGAGGCAGCATCAGAGGCGGCGGGGGCGGGGTGGGGGGGTTGCTGCCCAGAAAGGAGACTGTGTTGATGCTCTAGCAGGGGCCTGGGATTCCTGCCCCACGGGGCGGGACCAGAAGCTTCCTGGCGAGGTGCTGGGCCTCAAGGCCCTGCTGCTGGAGCAGGGCTTCCGCCCCTGCTTCCCTGCTCACCCCACTCGAGTGGGCAACCCGGAGGGAGCAAGTGCCCTTTGTGAGCCCTGCTTGCCTTATCTGTGAGATGGGTGGGAGCACAGCCTCTGCTGTGTGCCCTGGGACGGGCAGCTCCTGCAGCCAAGGGCAGTCAGGGCTTCCTTCCAGAGGCCGGGCTGGGAGCGGGGCTGATGAGAAGCCTCCTTAACTGACTTTTAATTCTGCTTCCAGACAGCACAGGACTGTCCATCACTTAGCGGTTCTGTCGCCTGCCCTCTAGGAGATGGGATGTGACCCAGGCGGGCTTGGGCCAGGGGCGGGTTTCAGTGGGAGGGCGAGTGGGCTCTCCAGTGCCCCTGGGCGTCTGGCTGCTGAGCTTTGGGGAAACGGCTATTGGGCTGGGCCAGGCGGAGAAGAGGAAGTCTGTGGTCTGTGCCCGGGACTGGCTGGCCCTAGGCAGAGTGTCTGGGCATCAAGGGGTGCATGGCTGGAGCCAGAGGTGGGGAGCCTGGGGCCCTGGCTGGCTCTGCTCCAGTGCCGACATGGTGTCCACCCCCATCCCCCGCCCAGCCCATGGAGCCTCCAGAAATTCCCATCTCACACTGCTTTGAAGTCCAGACAGGGAGACGGGGCCCCCTCCCAAATAATCTACCCCCACGCCTTCTTTTCAGCACCTGAAATCCCATGACAGGGAAGAGCCTGGGCCACGAAATCAATAAGGTTTAGAGTCCAGGCCCCTGTGGGAGGGGCGGACATCACCTTTGCACTGGGGCAGTGTTTTGGAGAGGGCCCCAGGTAGGGGTGGGGGAGAAGTGCGGGGGGCCTGGGCTGGGCCTGCAGCAGGGGCTGGGGGATTTTCCACCTTGGAGGCAGCGCTGCCCCATGGCCGGGACCCCTCACACTGCACGGAGCACCAAGCTGACTTCACATGGGCCCTTTCCATGCAGCCTGCAGGTGCAGTTTGACCCAGCACGCCTGCTTCCAGAGCCTCTGGACTTCAGTGCCCCCCAACCCCCACACACGCTTTGTACTGTGGGGCCTAAGCCCCTCCTCCTGATGACACAGCAGGGGCTGCTTCCCACAGGAGTACCTGGGGGCTCCTGGTGGGCCCCCAGATGCTGGGGGAGTCCATGCAGGCGGGCAGGGGCCTGGCCTCAGGAGCGGCCGATCCGCTGGCCATGGGTCTCGCTTCCCAGGCTGGCCGCCAGCACATGGCCGCAGCAGTGCCTGTTGGGGGCAGCTGCCCTCCCTGGGTGTGCTGGGCTCAGTGGGCAGGGAGGCATCTTAGAGCTGGGGCTCGGAGGGTGGTGCCTGGTCCCTTAAGTGCCTCAAATTGGTGGTGAGGATGCTGTGGGCAGGGGGGTCGAGCGCCTAGGCATAGAGTCTGAGTACCGCAGAGGCCCGGGGAGCAGGCAGCCCCCGGCACTCTTCCTTGAAGCTGTGCCCCTTCTAACTTTGGAAAGTTGGTGCTCCCTCGGCCCGCAGTTGCTTGGGTAATGGGATGATTGTGGAGAAGGTGAAGAGTGGGAAGCAGGACCTTGCAGAGCGGGTGAGTGGGGGGTGGCCCCCTGGCATCCAGAGCTGCCACATAGGAATCTTCTGTACCGAGTGCTGCACCCCGGTCGGCCTGGGTCATAACTCTTCCTCGGGGAAGGCTGACAGCGCCCTGTAAGCTGCCTTCCTCATCCGTCCCCTGCGGGTGGGTGTCGAGTGTGGTTCTGCGCTGCAGCCACCGCCTGCTCCTGGCAGCGGATGTGCAGGTTCAGGCCGTGCCCCCTGGGCTGCAGGGTGCCCTGGGCGCTGCAGGGGAGCAGGAAGGGGGACTCTGGGCCGTCCGCCTCTCCGTCTCCGGTCCCGGTGCTGGAGGCCTGAGCCCAGAGCCGGATGGCGTGGTCTCGGGTGCACGCCAGGTGGGGAAGCACCCCCTGCAGTCCTCCCCGCCCAGGGCTCACGGGAGCCTGCCCCTCACATGGCCGCGCGCACTCTGCTCCCCACCCCAGGGGCTCGGCTCCCACCCGCCTTCTGGACGGACCGCCTTCCGCTCTGTCCCCAAGGTGGCAGCTCCAGTGCACGTGAAGTCGCACTCCCCTGTGCCAGGCGGGCACTAGGCTGAGCTGCCCCCTTGGCCTCCAGCCGAGGCTCACGGGGCGATGAGGAAATGGAGGTTCCAAGTGCCCACGTGAGGAAGTGGTGGAGGCAGGCTGGAAACCAGGGCTGCTCCTTCAACCCCGTGGTTCCGGCCGGCGTGGCTCCAGGCGGCGGCCAGGGCATCCCCCAGGGCGGGTGGCCATGCCCATGGTTGCGGGGGTTGCGGGGAGCGGGTGCTGACCAGAGACATCCTGACCTGCCCGGGCCCCTCTGCTCACCTCTGGCCCCCTGCCTGGGCCCCCCCACCTCCCATCTCCCTCCCCAGTGGGTGCCCGGCCCACCCAGATCCTCCTTGTGTGCGACGCCCTGCAGCCCCACGAGTGCCCTTCTCTGGCAGGTCACTGGGACATCCGTGTCCCCCTGCCCCTCTCTGCAGGGGCCAAGGGGGCAGAGGAACATCCCACAGGAAGGGCCCTTTCAGCCAGTGGCGTGGGTTTGGGGCCGGGGAGCAGGCCACTTCCTGACTTCCCCACCTGCAGTGGGTGAAAGGCTCAGGGACTAGCCCCAGGGATTCCCCAGGCCCGCCCGTCTGTGCCCCAAGACGTGGCAGGGGGTTCTTGGTCAGCACCCGCCCCCCCCCCCCCCCCCCCGCCCCCAGCGGGAAGGGGCTCCTGCATCCCTCAGCTGGCGGGGCCCAGGAGGGCCAGTGTCCTCCCCCGCCCCCACGCCTATTTTTAGAGGCCAGTCCAGGCAGCTTCCTGAGGTCGAGGGACCTGGAGAGGGGTTTCCGTTTCCTGGCTGAGGCAAGGGTCCTTGCTCCTCTCTCCATACTTCCTTCCTGCATTGAGCTGGGTGGCTCTGTTCCCAGAGGGCATGACGGGGCCCTAGGGTCACTGCCCACCCCCCAGGAAGGCTGAATCGGGCCCCTTGTCACCCTGTTCTCGTGGTGGGTGGAGATGGAGGGTCAACCTGCAGAGACCCAGGTCCCCGCCCAGCCTGAGGGTGGTGCCCTCTGCCCCCACTGACCCTCCGCCTCCCATTCTCAAAGGGTCTTTGCTGTGCCTCTTCCCTCTGACTTATCTGTGTCTGCAAGGGCATTTCCTGCCTTACTTCCTGCCTGTGGCCTTCAGAGCCCTCCTGGGGAGGGTATCCAGGCCCCCAGGCCCTCCCAGTTGCCAAGCCACATGGGCACCCACGGCACATTTTCCCAACAAAAGTGTGCCCCCCTCCAGGTGGTGGATTAGGGAACAGAGCAGCTCAGAGCCAAGGCGCTTCCCGGTCAAGGCCATGGCGGAGCTGCCCTCTCTGACAGCGTCTGTCTCGGAGAGCATCGCCACTGCTAATTAAAGGAGCACGCGGGTGCACGTGTGCCCCTGTCACTCCTGGAATGTGTGGGCAGGACTTGGGGTGACCACTGAGCCAGCGCGTGGGGGTGGGGAGGGATGGAAGACGGATTCCTGCTCCACCACTGCCCAGGGCCTGGCAGAGGGTGGGGCAGTGGGAGGGGAGAGGGGGAGGGCCTGCCTGGGCAGTGCCCGCTCCTGCTCCCTTTCAGCTGCTTCTTGGAAACACAGACAGGCCGGGCAGGAACCCAGTGTCCTTGGCAGCCTCCCCTTTTTCGCTGACGCTGTTATTTATTAATTCTCAGAAGGGAGGAAGAAAGAAACAGAAACTGAATCTTTCATAGGATTACAAACAGTCCGTGCCGTCCCCTGGTGTGGAACCCTCTAGTAATCCCAACAGGCTGCTTTCTGAGCTGCTCCCCAGCCCCACCCTGGCAAGAGCATCTCAGGATGCTGGAGCCGCTCCGGAGGCAGGAGCTGCTCCGGAGGCAGGAGCAGGTGGCAGCGGGAGATGGGTGATTGAAGATGTGTCCACCTCTGCCACTGGGCAGCCTGCCTGGAGACTCCTGAGGGTGGGTGGTCACAGTGACCACCAGTGCAGTGGAGCGCTGATGTGTGTACAGTGGCCTCACCTGAGCCTCTCAGTACGTCAGCTTTTGTAGCTTTAGTTCCTCATCGCACACACGAGGTTATCGGAGGCATGGAGATGCCGAGGGGGGTCCCAGATGGCCCAGCAGCCAGAGGCCCTGGGGCATCCTTGGCCACCACACTCTGATTCCCACCCAATGCGAGGACTGTGTGCTTTCCATGAACTCTGGACTCCGCTTTATAGCAGGCGTAAGTGTTCCTTAGTCATCCAGTCCCTTTTTTGACCCTAAAACCTCAGTTTTGTGGACAAAACTTCAATGTTTCCAGACGCTTGCTGCTAGCTGCTGGAAGCTTGGGGGTCCTCACCTTGGTGGACAGTTGGCATGAAGACAGCAGGCTGGATCCTTTGAGACCAGGAGAAACGTGTACCCCTAAAGGCCTTGCTGCTTAGAAGATTAGTCGTGGGGGCGGTTTTTAAACAGCTTTGTCTGACGTGGCGTCAGCTGCACGTTTAAAACGTATGACTGGGTAGGTTTTCACATGAGGCGCCGATGAGACCATGACTGCTACCAGGAGAGTGGACGCGTCCATCACCCCAGAAGTGTCCCCAGGGCCTTGGGATCCCTGCTCCCCTGCTCCCCATCCCAGGACAGTGTTGGCCTGTCATGTGATCATCCCGTGATCGGCATTTCTTGTACTGTTTCGTTTTTTTTATTTTTTATAAATTTATTTATTTATTTAATTGGCTGTGTTGGGTCTTCGTTGCTGCACATGGGCTTTCTCTAGTTGCAGCGAGAGGGGGCTACTCTTCGTTGTGGCGTGTAGGCTTCTCATTGCGGTGGCCTTTCTTGTTGCAGAGCACGGGCTCTAGGCACGTGGGCTTCAGTAGTTGTGGCACGCAGGCTCTAGAGCACAGGCTCAATAGTTGTGGCGCACAGGCTTAGTTGCTCTGCAGCATGTGGTATCTTCCTGGGGCAGGGCTCAAACTCGTGTCCCCTGCCTTAGCAGGCAGATTCTTACCCACTGCGCCACCTAGGAAGTCCTCTTGTACTGTTTTACAAACAGAATCGGAAGGTGGTGGTTCTTCCTCTTGGTCTGGTTCTAACGGTCAGCAGAATTACCCGGAGATTCACCTGGGGGGTTATGTCCACGGTTCCTGTAGTTTCTTTCTTTGCTCTGCTGGTGGGTATCCACCCGCTCACCGCTTGAAGGTCATCGAGTTGTCCATGTTTTGGGGGTGTTACCAGGAAAGCTGCTGGCACGTTTGTGTGGGCACGCGCTTCCACCCCCCTGGGGCAGGACTGGGGTGGGGGGGCAGGGGCTGGGCACATGGGGGGTGGGGAACCTCCTGAGGACCCGAGCTCTGCCTTGTGGGTCCCCGCTGCTCCGCACCCTCGCCAGCACTAGGGCTGGCGGTCTTTCACTACAGCCGAGTGCATACGTGCGCGGTAGTTTAATTTGCATCTCCCAGTGGCCGATGACTTTGTGCGTCATTCCATGTGTTTATTTGCTGTGTGCATGTCTTCTTTGGTGAAGTGTCTGTTCAAATTTTTATTGTCGCCCATTTTTTAAAAATCAGGTTGTTTGTTTCCTTGTTGTTAAGAGTTTTGCAAGTTCTTTATGAGTTTTGGATGCAGGTCCTTTGTTGGCCGTTTGCAGGCTCCAGCCTGTGGCTTATCTTTTGAAGACAGGCTTCTTTCAGACTTCCCTGCCTCTGGGACCCCTGTCCTGCCATCCTCTGCAGGGCGCCCCTCCCTGCAGAGACACGGTCCCACCCCACCCTCTGCCCTTTCTCATGGCCTGGGGGGGAGTTGGGGGGGTTTCACAGTGCTGCCTTTGCCCTTCCTCTGTAGGTGACCTTAGGTGAATGTCCATCCCCCCCGCCCCCTTACACTGGGGGTGGTCACTGCCACCATTGCCTTCATCCAGGCCCACCCTAGCGGGTCTGTGGGAGCAGGTCAGCACCAGGCTCTTCCCTGCCTGTTGGTGGGACTGGCTTCCCTGTTCACCCTTCAGGAGGGTGGTCTGGGGCCACAGGGGAGACTGGAGGCCACTGCCCCCCCCTCTGCCCCCGCCCCCTGCACATCCTGGAGAGGTGGGCACATTCCTGCCACCCCACCATTAGCATCAGGGTGGTGAGCTAAGCATTGCCCTCACTGCGTTTCCGTCAGGACCAGGTGCCCCAGATGGGCTTGTCCCCTTGGCTCCTGGGGTGAGGGGCTGCACGGGGAAGATGGGGGTGGTCCCGGCCCAGCCAGGAGGGCGAGGGCGCCACTCCGTGCTCAGCTTTCCTTACCGATGGGGACACTGAGGCTGAGTCAGGGCGTGGGGCGTGGGGCCAGGCCTCTGTGACTACAAAGGGAGGCCTGGGACAGGGCTCCCCCTGCCCCGCCCCCTCCACCCTGGAACGTCTCACAAAGCGGTCTCTGGACCACAGTTTCAAAACAGAATAAGTGGCGGTTTGTAGCCAGAGTTACCACAGCAACCCTCAGCCTCACCACCACCTCCCCTGGAGCCGCAGATGGCAGCCAGCTCGGAGGAGCCAGGAGCGGGAGGACTCCCTCCGGATCCCGCCTGCCCCCCCCCCCCGCCCCGCCCTGCTCCGCGCACCTCCCTGGGCCTCACGCCTTCTCGTGGGTGTGACGGGCCACAGGACGCCAGGAGCTCGGCATTGCCCTTCCAGGGGTGCGCAGGGCCAGGTGCCCTGGGAGGGACCCTGCCGGTCCCTGCACGTGCGCGGGGAAGGGGGAGAGCAGGCGTCCTGCCCGGCGGGGGTGGGGGCGTGGGGTGGGGAAGTCCCTAGTTGAAAGTTTGGAAGAGGGGGGCGGAGAGGGTGCCGTCCCGCTCTGGCGGGCGGTGCCGACAGCATCCCCCCCGGGGGAGCCCACCTGCTGCCAGGCGCCAACGGTCCCCAACCGGCCCCACCAGCCTTATCGCTGTCTGCAGAGCTCCTGCCAGCGCCCTAGTGCCATCTGCCTGGAGATCCCTGGAGATGCTCAGGGCTTTCCTTGGGGCAGCCCGTGGTGCTGGGGCCTCGAGTCTCACACGCTCTACTGAGCGTGTCCCCCTGGCCCGCCAGTGTCTTGGGGCCCTGCTCCCTGGCCAGAGCCTTGGGGGCAGGCACAGGACCATCCAGGTGGTTTTCTTGGGGCCCGTATTTTGGTTTCTCTTTGCCATTGGACACGTAGCTGACAGTCTGTGTAGGAGCTGGTGTTTGTAGCTTTGGGGACAGTTACTGCCTCGGGGGGCAGCCCAGGCGCTTTCCTGGGTGGGTCAGATGCTTCAGGCCTGGGCCTGGTCTGGCTCACCCTTGGGGCAGACCCCACCCACCACTGCTCGCAGGAGATGAGTCAGCCAGAAGCCCCTGCCCCCCATGCCAGGCTCTGAGCGGAGCCCCCTTTCCCCGCCTGCTGCTCAGCGCAGCCTCCCCTCGCGGTTTCTCTGGTGAGCACAGCGAACTTCCTTCCTCTCCCGGCAGTTTCCCTTCTCCGCAGACAGCAGGGATTTATCCACAAACCGCCGGCCCTGTGGCTTCCTGGATGCCACCAGCCCCAGAAGCCTTTGCTCCGTAATTCCTCTGCCGGCCGCAGTGGCGTCCAATGGCCACCCCTCTCCTTGTCCTGGCAACAAAGACTTGGAGTCCCGGACGAGCCTGGAACTCTTGGGGCAGTGTCACCTCTCTTGCAGGAGGGCCCAGCGCTCCCTGGGGTGCTTGGGGTCTGGTGTGGCCTGCGGCCAGATTTAGCAAATAAAATACAGGATGTCAGACTTCTGCTTCAGGTCAACAGTGAATGCTTGTTTGGCACATGTGTTCCGTGCAGTGTTTGGGACACACTTACACTAAAGACGTATTTGCTTCTGTCTCAGTGCAGGTTATCCTGCATCTTACGTGACAGCCTGTCCTGGAGTCTCACTCCAGTGGTGCTGGTGGGGGTGTCGGGGACCAGCCACGTGGTCCTCCATACCCAGGCCCCCCTGGGGCATCTTGAAAACCAAGGCAGCAAAGCAGACATTTGGAGCCAAGGGGCGGCCCAGACCCCAGGGGCCAGGGAGCCCCATCTGGAGGGAAGCCCTTGACCTTGACCCAGTGGACGGGAGGGTCTGGCACCCACCTCTCTCTGCGTGTCTGGTGTGCTGGGTTCACGCGCACTGGGCCGCAAGTGACGCTGTGCCCTGTTCTCTCCCCAGCTGGCCGGAGGCGTGATCCTGGGCGTGGCCCTGTGGCTCCGCCATGACCCGCAGACCACCAACCTCCTCTATCTGGAGCTCGGAGACAGGCCCGCACCCAACACCTTCTACGTAGGTGAGTGACACGGCACAGGCTGGGGGCCGGCAACAGCGAGCCCCTGGGTTGTGTGGTCGTAATAAGCTCAGCGAGGCCGCAGACAGGCGGTCAGGGAGGGCTTCCAGGAGGAGGCAGGGGCTGAGCCGGCTCAGTGGGACCTGCTTCTCACTGAGGCAGGGAGGAGGCCAGCCAGGAAGGGCTCTCGGCACCAGAGAGCAGGTGGGGTTATGTCAGCCTGGGGGCCTCGCGGGCCCGGGTGAGGCTTCAGGGCCGGGGTCCCTCCGGAGTTGGTCCGGTGCCTGGCTGGGCTGGGGGTGCTCGCAGGGAACGTTGGAACCGGGAGGGGTGTGTGGCTTGCGGGGACCCCACCCGATCGCCTCTGGAGGGTAGGAGCAGGAGAGCGGCAGCTGGGCAGGGGCGGGGGCGCTGCATCATGTGGTGGGTATTTCAGGGGCAGCTTCCCGGGAGGGTGGGGCTGGATGCCCGGGCTGCACACTGGCAGCTGAGGCAGCTGGAGCCTGGAGCCCCAGGGATGGAGCCTCGGGAGGGGGGCCGGCGTGACTCAGCCCCACGGCCACACCCAGCCGCCTTATTAGGCTGTGCGTCTGCCTCCTGGGCACCAGCTGAGGCCCCTTCAGGGCGGCCGTCAGGCTGGGGGGCAGGTGGGGGGATTGGGCCAAGAGCAGGGGTGGGGCCAGGTGGGGTGCTGGTGGTGGGGGGTGGGGAGGAGAAGGAGGGAAGAAGAGGTGCCTCCTGCTTTGCACAGCAGCCCTCCTCCTTCCCGCAGGGACCCCACACCCCCAACCAGGGAAGGTGGGGCTTGGCCTTTGTGGAGCTCTGGGAGTGTTTGCCGAGATGCTTCTGTCCTTTAAAGGACTCACTCCTGGGCCAGCCCTCTCGCCCGCACAGGCCCAGCAGCAGGGCAGGGAGCCTCCAGGGCTCAGGGCTCACGGTGGGGCCGGCAGCCACCCCCTGGCCTGGTGCCTGTCCTCTGTCCTGTGTGGACCCTGGAAGGGGGCCACTCGGGGCCCGCCCACACTTGAGATACGTGCTCGGCTGCTGAAGTGGGGGCGGCTCCATACCCTCACCATCCCACCCGGGGCGCCCCGGGGCCGTGGGGGTGCCTGTCCCCTCCCTGCCGGTGGTCCTCTCAGGGCCGTATGCTGAGAGGGCTGGATTCCAGGGTGCATCGCCAGGCGGTGGAGAGGCGAGCCTGTGGCCCTGGCGGTGGGCTCCTGGGGCCAGCCGTCTCTGGGGAGGGTCCCCTAGGCCCCGCCCTGGGCTCTGGGGCCCCTCCCAGCCTTGAGTCTCAGGAGGAGAGGGTACGTCCGCCCGCCCCTAGAGTGCACCAAGGGACCTTGACCTGGGGCCCCCGCACACGTGCCAGGCACCCTCAGAACAAGGCAGTCAGCTTTGCCCACACGTCTGAGGACGCAGGAGTGTTCTCTGGGCCCTCACGGGGTGTTTTTCCCCTGGGGGGCTCCTCCCAGGCCTCTCCTTCCCCAAGGGTCTGAGCCAGCACGTTCCCAGGCCTTCTGTCCAAGTGTAGGAGGGGCTTCTGCTGCCTCTGCGTCCCCCTCTCCAGGCCTTGGGTGCTGTGGGTGTGGGCTCTGCCCCAGGGCGAGCGATTTGGGGAGGGGTCCCTCCCCTGGGGATGGGGCCACCAGCCTCATGGCTGGGGCGGCTCCTGTTCTCAGCCCAGCGTCTGGCCCTGCAGGTGGGAGAGGAGCTGAAGACTCCCCTGCTTCAGGCCAGGAAGGGACGACAGTGGCCACGGGCTGCAGACGTGGGAGGGCCCCACGCCGTCCCTCCGGGGACACCGTCGGGGGCAGGCACACTGAGGTCTGGGGGAGACCTTGGCAGAAGAATGGAGGCAGCGCAGCTCTGCCCGGGCTCCGGTGGAGAAGTGGGCCCACGGGAGAGGCTCGCGGGGGGCCAGGCTGGCGTTGGAGCAGGTGTCCCCGCAGTCTACTCACCGGGTGCCACACGTCGCCTGGGCCTGACACTGGCCTCCCCTGGCTCTGGAGGATCCTGCCCTTGGGGAGGCAGTGCCGGCTGCTGGACCACCCGGCAGGCTGGGGACCAGCCCCTGGACCTTCTGCTGTGTCCCCATGGGTGGGGGCCTCTCAGATCCCTCTGGCCCCAGAGGCCCTGTCCCCCCAGGGCCAGCCTCCTGGAGCCCCTTGCTGGGTCTGCTGCAGACTGGGCCTGCCAGGGAGGTGGGGGAGCAGGTGCCGGTCCCGAAGAGCTCTTTGTCCAATGCCAGGAAGCGGGGGCGGGTTAGCTGGGCTCTCTCAGCACCCTGGGCGACGCTGCAGGGCCCAGGAGGGTCCCGGACCTCCATGGCCAGAGCCAGGCCCACAGGCTCTAGGTGGAAGCCTGGCCCTGTCGGTGGGGGTGGGGTGGGGGTGGGCTGTGGGTCAGGCCCCCACCTCTGGGTCTCCCAGCCTCTCGCAGGACCCTCCAGAGCCCGGAACGCCAGGATGCCCCCCCTGGCTCCCTGTGCCATCTCGCTGAACCTCAGGTAGTGATGCAGGGACGGGGTCTCAGGACCTGAGCAGAGGACACCTGGCTGAAGGGTGCTGTGCCCAAGTGAGGCTTCCCCTTGGCCAGGCCCACCCAGTGCCGCCCAGAGGCTCCGTCTGGCCGTGGGGAGGCCCCGGGCCTTTCCTGAGCCCAGCAGTGGGTCCTGGCCCCCAGGCTCCTTCTCCAAGGCTGGCCAGACAGGGGCGACGGGCCCTTGGCACCAGAGCCCTGGGACCTGTTGTCCTAGCTCTGTGGAGGGGGCTTGGGCTGCCTGCCCACTGCGTAACCATGGCGACTGGGGGGTGGGCCGGGTCTGCTGGAAGGACTAGAGTTGTGGGAGGTCCTTGGAGAGACATGGTTGGTGTTTCAAGGAGTGCGGGCCCCATCTGGGTGGGTTGTGGACGCAGAGAAGGGCCGCATGGCCAGTAGTGGGTGCTGGGCTGGCCAGGGGGCAGATTGACCCTGTGTGCCATCCTCAAGCTGTCCTGGCCACCAGGCCGCCTCATCCAGCTGGCTCCAGCCCCCAGGGTCAGGGCCTCCAGCCAGTTAGAGCCCCCTCCAAGCAAAGTAGCCAGACTCAACCCCCCACCTAAGAGGGCACAAATGATGTGGGGTCCCAGACCCCTGGGCTCACCTCCACCCCACTCCCCGGGGCCAGTCTCTGGGCCTCTGCACCAAGACAGGGTGATCCTCCATGGCCCCTCCAAGTCCCAGAGGCTTGCGGGAACCAGAGTGGGTATGGGTTGTGGCATCGCGCTGAGTTCTCTGAACACGCACCATGGGCCAATCGGTCCTGGCCTCTCCGATGCCAGCCTCCCTCCACGTCACAGAAGGGAAACCGAGGCCTGGAGCGGTGCCCACATGGCCCCGCCGGACTGCCAAGACCTCGCGGCTCCTCTCCAAGCCACCGGGCATCTGACCTCTTCCCAGCAGCACTGGCGTCAGCACTTGGGGTTCCCTCAGAGTCCTGGGCAGTGGTGTGTGTGCAGCCAGGGAGGAGAGCTTCTGGGGGGAGCTGCAGCCTCTGGGACATGAGGGCACTGGGGTGTCTGTCCTGCCTCCCTGGGATGGCAGGGCAGTGAGCGTGTCCGTCTTTCTTCCCTGCAGGCATCTACATCCTCATTGCCGTGGGTGCCGTGATGATGTTTGTTGGGTTTCTGGGATGCTACGGGGCCATCCAGGAGTCCCAGTGCTTGCTGGGGACGGTAAGGTCCTGGGCCGGTGAGGGTGGACGTGGGGGCTGCAGGGCTGGCCAGCAGGCAGGGCCAGGAGCTCTGGTGGAGGCAGTACGTGTTTGGTCCCCGATGTGGAGCTGGTACCCTACCCCCCCCCCCACCAGTCTGGCCCTGTGGACCTCCCCCAGAATGCCACTTCCGGTTTCCCCAATCGGGTCTCAGATGCCACCGTGGTGGACTGCTGTTATGTCTAGTTTTTGGTCTAGTTCCTATGAAGTTCCAAAGTTGCTTTTTCTTTTCCCTTCTTATTAAAAAAGCCGCAGATGTAATAGGGAGTAAGTCCCAGGCTCAGCCCCAGGGCCAGCCTCAGGTGTCCCCGGGCACGTCACCTACCAACGGGAAGCAGAGGCCTGGCTGTGCTGCCTGGTACCTGGTGTCTGGGAGGCATGGGCTGCGGGAGTCAGTGCCGGTGTCTCTGGTGGGGGAAACCCAGGCACACCATGGTGACCCCTTCCCATGGGCTCTGCCTCGCTGCCCTTTCCGACCCACCCGGAATCAACCTTGTCCCCCCCATGCCCCATCCTGCAGAGCCTGCTCCCTCGGGGACGTTGAGGACAGACATTGACGTTTCGCTGTGGGCGCGTCCTAGACTCTGCTCCTCAGCTCGGGTCTCGGATGGGTGGATACCTCTGACCACTCCACACATGCCTGCTGGTCGCTGGGGCACACGAGCCCCGCGCTGCTCTGTGGCCTCAGGAAGTCCCGGGCCCTCTCTGGCCTGCTCTAACCTCCTCTCTCTGCCCTCCCCTCCTCTCTGCAGTTCTTCACCTGCCTGGTGATCCTCTTTGCCTGTGAAGTGGCTGCTGGCATCTGGGGTTTTGTCAACAAGGACCAGGTAAGCCAGTGTCTGTGGGGGAGGGGCTTCAGCTGTGGAGGGTGGGTCAGATTGCGGGGTGCTTTGGGAGGGCTCTTCCTGGTAGGAAGGCCACAGAGGGCTTTCTGGAAGAGGCAGCACAGTGGCTGAGTGGAAGGCAGGGTCATCTTCTCTAGGGCTCGGGGCAGGTAGGTCTGTCCTGGGAGAGAGACCTTCCAGGAGAGCCAAGTGAGGGCGTGTCCCAGGGTGGGGGGGACAGCCCTGCTGTGCTGTGACCGCCTCCCTCCCCAGATCGCCAAGGACGTGAAGCAGTTCTATGACCAGGCCTTGCAGCAGGCCATCATGGACGATGACGCCAACAATGCCAAGGCCGTGGTGAAGACCTTCCATGAGACGGTATGGGGGGGCCTGGGGGAGAGGCAGGGGCGGGGGGAGGGCATCCAGGAGGTCTGGGAGGACCAGGGGAGAGGTGAGGCAGGGGGATGGCATCCAAGGGGGCCTGTGGGGGACCAGGGGAGAGGCGGGGGCTGGGGAAGCCGTCCAAGGGAGAGGCGGGGGCCAGGGCATGGCGTCCAGGGGACCTGTGGGGACCAGGGGAGAGGCAGGGGCTGGGGAAGGCGTCTGGGGGCCTCGGTTATCAGGGGAGAGGTGGGGGCGGGGGGAGGGCATCCAGGGGAGCTGCAGGGACCAGGGGAGAGGCGGGGCTGGGGGATGGCATCCAAGGGGGCCTGTGGGGGACCAGGGGAGAGGTGGGGGCCGAAGGAGGGCGTCCGGGGGCTGGAGGGACCAGGGGAGAGGCAGGGGTCGGGGCTTTTGATCTCTCAGTGAGACCTCAGCCAGGAGCAGGGGTGGGAGGCACATGGGGACATTGAAGCCCCACTCCCTCTGGGACTTGGGGAGATTCTGCGGGACGTGGGGGTCCCCAATGGAACTAGATGGGCCAGGCCAGTGGGGTGCAGGGGTCTCTGAGCAGCACAGCTGAGTGGGAGAAGTGGGGCCTTGGAGGGGACTGTCCCAGCCCCCACACCCGGCCAGGCAGCTCCTGGGGCCTCTGTAGCCTGTGGGGTGAGTGCCCAGGGCTGACAGCGGGCGCCCTCCCTCTCTGCAGCTTCAGTGCTGTGGCTCCAGCGCGATGACCACGGTGACCACCTCTGTGTTCAAGAACAGCCTGTGTCCCTCGGGCAGCAACGTCGTCAGCAACTTGTTAAAGGTGTGTGGTGATGGGCGTGGCCTGCCTGCTCCCCCATGCTGCTGCCACCCCCCCACCCTACCCCTGTGGGTCCTGGGTGGTAGCCACAGCAAGGGCGCGGCCATCCTGGGCGGGGCTGGGGCTGGAGTTGGGGCTGCTCTGCCAGGGGCGGGGGAAGGGGGGGCTGGGCCCACAGGGAGGCGTAGCTCCGGCGCAGGTGCCTCGCCCTGGCCTCCTGGGTCCGCCCTGTCCTGGCGGAGCTTCGCGATCCCCTAGTGTGAGAGGGCGCGTGCGGCACTCTCGCCGCTTCCCTGCTTGTTCAAAACGGATGTGAGTTAAAACCCGGCAGAGACCGGGCCCTGTTCCCGCCTCCTCCGGGGGGTCCGGGGCTGTGCACCTGGGTGCGCCTCTGCGATGCCCCTGAGCCGCTGCCGGGCGGGGAGCTGCGGGCGGGCGCCTCTGACTGCCCCCGGCCGGCCCGCAGGAGGACTGCCACAGCAAGATCGACGAGCTCTTCTCGGGGAAGCTGTATCTCATCGGCATCGCCGCCATCGTGGTGGCCGTGATCATGGTGAGCCGGGCGGGCGGGCATCGGCTCGGGACCCCCCACGGTCTCTGGGTGCTGACCGACCCCGCGTCCCCCCCCCGCAGATCTTCGAGATGATCCTGAGCATGGTGCTGTGCTGCGGCATCCGGAACAGCTCGGTGTACTGAGGCCGAGGCCGTGGGGACCCCTGCGGGGCCCCGAGAGTGACCCGGACACTTCTGAGAAGGGGCCGTCACCACCTGTGTATATATGATAACCTCCTGGTATCACTGCTACACTTATCAGCCTTTTTACTTTTGAGGTTCTGTTCTTGTCCTGAAGTCTCCTGTTACTTTTGGGGCTGACGTCACCTGTAGGTGGCATGTGAGTGGGCCTTTGGGGACTGCAGGGCAGGGCCCCCCCTGCTTCTGGGGCTGCTTGGGGGCTCTGCTTGCTCAGCCGGGCCCTCTCCTGGGGGCCACGAAGGGCCCTCCGGCCGAGCTGCGCCCTCCCACCCACCCGTCCCCGTGGGCGCCGCACGTGCAACCTTTTTTAATCCTTGTTCCTTCCCGGCCACCTGTCTCTAGAGCCGGGTCTATGAGCAGCCTTACGCCTTCAGTGCACCTCTCCTTTCTAACGCGTCACCTTCAATTGTAATTACATCTTGAAAGTCATTCAATAAAGAAGGAAAAACCAGGCATGCTAACAAACGGGCCAGCAGCCCCTTCCTGTGCCCGCGGCATCCAAGACCAGGGGCAGCCCGAGGGGCCGGGGAGCCTGGCGCAGGCGGGATGTAGCTCCTGGACCTTGCTGGGCCCAGGGTGTGCTGCCAACCCTCCTGGTGGGTGTCTGTGGGGCCCCCGGGGAGGACTCCATGGAGGGAGTGCCCCCCCCTTGTTGGGACTTGTGCTGCCTGCAGGCGCCTCTGCCTAGCCCTCCTGCCCCCATTCCTTGTGCGCTGCTGTCCAGAGGGGCCGACACGGGGCAGGCGGGGAGGCCCGAGAACGTGGTGCAGGATGTTGTGGGGCCCCTGTAAGACTTCTCCTTTCTGAGGGCCAGCTCCCCCAGAGGACGCACACACTGCTCCCTCCCAAGGGTCTGAGGATCTCTTCCCTGACCTTCTAGTTGCTTGTAAGTGTCCCGGCAGGGGGCTGGGTGGCCACATGTTTCAGGGGCTGGAGGGGAAAGCCGCAGCCACTGTCTGGGGGAGCCCACCTGGCCCAGCACCGTGGACTGAGGCCTCCGCCACCCCTTGAGTGGGCTGTTGTCCCCACCGGGAATGCTGGGTGATGTCACCATGAGCTGCGTGCAGGCAGATATATTAAATCGACCTCTTGTGGCTGCAAGTCCCTGGCTGGGATGCGTGTGCCGAGGGCTCCCTGCGGAGGCTGGTTTTGGAAACCCCAGACGTGCACTGGCGGGGGAGGGGGGGGTCACAATGCAGGCTGGGTGGAAGAAGCGGGTGGCCCGAGAAGCCTGCTCCTTCTCACTTCTCCCTGTGCTGCGAGATCCTGGGGACACCCTGGCTGAGGCCGCGTGTCACCTCTACGAGCCGCAATGTGAACCGGCGCCCGGGGTGGCCTGGACCCCTGGTCCCTGCAGGGGGGCAACCTCAGGGGTGAGGCTGCGCGTGAGGACGGGCCCTGTGTCCTCTCTGGGTCCCCGGGGCTGGGCCGCAGCCTGGCCTGAGCCCTGGGTTGCCGGGGTGCAGCCCTAGGCGAGAGGCGAGGGGCGAGGGGCCGGCGGGGAAGGGGCGCCGCCGCCTGGGCCCCGGGGCCGAGGGCAGACCAGTATCTGCCCTGCGCTCCGGCTCAGAAATGACCGGCCCGGCCAGCGGCCAGCGGCAGGCGCGGCAAGGGCGCCTCACCCAGGCTGGCTGCCGCGCGGCGGGGCGGGCCCGGCCCGGCCGGAGCTTGGGATGAACGCGCAGCCTGGGACACGCCCCGCTGCCCGGCTCCCGAGACCCACGATGGCTTCGCCAACCCCTCCAGGCCAGGACCGGAAGTGCCCGGGTACGGCGCCGTGCACATCGATGCACTTCCGGTCCCCGCGGCTTCCGGCCAGGGGCGCTGAGGCCCCGGGAACGCGGCGCCGGCCGTTAGCCCTCGGGCATTCTGGGAGTCGTAGTCCTACCTCCCAGCCTTCCTCTTTTCCGAAGTCAATTTCGGTCTCTTCGCGAATGAGAGCCACCGTTTCCGGAAGCGTATGCGCAGAGACCACACTCCCGATAGGCCTCGGGAGTAGCGGCCCCGTGCCTTGTGGGAGATGTAGTTTGTCAGGCGCGGAGGCCGCGGCGGTCGGCCGACCGAGGACTCGCTCTCCCAGAAGGCCGAGCGCAGCGCCAAGATGGAGGTAGCCAGGCCGCGGTGGGCCGGTAGGTTTGTGGTGAGGAGGACGGCGCGGCGGGCTGGTTGGGCTTCGGGAGGCTGCTGTCCGCAGTCTGCTCCCCCGAGCAGGGAAACCTTCGTGAGGCCCGGAGCCTTGACCCCAGGACTCAAGCTCCCGACAGGGAGAGCCTGCCGGGCACGGGCCGCGGGCTTGGGCGCGTGGAGCGAAGAAAGTTGAAGGTCTGCTTCCCAGGGGAGAGACAAGCGGCCCGGACCTTAGTGCTCCCTGCCCAGGCCCTCGTCTCCCCGGGCCCGCGGTGCTCCCTGTCCGGACCCTCGGTGCTCCCTGCCCGGACCCCCACCTTCCCCGGAACCCGGTGCTCCCTGCCCAGACCCCGCCTCGCCGGACGCCGATGCTCCCTCCCAGGACCTTGGTGCTCACTCCCCGGATCGCGGTGCTCCCTGCCCCGACCTCGCCTCCCCGGACCTCGGTGCTCCCTGGGACTTCAGCCTCCCTGGACCCCAGTGCTCCCTGCCTAGATCCCTCCTCCCCGGACCACGGTGTTCCCTGGGACCCCGGCCTCCCCGGATCCCGGCGCTCCCTGCCGCAACCCCGGCCTCCCGGCTCTCGGTGCTCCCTGGAACCCCGGCCTCCCCAGACCCCGGTTCTCCCTGCCCAGACCCCGCCTCCCCGGCCCCTGGCCCTGAGAACACCCCGCCTCCGAGCTCCCAGGCGCAGCCTGGACTCAGCCATGCCCGGCACTGAGATCAGGAAGCTCTCGGGGAGCTCAGAGACGCAGACCCCACATCCCAATCTTGGGGTGCGATCCCCACCTCCTCCCGGCGTGTCCTGCTCATCACGGGCGTCCCCGCGACTCCAGGGGATGGGGGTGCAAATTTAGGAAGCTGGAGTCCGGTTGCAACTCCAGCTTTGCTGCAGTGTGCTGTATGATGGGCAGATGCTCTCCCCGCTCTGGTCCTGCCAGGTGTAAGACACTATTGGCGTTTGCTTTGTGTCCCTTTTCCCGGAGTTGTTCCTTCATTTTGGGAGTCATGCAAGGCCCAGAGGAATGGAGATCTCACCTGTGCTTGACCGGGTACAGGGCCCTCCGAGCCACTCCTGGTCCGCCTGGCTGGGTCCTTGGTGGGCACAGGAGCAAGGGGTCACCCTGGGCGAGGGAGGCTTGGTGGGAAGAGGGAGTGGTGGACAGGGGGCTGTGTGGAGGGTGAGGTTCAGCTCTCTGAGCCTGGAAACAGGCTTCGGGTGCTGTGACGCTGGAACACTGAACAGATGTTGGCTGCACTTCTGCTCACCTGGGGCGGGGAGGGGTGTGCAGGGCCTCTCAGGAGGAACGCCCTGGAGGCTACCCCGGGGGCCATGGGGCTGGCCTCTGCCGAGAGCTTGAGCCTCAGATGCCAAGGACTTGGCCGCAGCCTCCTCTGGAGCTGCCCGGTCCTCTCACAGCGGTCAGGAGCACACCTCGTCCTCTCGGAGCAGGCACTGCCACGTACCGAACTTGGCCGAGAGGGAGTGCAGAGCAGAGGTGCCCTGGGCCCTGGGTTCGCACCCTGGCTGGTGGCTCTCTATGCGACCACCCTCAGCAGGCCTCCTAGTGCTCCAGTCAGACGGGGCTGGAGAGGGTGGGATGAGGCAACGTGTCAGAAGGACTAGCCCCCGGGCCTGGCTGTGTCGGGGGCTCTGTAAGCGCAGGCCCACTCCCGGGGTGGTGGTCCTGCTCCTGTATGTCCTCCAGCCCGTCTCATGGCTGGCTCTCCCTCCCTGCCCTCAGCCAGCCGCTGAGCCACTGCGCAGAGCTGTGCCCGCCGGGGAAATTTGGCACTCGGAACCTCGCCCCTCCAGCACAGGTGCCCTGCCGACGGGGAGGTAAGAGGAGGGCTCTCGGGGTGGGGGTGCCTTGGCCTTCCTCCTGGGACACAGCTCTTCCGGCTGATCTGCCTGGGGGCGGTAGGTCTGCAGGAGGGACTCCTTCTGAGCTTGTGTTGTCCCCAGAGACAGACCCCCTGGGCTGTTTCGGTGCGGGTGTGACGTGGCTCGGGGACGCATGGCAGAGGCAGGGGACGGCCAGCACTCCCTGGGCTCGGAGGGCGACATTCTGCCTCCCGACACCGCCTCCATCAGCGACTCGGACTCTGACCCCAGCCTGCCTGATGGTGCTGAGGTGGAAGCCCTGTCCCCAGGGGGGCCACCTGGGGAGGCCTCCGGGGATTCGGGCCCCGATGAGCCCCCCCCGCCCCCCAGGAGCCTCCCCACAGCGGCAGTGCAGCCCTTCCACCTGAGAGGCGCGGGCCCCACCTTCTCTCAGCGCAGCCATGACATCTTCGACGGCCTGGAGGGGGCAGCCAGGCGGGCCCCACCCTCTGCAGCCCCACCCAGCCCTGGTGACCACGGGGGCCCTGGGCAGCTGCTGACCCTATCCAGCCAGCCTCCAGCTGGGGGCCCAAGCAGGGCCGCTCAGAATCCTGCTGCCCTGAGGGTGCCCCCCATCCCTGACTACGTGGCCCACCCCGAGCGCTGGACCAAGTACAGCCTGGAAGACGTGGCCGAGGCCAGCGAGCAGAGCAACCAGGCCGCTGCCCTGGCCTTCCTGGGCCCCCAGAGCCTGGCTGCCCCTGACCACTACGTGCCCTCCTTCAACCAGGACCCCTCCAGCAGCGGGGAGGGCCGGGTCATCTTCACGAAACCGGTCCGAGCTGGCGAGGCTCGGCCTGAGAGGAGGAGGGTCCTGAGGAAGGCAGGGGAGCTGGGTAGAGGCCCCCCCGGGACCCCAGGAGTGGTGGGGGGCGAGGGCCCTGTGGAGTTGGCCCACTTGGCCAGGCCTGGGAGCCCCGAGGCCGAGGAATGGAGCAGCCCCCGGAGGGGCCTGCAGGAGGCAGGTGTGCCCAAGGGGGAGGCCCATGCTGGGTCCCAGGCTGGCCCCCCGCCCGTGGAGACTGTGGGCTTCCACAGCAGCAAGAAGCGGAGCAGGGACCACTTCCGGAGCAAGGGCGGCAGCCCCGAGGCCCCAGGCGCAGAGGTCTGAGTGGGGAGGCCTCCTGGCCGCCTCCCTGCCCCGGCTGCACCGGAGGGACTGCCACCGCTGACCCCTGGGGTGGCTTCAGGGGTGGAGCAGGCTCTGGGAGGCACCAGCAGGGAAGGGAGCCTGCAGGCTGCCTGTAGGTGGCACCAGTGGCCAGGGCAGTGGTCTCAGAGCAGAGACCTTGCTGAGGGTGTGGACCAGGGGATGGTGGAAGCTGGGGATAATAAAGGCTCTGGTGTTCCTCAAGTCCGTGTCTCTGTGTCAGCCATCCCCCCCACCCAGGAACTCTGGCCAGGGTCCTCGCGCCTTTCCAGCCACCCCATCACCCTCTTCCCGCATTGGAGCCTCCCAGCTTAGGGCGGGTGGGGGAGGGCTCAGAAAGTTTAAAAATCAAGCCTGTGACCCTCAGTGGCAGGTCTTCCCACATGGGCTGAGGTGACGCCCCACCGTCCCCCAGTTCAGAGCAAGAGGTGGGGACCCCAGGCCAGTCTAGGGGTGGGCTCACAGCTGCTGGTGTGCAGCCCCTGCCTCCGACAGGCCTGCAGACCCCAGGGCTGGGGGCCAGGGGTTGATGTAACCGGTCTGAAGAGGCCAGAGCCCGAGCGGGAAAGTGGCCAGCTGGGCGGGCGCCCTCTCCAGCCGTGGCCAAGCTCACCCTCGACTCTGTCCTACCCAGGCTCTGTGTAAAGATGACCAGTGTCCCGGGACAGTGTCACCAGGACCACTGGGCTGCTGTGCAGGGCAATGAGAACGGTCCCCAGAGGGTGCTGGGGAGGCAGAGGGAGCCAGCACAGCCTGCCATGCGGCTGAGCCCCGGGCCTGGCCCTGCTCTGCTGCCCCTACCCCAGGTCTCGAGGTCCCCAAGGGAAAGAGAGACTGGCCTGCTGGCCACTCACCTTAGCTGGGGCAAGTGCAGGAGCCCAGACCCCATCCCACAAGGCAGGAAACGCCTCCCTCCCATGTGCTTTACTGAACGCCAGACACTTCCCAGCCACTCCTGGGGTCCACTCTGACTTGGGGCTGCAGCCTAAGGTGTGGGTGTGCTTTCCAGGCTCTATTTAAGATAAAGGAGCTTTGCGGGTGGGGGCAGGTCCTCTTGGGGAGGTGACCCGCAGCCACTGCCCAGGCTGGACAGCCCAGCACTCACTGTGCGAGCTGTCAGGGGCGTTGTGAGTTAGAGGACAGAAATTCCAAATGCGAGTGTTTCACAAAAAGACCAGTCTCTTGGCAGGTGGCACAGGTTGGGCGTGGACCCCAAGGCAGCTGTCCCCCAGTGGGAGGTGCCCCCCGCAGGGCGCTTAGCCAGTGTCTGCTCTCCTGTTCCTGGCTGGTTGGTTCTGGACGGGGTGCCGGGACTCTGCCTGTTAGGAAGGGCCCAGGACACCCCGGGAAGGGCAAGGAGTGGTTCCTTTTGATGAAGCCACCAGCCACATCCTGCTGGGGGGCTCTGCTGGAGGTGGGGGGAGGCTGGCATGTCCATGGGGCCTGGCGCTCTGCAAGAGGTGGGCCCCGCGTGCTGATGGTCCAAAGCAGCTCAGGCGTTGGAGGGCGGCTGGCCAGCCTCTGTGTGCTCCCGGCTGCACAGGCCCCCTCCGTGGTCAGCAGAGGCCTGTGGGTTCCCACCACCGAAGTTCTCGGAGTCTGGTGGGGAAGGGAGGCCCCTCAGCTGCTGGGCGCCCACTGGGGCAGCCCCAGGAAGGGAGAGATGGCTCCGGTCAGGTGCAGGGGGTGGGAGCAGCCCAGTGGGGCTAGGCCGAGGCTTGGGAGCCTGAGTGGCCACGCCCCCACACCCTGGCTGAGTTGGTGGGCTCCGTCAGAGGGCCCTACCCGCCCTAAAGACTCTGGCCAGCCAAGGGCCATCAGAGAGCTGGGCCTGTCCCCTCCCAGGACAGGTGGGAAGTGGAGGCCTAGGGTGAGCAGGGGACAGCACAGCCCGAGGCCCTCGCTCTGCCTCCAGGTCAGAGGGCTGGCCATGGGCTGCACGTGCCCACCCGGGACGCGTGGGGACGGTCACACTTACTCCAGTAGGTGCTGCTGTGGGCCAGCGTGTTAGCCACGGAGGAGAGGAGCACCGTGCAGTGGTTGACCTAGAGGAGGGGGCGTGTGCTGGGAGCTCCAGGGCCAGGCCCCGCGTCCACGTCCCTCCCTGCCGGATCCCCCGCTGCCCGGGGACCCCCTTCTGATGGCTGTCACTCGGTGGGGGGGGGAGAAGGGGAAGATTCTAGTGTGGTATGTGGGGAGTGGACAATGAGGGGTCTTAAATGCAGGACCCCCTGGGGAGAGTGGCAGGGTCTCCCCCTCAGGGTGGGGCGCATGCAAGTACCCAAGCCCCAGGCCCTCCCTGCCCTGCCCTGCCCGCTGAGCCCGTGTGCCAGGCCTCGCTGGGAGAGAAGGGCACCCAATGCGCCTGCCCACCTGAGACTCCAGACGCTTGACCCGCCTCTCCTGTTCTCTCAGGCCCCCAAGGTACTTGGCTACAAAGTCCACCCTGCGGCAGGAGGAGGGGGAAGCAGGCCGCTGATGGCAGGGGTGGCAGGGGGCTCCCAGATGGGGGAAACTTGCCGTCCTCCCTGTCCTGTTGCCCAGGCCCTTCGGGTGGGTTTGGGGGTCACTGAGCCTCTGGGGGTGCCTGAGGTCAGGGTGCTCTGGCCCCTCGGACCTGGGTGCAGAGCACGCTGCATCCTCCCTGTGGGCGCGGGGCGGGGCGGGGCCGTCCCCATCTGCAGGCAGGACCAGGCACGTGGGTCTGAGGGGGGGCTGGGGACCCCAGAGCAGAGGGGACATCATGAGTGTTGGCCCCACCCCCCCAAAGCGGGGCCGGCAAGGCCCCAGCAGAGGCCTGTCCAGGGTTGGGAGGCTGCATGCTGGACCCAGCCACGTCCCTGCCACTCTCAGCCTGTTTCCCCAGCTCAGACCCTGTGACGTGAGAGGCACCTCCAGCCTGAAGGCCGCCTGATGCCTAACAGTGGTCCTGGTGAAGATCTCACAGCCCCAGCCCCAGCGAGTGAGGTCTGGCCCTTCACAGGCTCCGCCGGCACCCCTCCTTTCCTGCAGCTGCAGGAACACGGCCAGCGCGCCAGGCAGGGGCCCTTGACCCTGTAGGCAGCCCTGTGGCCTCAGCGCCCCAGGCCCTGCCACGCCCGCCCAGGTGGGGGCCGGGGGAGGGGGGAGGTCCCCGCACCTGTGGGCCGTCCTCCGCAGCAGCTCCTCCCCGCTGTCCTTCCTCCGCTTCTCCAGCTGGCTCAGGAAGTTCTCCTTCTGCACCGCCTCCCAGGTGACCATCTTCTGGTCCAGGGGCTCTGGCAGGTCCCTCTCTGGGAAGGGCGGGCGGCCTCAGGGGCAGCGCCCAGGCCAGGAGGCCCAGAGCCAGGCAGGAGGAGCCCACCCCCAGGGTCACTGCAGACACGGCCAGGACCCGCTGCCCAGGTCCCCCCTGCCCCCCCGCCCTGCCCCGCCCCGCCCCTCGCGGTCCTGGGCAGCGGGTCCAGCCCGGGCCTCACCCAGGCGCGCCCGCTTCTGCGGGGCCTCCTTCTGGAAGAGCCTCTTGAGCACCAGGCTCAGGTGGCTGAGGAGGATGAAGGGCGGGGCCAGGGCGGGCCGCTCCTGGTACTCCACGATGAGGTGGTAGCGCTGGAACTTCCAGAAGGTGTCCGCGTTGCCCTGCACCACCTGGAACGTGTAGCTGCGGACGCACGAGGGCGGCAGTGGGCACACGGCCCAGCTCCCTGCCCCGTTCCTGGAACGCCGAGGGGCTCCCACCCTCTCTTCCCCTCCTCTGGAGTTTTCCACTGCCCCCTCTGCTGCAGCCTTCGCAGACCCAGGCCCTACTCGCTGGGGGGTGGGGGCTTGGGGAAGCAGCGTTCCCCTACCCACATACACACACCTGCCACGCCCTGTGCCACCTCCTAGGTGCCCCGACCCCAGGCCCAGCCCGAAGGGGAGCTACTGTTTCAGGGTGATACCCCATATCCAGGCGCCTCCTGAGGGCAGAGGTGACTGCAGCCTGAGGTCTGAAGGGCCGGGCAGGCCTGGCCCAGGGGTGCTGGGACTAAGGGCCCTCATGGGCAGCGCGAGGGGGCTGGCGGGCACCTGAACATGGCGATGAGAAGGTTCATGAGCAGCACGTTGGTGACCAGCAGGAAGGTGACTAGCAGGAGGATGACCAGCCAGTTGGCGTAGAGGTTGGGGCAGGAGGGCGCGTCCTCCAGCAGCAGGGGGTGCACGGAGCAGTTCACACGGGCTTCTGAAAGGGGGGCGGGCATGTGGGGTGGGGCGGGGTTGAGCCGCCAACGCCCTTGGGAATTGAGAGCATCCTCCCGCTGTCCAGGCCGCCCTGGGCTGGAGGGCCCTGGCTAGGCAGCCAGCTCTTGTGCTTTCCTGGGGATCACCTGGGCTGTAGGGCTCAGAGCCCCTGTCGTGGGTCACCCCAGTCCCAGGCGGTCGGCCTGGCGGTGCTGGCCCCACTTCCTCACCTCTGCTGGGCCGAGGTCACAGCCAGACCACAGGCGCTGGAGGCAGAGCCAAGGCCACGTGGAGGACCCCGGTTTCTGCTGGTTACTGCATGGGCCCCCACCCTGCTTCTCCCTGCACCGAAGGCTCTGCTCCAGGCCAGTCTGGGGAGAGCTGGCCTCAGCCAGCGGAGATGGAGTCTCTCCTGCAGGACTTCTCAGGGCCTTTATGGCTCTACTGCCTATCACGGGACTCTGAGCTGGGGGGCAGATCTGTGCCATTTCCAAAGCCTCTGGAGGCAGAACGCCCTTGACACTGACCACTGGGGGCACGGGGATGAGCCAACCTGAAGAGGGCTCTCTGCGTGGGGAAGCAAGTGCCCTGGGAGCGGGCTGAACGCCACGCCCTGGACTGGGATGCCCTGGGGGGGTCAGCATCCCTGAAGCGCCCGAGGAGCCTAGCTCCAGCCCCTGCCCTGCCTGCCTCTACCCCTGCAGGGCCAGCCTGGACCCCACCCCACCCCAGGAGGTGGGGGGAAGGTGCAGAGGAAGCTGGGGGGGAGTGTGCAGGTGCAGGGGCCCCGAGTGCTGGGGCGTCTCCCCATCAAGAGGGCTTGTAGCTCCAGGTGGTGACCTCCACAGGCCCTGTGTGTGTGTGTGTGTGTGCGTGTGTGTGTGTGTGTGTACCCGGGCACAGGCCTGCATGTAGGCCTGTGTTTCTGTGACTGCCCCTGCCAGTCTGTGCTGTGACTGAGTCGGGGGCCACTGGGGGTCCCTGTCTCTCTGTGTGTGCTCTGTCCCCACCTCCGTGCTTGCGTGTCGGGCTGGCAGGGCCTGTTTCCGTGTGTGCGTGTCCCCCTCATGGGGGTGAGTCCCCCATGAGCGAGTTACTGTGATGGGGGTTGGGGGGATCCCGCGTGAGTTCCCTCCCCAGCTGTCCCCTCCCACCTGGGGCTGATCACGGAGCCTCCTCTCTTCCCCGGCACCCTGAGAGGTGTGCCAGGGCCAGGTCTGGAAAGCATGTCCGTGAAGCTGTAAATCTGTCTGATGGAAGCGGCTCCGTGGTGATGAGACCCCTGTGTCTCCCCCTTGACTCAAAGGTGCCACCGACCAGGCTGGGACATGGGTTGTCCTTGTCTGTGGCCTCCAGAGCCCGGAGACAGGGCTCTACCCTGGACACTCAGCCCCCGGCCCCCTTGGGTACGTGTACGGTAGGGATGGCAGGGCGGCCACCCGGGACCCCACCCAGAACCGAGGCTGGGGGTGCCTTCCCTCTCGGCCCATAAGTGAGTGAATCACTCTTGGCCCGTACCGCCGTGGGCTCACGGGGAGGCCTGGGTGGGTGGGGGTTACCCTGAGAGACGGGGAGGGAAAGGGAGCTGCCAGGACCCTCGGTGCTGGCCCAGGCCCAGCCCTGATCGCGGACTTTCCACTGTGGGACTCGGCCTGGCAGCCATGGCGGCACTTTAGGCCGGACCCCCTGGGAATCTGCATCTCTCCGTCCTGCCCAGGTGGCCCTGGGCTCCTGGGACCCTGGACCCTAACAGAGTTCCCTTGTGCCAGTGTGCGGCCATCGGGGCAGGAGCGACCCCCACCCCTGCCCGTTCCTGGCAGCACCCACCACACTCCCCTCCTCCCGAGGGGCCCCTGGGACTGGAGCACTGTTTGGGGTCATGGCTGCATCCCCCAGCAGGGGCCATATGGTGAGGGTGGGAGGTCTGGAGGGCAGGCAGGGCCTCATTAAACGAATGGCCTGGAAACTAGTGCCCACAAATGAGCAAACACGAAACCCAGTGCCGGGGTGGGTAGGGGGCTAAGAAAACAGCCGAGGAAATGAGCCTGCGGGAACCTAATTAGGGGGCAGCTCCCATGACGGTGCAGCCCCCCCACCCTGGTGGCCTGTTTGCTTCAGTCACGTCCTCATCCCATTGAGAAATATTTACCAGGCCGTGGGCCGCTGACCTTGCCTCATTAACTGCAGTGACGCGCCCAGGCCTCAGGGACGGTGTCCCCGTGATCGCCCCATGAGCCCCAGTGGCCTCCCTCTGACGCCAGCCTGAGCAAACGATCCCTCCACCCCCACTCTTTGCACCAGGAGTGCCCGGCAGGGCTGGTACCCTGCGCCCTCACCCTGGCCCCCTGGCTGCTGCCCACACCCCCTCGTCCTGACTGAATCCCAGCCACCCCAGGGCCCGCACAGGCGTCCCCAACCGCAGCCCAGGGCTCCCCGAGCCCCCACGGCTGAGCCACTCTGCCCCCTACACTGTGCTGACTTGTCTTGGGAAGTTCTTGGAGCCTCCTGCTGCCCCAGTCCCCCGTACAGGGAGACAGGCCCCATGGAGACACCCCTCAGACAGACCACACACCCCCGGCAGGTCAGGCACACACGGGTGGGTCCCCAGAAGCGAGGATGCTGTCAGGAGCGGCTTCCTAGCCAAGGGCCTTTCCAGCAGGTGATCCCAGGCTGTGTGCGGGGTGGGGTGGATGGGGGCTGACAGGAGACCTACTGCCCAGTGGGGACATGTTGGGTGGTGGGGGGGGCAGCTGGAGGGCCCAGACCCCCGGTGACCTGCAGTGCCTACCCGTCCCCCCACCCCACAAGGCTCCCCCCACCCCGCCCAGGCTGCCCTCTCTGCCTGCAGCCCCCGCTCCGTCTCCAGCCTGAGGCCCGAGGTTGGGGCCTCCGCAGCTGACATGCATCAGCCTGGAGCTGTCCCTGCTGGACATGACCCTGTGCGGGTGTGCGAGGCCTGGGGGCCAGCCTCGGGGACCCCTGCTCTCAGCCACTCCAGGCCGGGGTCTCCTATGACCCCCAAATGCCCCTCTCAAGGGCCACATGTCCAGGGTCTAACCAAAGGAAAGTTCACAACTGGACTCGGTTACACCCCGGGGTGGAGTCCTACGCAGAGCTGGCTCAGAGGAGCCCCCACCCCACTCCAGTCCCACCCCCGGGCCGCTCACTGACCATCGATCTCGTCCAGCGGGATCTGCCCGAAGATCTGCAGGTACGGCCGGTAGAGCACGCGGCGGAAGATCCACTCCAGGCGGCCGTCGTGAGGGTGCAGCAGTGCCTGGGTGGTCACGCCGTAGGCCACGAGCCACACGCTCAGGAAGAAGAGGAAGAAAAAGACGTCCTTCATCTCCACGGGGAGGGGTGGGGGGAGAGGAGCGTCAGCACCCGCCTGGGGGCCATGGCCTCCCCGCCCCCCGGGCAGAGCCCACCATCCGCTCCACAATGATGATCTTGGGACCCAGCTGCCTGTGGACGGCGAAGATGTGGATAAGCCGCAGCGTGAACACCATGAAGTCGATGGCGAGGGTCGCGCGGCCGGCCTCAAACACCGAGGGCAGCATCCTGGGGGCAGCGGGAGGGCAGGCTGGGCGGCTGCCAGTGCCCAGAGAAAGCGGGGGCTTCCCTCGGGACACAGCGCGGGACACACACGCGCGGGCTTTCCGGGGCCTGAGCGGACCCTTCCTGAAGGAGCCCCGCCCACCAGCCCACCGGGACTGCCCCTGCCGGGCCTCTGGGCCCCGCAGACCTGCAGGTGACACCAACGAGAAACAGGAAGATGGCCACCATGTCACACTTGTTCCAGTTGTCCTCCACATAGAGCGTGAACTTCTTCACCAGGTGCGTGTCCTCGTCTGTGAAGAAGCCCTGGCAGGCGGCAGACAGCCCGGTGACAGCTGCCCCCGCCTGGCTGGGGGCAGCCCTGCCCGGGCCAGGATGTGGCCGGCGGGAACCGGGGCTCTGTCTGGGGCGGCGCCGGGGCTCAGAGGGCCGGGCCTACCACTGACCTGCCGGATCTCCTCCAGCACCAGCGTGAAGACCCAGAAGTACAGCGTGACCTCAGCCCCCGATGGCCCCTGCGGAGGGGGCCTGAAGTCCACCAGCAGGACGTAGGTGAACAGGAAGAGGAACGCAAAGTACATGACCACGTTCCCCAGAAACACGGTCACGGGCGCCCCCCAGAACTTCCGCCAGCGCGTGAGCAGGAAGGCGGCCCGTGGGCCTCGGCGGCTCTCAGTCCTCGACGCCACGGCCAGTTCCTCCGCCCTGCACCACAGAGGGGTCCACGGCCAGCAGTGAGACGGGTGGCTGAGGCCCGGAGCTCGCCTCTGCCCATGGAGGCCAGCCTCCCCGCCGCTGGCCCCCCTGCTGAGACCTCACCGGCCGCCTGGGCCACAGAGCAGGGTCTTCTCCGTGTCCAGGCTGTCCAGCTCCTGCAGGTCCTCCGGGCCTGTCCTCAGTGGGGCCTCCTCACTGGGAGCACAGAGGACCCTCAGGGACGTGGGAAGGGCACCCAGAGGCACCCGCTTGGCCCCGGGCTCCCAGCCAGCAAAGGAAGTGCTGGACACACTCAGACAGGACACGGGTAGGGGGCGCACACGCGGGGCCCACATGGATGCTGGATGCGGGGGGTGGGGGGTACTGAGGACATGCCACCACCCGCACCAGCAAAACCCAGGGACCCCCAGCCGCTCTGGCAAGCCGGCTGCTGCCTGTCCTGACGGACCTGAAGGTGATGAGGTTGGTGTAGACGAGGGCCGGGCAGAAGAAGGTGCCCAGCAGCCGCAGGATGGATGTGCCCAAGGCCATGTCCCCCCACCAGATCTTGGTCAGGAAGGCCTGAAGTAAAGGCACAGTTGCTGCCCCACCCCCGTGATGCCCGCAGCAGGCCTGCCTGTCACGGTTCAGCTGAAGCATCGCCCCTCCCAGCCCTGGCTCCCGGAGCCCCCTGGAGCCTCCATCCTATTGGGAGGGAAGACCCTTCAATGGGGGAGGCCAGGCTTGCAGGTCCGGGGGGACTGCGCTGAGGAAGTGGCATTTCTGCTGAGACCAGAGGTGGAGAAAGGGCTGGACAAAAGGGCTGGACGCGGGGCGAGGGGCCAGCAGAGGGAGCTGGGCGGGCAGCTTTCAGGAGGAAGCCCTCTCCCGTCCCCCCACCCCCATGGCCGGGACACAGGCTGGGGGAGGGGCGTGAGGGAGGTCAGCTGGGGCACCTCCCGCCTGCCCAGCCCCTGGCCGCACAGCCACCCCCTCCCCGGCCCGGGGCTCACCTGCACCCCGTCGTGGGCAAAGAAGGTCTTGGTGTCGGCCTCGGTGGCCAGGTGCAGACAGGTGGTCCTGCTCCAGCAGCGGTTCCGGCGCACCAGCAGGGCGAAGGCCCGCTCCTCGCTGTTGCGGTAGCACTCGGAGAAGAGGTCTGCCCGAGGGCACGGCCACTGCCGTGACGCCCAGGCCGGGTTGCCTGCCTCCCTCCTCTGGCCCGAGCTGGGCCCTGCAGGATGGGCCCTCTGCCCTGCGCCCACCTCCCCGGGGGCCGGTGAGGCCTGGGGTGGGGGGCACGTGGGTGCTGCCCGACCCCGCCTGGCCTCCCTCTACCTGAGTGTCCCTGCCCAGCCGGCCTGGGGTGTGGAGCTGCATCCTCCTCGCGTGTACCGGTCTGTCCCCTCCACTGGGATGTAGGGAGGAGCCCAGGGGCCCCAGGGGCACAGGCCACCCCGCCTCCACTGCCCCCGTCGCTCACCCAGGGCCAGCTGCTCATACTTGGCGTCGCGAAGGGCACGGCGCGCCTGGGCCTCCGTCTCCAGGTGGGACATCTCTTTGACGATCTTGCAGGCCGCCAGGGCTGCTGCCACCCCCTCCTGGCCCTGGGAGGCCAGGTCTGAGGATGTGGCCAGCTCCCCCGCCCCCTGGGAACCCCCCTAGGCGCCCCTCCCTGGAAGCCTCACCATGGCCCAGAAGTAGGTGGCCATCTCGTGGTGGTTCTGCAGCACCGCCCAGAGGAACAGGTCCCGCCAGGGCTTCTCGCTCCTCTGGTTCATGTCCAGCAGCGCCTTCTGGCCCGTGGGCCGCCGGGCCGGGCCCCGCTCCTGGAGGATGGGGGTGTCAGCCCACAGCCGTGACCCTGCCCAGCCCCGCCACCGCCCAGCGCTCACCGCCTGGTAGAGGCCGCGGCAGGCGTCGTGCAGGAAGTCCTTGAGCACCCGCGACACCTCATGCAGGGAGAAGGCGGGCGACCCCGTGGGCGGCTCCCGGGCCTGCTGGGTGCCCAGCCCAGCCAGTGTCAGGCGGCCCTCCTCGTGCTTGCGCTGCAGCAGGTCGAAGAGCAGGCTCTTGGGGGGCGCTGAGCGGTAGAGCTGTTGCAGCCGCCCGTAGGTTAGGAAGTCCGCCACGTCGGCGCCGTTGTCCACAAAGAGGCGCACAAACTCGGGCTTGTTGCTCACCAGTGCGTCCATCATCACCTCCTCCAGGTCGCGGGACTGGGTGGAGGGGAAGGGGGGCCGGTGGGGAGGGGCAGGGGACCCTCAGCAAGACCCCCAGCTCCTGGGCAGCCCGCCTGTCCTGCTGTGCCCAGGCAGCCCACACCCACCACAGTTCAGCCCATCTCGCCTGGGGGGCCGAAGAGTGAGGCGGCAACGGGAGATGCCCTGGCCACCACCACCCCCCCGGCCCCCAGGGCAACAGCTGGGCCAGAATGGACCCGGACACCCCCTGCCCCCAGCCCCTCAACAGGTCCCCGCCTGGTGCCGGCCAGAGGCAGGGCAGCACCTTCCACTCCACGTCCCCGTTGAAGATCTCACTCTTGGCGATGTCCACACGGTCCCAGGCCACGGCCAGCTTCAGCTCGTCCAGGTAGTCCTGTGCGTCCTGACTGTGGCTCTTGCAGGCTGCGGATGGAGTGGGTGGGGGGTGAGGGTGAACCTAGGCGCTGGCAGAGCCGGTGGGCACAAGGTCCCTCGAGGTGGGTCTCCTCAATGCACGGCCACAGGAACAGTGCCCTGCTTCACACCACACCCTCTAGATCCACAAGACATCGCAAGACCCCCAGGAGCCAATGCTGGGAGCGCCAGGACCCCGGGGGCCCAAGGGGTGAGTGGCATGGGGGCTGCCGGCGGCCTGTCTGGAGGAGCCTCCCCTCCCTCCAGGGTGTCCCCGGCCCCACCCCACACAGCCCCTCCCTGCCTGGGGCTGTGTCCCCCGCCAGTGGTCAGCCCCTCGACACGTGTGTATGTCCTATAAGAAGCACATGGAGTGACAGTCAGAAAATGGACACACCCTGAGTGTCTATCAACAGAGGACAGGGAAACAAAACGTGTCATGTTACTCCGCCCTGAAGAGGAGAGGAGCCCTGACACAGGCCACAACGTGGACGGCCCCCAAAACATCATACTCTGTGGAAGAGACACCAACGGCCATGCAGTGTGTGACCCCACTCATAGGAAATGCCCCAAATAAGCAAAGCTTCAGAGATGGCAGATTCGTGGTTGCAGGGGCTGGGGGAATGGGGTGACTAGCAGGGGTCTTCTGCATGGTGGAAATGTTCTGGAATTAGTAGTGACGGTGCACGACCTTGTGAAAACACTGAAACCTCCTGAATTCGCTGAACACTTCAGTTTTTTAAATTGTGATAAAATATAGCTAACAGAAAACTTGCCAAAGACAGAAGTTTTCATGGATTTCTGTGTCATCCTTGCACCCAGGCCTTGGCCGGCTCTGTGTTCCTCCGGTTTTGTTACATGTGCTGCCGCCGAAGTGAGCAGTGACTGGTACACATGCTCACATGCTAGCACACGACGCTTACATGTCCACACACACACACACGCAGCTGAGCGCAGCCGTCCCAGACGTCCTGGCCGTGGACAGCCCCTGGGCGGCAGCCCCGCCCTCGGCACAGGCCCCTGGAGGCCGAAACCCAGGAGGGTGCGGGGGTGGGAGTCACCCCTCTCCAGGCTGGTCGGCCATCTGCCTCTGTCCGGTGCCCTCCACGGGCCTCCCAGCGGGGGCAGCCAGGCCTCACCTTTCACCAGCGCCTTGAGGATGACCGTGTCCAGTTCCTCGGAGCCCTCCTGCTCGAAGTCATGCACGGTGAGCAGGTGCGGGTGGGAGGTGATGTTCTGCAGCTGGGGACACCCGGACAAAGGCTCCCAGGTGGTCCCTCGGGCAGGGCACGCTGTGTGTGACCCCACATCCCTCAGGGAGAATCCCAGTCCACTGCCCACTGGACCCGGGGCCACCCTACCCGCAGACTGAGGCGCCACCGCCAGGGTGAGCGTGGGACGGGGTGGAGGGCTTTGCAGCCAGAGGACCAGGCACAGACATGCACTGCAGGGGGCGGGGTCCAGGCAGGGACCCTCGCTCGGCCCTCCTGACGGCAACCTTGGGCGGCTCATACCAGTTCTGTCCAGTGCACGACGTCCTCCCAGGAGAAGTGCTCACCGGGGAACTTCTCTCTAAACTGCTTCTCGGCCACTTGGGGCACCAGGAGGTGGGGCTGGTTCACCAGGGCAGCGATCACATCGGCGATGCCCCCAGAGCCCGCCAGGATCAGCCACGGGGCAGCATGCTCCACGGCCCTGGATATCCTCTGAGTGGGGTGGGGAGGGACAGCGGGCCAGGTCAGCTCTGGGCGCCGCCCCTGCCCTGGCGGGGGGCTCTGCAGGAGCCCCCACCCCACCCCGACCCCCCGCCTACCTCCAGGGTGCTGGGGTCACCGTTGACCAGCAGACAGAGGACGGGGATCTCGATGCTGCTGGTGCCTGCGGACAGGGCACAAGGTCGACCCAGGTGCCCAGGCGAGCGGAGGGCCAGGGACCTGCCGCGTGGGGAGAACACCACGGCCTCCGACCATCCACCTGACACGTTTTCCGGGCAGGCTCCAGCCAAGAGGTTTTTCTAGAGAAGTGTGGGATCCAAGCTGCCCCGTCACCCGGGGACACGGATGCTAGGCCCACACCCCACTGTCCGAGGAGGCCGCTTCGGTGGCTATTTAAATCTCAAGTTGAACATTCAGTCCCTGGCTGCACCAGCCACATTCCAAGGGCCTGGCCTCTCTCCCCATCAGGGCAGAAAGCTCTGTTGACCACCTGCCAGGTCATCTAAGGCCCTTGGAGCACATTGAAGAGGTAAAGGAGGGGCGCTGGTCAGTTTCTCCCCCCAAAATCCAGAAATGAGACTTTTGAATGTGAAGCCCTGAGAAGCCTGGACTTGCTGGGTAGGCTATGTGGGAGGAGTCCAAACTGCCAGGAGGACGCAGGGCAGGCAGGATCGTCCGCTCCCCCGAGAAGGGTTCCCTCTAACTCCCAAGGAGCCAGTTGAATGAATGTGGAGGGTATCAGGGTGCGTGGGCTGCCAGGCTCCAGGAACCCAGGGCTCAGCACGGCACCCACATGGGATGGTGTAAACACAGCTTCAGTTGTGCTTTCGTTAAAGAGTGCTCCGTTCACAAATATTTCACATTTCTCATGAATACTGTAAGCACCTGCATATCTTGGTTATAAATATGAGCCGTGCACCAGTATTCGCAAATCCGCTTTTGAACCCGCTGCTGGCTGTGGCACCGCCCGTTGTCCAGGCAACACGGCCCCCTGGTGGCAGCTTACCTCTGGCTGCCGGTGGAGGGAAATCGGCCCCTTGAAACTTGCAAATCTCATTTTCTTTCCAAAGCCCCGAGTCCACAGCATGTCACCGCCTGGCAGGGCTACTCTCTGCAGCTGCATCCCCTGGTCACTCTGGCCAGCAGCTCCCCCTCCCAGCGCCCCCCCCACCAGGGGCCTGGGTCTCAACAGCCTGACGTGCTTGGTGCCCTCGGCCTGGAATGCCCTTCCCTGCCCACCCTGGTGGTCCTTCCAAGCCCTGCCTTGTCCCCTGGCAGCCTCCCTGGGTGGCAGGTGGGCCTCACCTCCGTAGCCGGTCCTCTGCTCCGAGATGTGCTTCTCTAGCCGCAGCCGCAGCTCCGTGGGCTCTTCACCCTTCCCGGGGGGCGCCGGCTCCACCAGGATGAAGTGTGAGTGGTTCTTGTCCAGGGAGCAGAGGGGGCCCTGGGTGCCACCGTTGTCCGTGGGGTAGTGGACAGGGCTGTTCTCCTGGGCCCCCCACGTGCACTGTGAGGCCTAGGCAAGCCTTCTGTCCAGGCCTCCCGCTGCCCAGAGGGAGGGAGGGCTGGCTGCTGTTTTGGGGGGCCCAGGGGGAGGCAAGGGAGGGAACCCTCTAGACAGAACCCAGTGCCACGGGGAGCTCTACTCACAGGGCTGCCAGGGCCTCCTCTGGACCAGCCTCAGACCCCTCCCCCAGGGTGGGAGCAGAGGCTGCTCGCCCAGGGTCACCCAAGCTGGTAGGGCGGTGGTCAAGTCGGGCATTTGGGCACCGATCTGGGCAGGGTCCTTGATCCCAGGC
Organism: Hippopotamus amphibius kiboko; assembly: GCF_030028045.1. Taxonomy (NCBI): domain Eukaryota; kingdom Metazoa; phylum Chordata; class Mammalia; order Artiodactyla; family Hippopotamidae; genus Hippopotamus; species Hippopotamus amphibius. The sequence goes on along the minus strand of NC_080188.1, from coordinate 131,587,119 downwards.
CCCCACCCCGAGTCTGTGCCTGCTGGGAGCCTGGCAGCCCCCTCCCCACGCTGTTCCCTGGGCGATGCTGCCACCTGCTGGCCGCATGCTGGGCGCGCAGCTCCCCCTCCTGCCTGTCTCCTTCATCCTCCCAGGTCCTGCCCTCCCCTGCCTGCCCTCCCCTGCCTGACCTTTCCCACTGCCCTCCTCCCTCCTGCCCTCCCCGCTCCCGGCTCTGAGTCCTGTCTTCCCACTGCCTCAGTGCTGCAGAGAAGCCTGGCTTCCCCCAGGGCCCGAGAGCCCCCGCGAGCAGGAGCTGGTCTGTCCACTGTTGGCCTGACACGTGGGGGGGACTCAGGCACAGATGGCGGCATGCGGTCAGCCTGCAAGGCTGCCTTGGTGGCCTCCATAGGGCATGCCCTCCTGCCCTGGGGTGGCTGCTGCTCAGGGCCCTCCCAGGCCCACCGTGTCCCGAGGCCACAGTGCCCCGAGCCGGACACTCACCTGGGCATCGTCCAGAAGCTGACGGTGCAGCACGCGGCCCAGTGAGGCGATGCCAATGGCCACCACACGGGCCTTGGTGGACGTGCTGGCCAGCGAGTGGTCGCGCACAGCCTGCCCGACGTGCCGGGCGAGGCCCACGCAAAGGGCGCTGGTCAGGATCCAGGCTCCTGCGGGCACGGGCATCACTGTGCCTGCCTGGCAGCCCCAGGGCCTCCCACCGCCTCCAGCCAGGCACCCTCCCACCTGCTGGGAGCCGCCCCCAGCCGCCGTCTGTGCAGAGCAGGCCCCGACACTGTCCCGCGGCCTGTGCGGGACTCGAATCAGGAAGCCTTTCCAGATGGCAAAGACCTCAGCCCAGGAGTGCACAGACAGGGCCTTTATCTTTTCCACAATCATCTCTGGGTTGAAGGAGACCAGAGGCCCCACAGTGGTGCCTGGGTTTTCTGAAGGCCCAGCCGGCCCCAAAACAGAGCCCGGTAGTTTGGCTCTGACCCCAGCGACTGGCCGGCCAGATAGCTGCCCCGAGGGAGGCGGAGGGGGCAGCGGAGTGTGGACATTGTCACCCCCCCACCGGGTGTCTCGCTGAGGCCTGTGGGCCCCACGTGTGGCCAGGCCCTCCTGAGGGAGGCTCTGGGCCTGGGGACCCTCAGCCCCTCTGCTGCGTCCCTGGGAGCTGCTCCCACCACCGCGGCGGCACCGGCACCGGCACCGTGGAGGGCGGGCGCCGGCGGGGGTCAGCAGGCTGCGCGGGGGGCCTGGCCGGGGCCTCACCTGTGCTCTGAGCCGCCTTCACCAGCCCCTTGCGAAGCACATCCCGCAGCCAGGGCTTCAGGGCGAAAGGCCGCTCCTCGCCCACCAGCGACACCACCAGGTTGGGGGCCGGCAGGTGCCACTCGGCCAGCAGGAGGTTGAAGAGCACAGACGGGGCCACGCCGCTGGGCACCTTCACGAACTGCAGGGCAGGGGGTGGGTGGTACTGGGCACAGGGAGCTGGTGACAGGGGTGCGGGGTAGGGGGCCCTGGGCACAAAGGCGGGCTGGGCTCCAGGGGACGCAGGGCAGGGCCGCAGCCGGGGGCAGGGCCGCAGCCGTAGCCAGGGCTCCCAGTCCCTGTCTCCACCTGCTGTGTGACCTGGGCGTCCCCAGCCCATCGGTGAGAGGCCGAGGCCAGAGAGAGGAGGGGCCTGGGCACGCTGTGCACGGGGGTAGGAGGCAGGGGCTGGAGAGCCCTGCCAGCCCGGGAACTGTCCCCGCCTGGGGGCTCCGGACAGCCCCCACCCCGCCAGTGGCGTGAGAGAGAAGCCCGGGAAAGGGTGGGCGCTGGGGCTCCGGGAGCAGGGGGGGATGTGGGGCGGAGGCGGCCAGTCCCCGGGGCGGGGGATGGGGGCGGCGGGCAGCCTCTCACCTTGCCTCGCTTCTTCCCACACCCTCCAAACTCGATCTCGCCCCGGCACAGGCCCGGGCCCTGTCTGTCGCCGGCACCCTGCATGGGGCCCTCTCTGCAGGGACAGAGCCCACTCCTGAGGGCGTGAGAGGCAAGCCCTGCCCCCTCCCGCCAGAGACCGGGGCTGCCTTCACCAGGGAAGAAGCCCCTCTCCCCAGCCCACCGTCTGCCCCGGTGCCCTTCCCACCGGCCGGCCCTCCTGAAGCCCCACCGTCTGACCCGTCTGCATCGCCCTCTTCGCCCTCCACTCCCGCCCCCCAACCCTGACGCTCCTACTCACCCCTCCCTGGGCGCCACGAGCTGGCCGCGCCCGTCCCTGCTTCTGCCGAGGCTTTGGCGGGGGGGGTCCTGGAAGCCCCAAAAGACAGCGGAGGTCTTGCAGCCCACCTGTCCCTCACCCCCGTCAGCCAGGGCACGGATGGGACCCTGGGTGTGCCTGGTGCCCGGGCAGGGGGTGGGGGCGCAGCAGGTGAGCAGGTGAGGCCTGTGTACATGGCTCAGGAGCTGGGGGTGGGGGGGAACCGAGGAGGGAGACACATCCCTCCTTGCCCAGGTGGGCCCAGGAGGCCCAGGGAGAGAAGGTTCTAGCCACATGCCCCCACCCTTCCCACCACCCAGGGACTTTCCCACCAAGCCCTCAGCCCTGGCCCAGCGCTGCCCACATGCCCGGTGGGGTCGGCACGTTAGCAGACACTCAGGGGCTGTGCCGGGGTCCCGGGAACGGCCAGAGTGATAGGGACCTGGGTCCCATCGGCCGGCCTGGCAGCAAGCACCCCCGTGCCTCCTGGACCCACTGCTGACGGCTACCAGCCAGGGCCCAGCGCGGCCCCCACCACCCGGCCACAGCCCCCCACAGCCCCCCACAGCCCCCCACAGCCTGTCTCCAGTGGTTTCCTCTGCAAACTCAGTGGGCGGAGCACGCCCGCCCTGCCCCCACCCTCTCAGAACCTGGGGCCGGAACACAAGAGGAGCAAAGGTCTTTTCAGAGCCAGTGGGACCCTAGGTCCCAGGAGACCCGAGAGGTCCACTCTGTGAAGCTCTGTCTCCCCGGCTGTCCTGCCCACCGTGAGTGTCGGCCGTGCCCCCTTCCGCAGGAGTGTTTTCCCAGCTCCTCCGGGGTCAGCTCCACCCGCCCTCTCCCCCAGGAGGTGCCCCGGGCAAGGCACAGCCGGGACCGTACCCTTTGTGAGAGGAGAATTAATCACTCGGTAAAATGCCCATTCTCAAGGCCAGGCCAGCCCTTTGTCCCTTAAAGAGGGGCCACCTGTGTACACAGCAGGGGGTGGCAAGGGGGCACCTGCAGGCACGACATGGTCCTCCCTCCACGTCCCCCAGATGGTGTGTCCAAGCCCTAGTGCCTGTGCTAGCGAAGATGCCTTTTGTGGAGACAAGCTCTTTGCAGATGTGATCAGTTAAGAGGCCATTAGGATGGGCCCTGGTCCAGTGACCGGAGGGTCCTTATACAAAGAGTGAAGAAACCAAGTGAAGACGGAGACAGAGACTGGGGGGAGGCGGCCACAGCCCAGGGGCGCCTGGACCCCCAGAAGCCGGAAGAGGCAGGAAGGGCCCTCCCCTGGAGCTGCTGGAGGGAGCGCGGCTGCGCAACCTTGATCAGGGATGCTGGCTCCAGAGCAGGGAATCGATCCCCTTGGGTCCAGGCTGCCCATCTGTGGGACTTTGTTACAGCTGCCCGGGGCACTGGTACAGCCTGTATCTTGTCCCGCCCCCGCCCTCCACACCCAGGCCTGGCCCCAGACACGAGCCTCCAGTATTGAAAACCAATGATCACCCGCTCAGAAAGGCCATATTCAAATCCCACCCCTCTGCGCACCCTGCCCTGGGGTGGGAAGCGGGAGGATTTGCATCTGACCGCACCCCCAGGGCTGGGCCTCGTGCTCCTGGTACCAAGCGCCTGTGAGGCCCTGCCCTGTCGAGGCACGGAGAGCGTGGGGGACCTGCACGCAACCGCACAGCCCCGGGGGGAGACTAGACCTGGCCTGGGCTTGGGCACGGGCCAACGTTCACCCACCTCGGCGCCGCCGCCCTCTGGGTTGTCACTGCAGGAGTGTCCCAGGGTGGCCATAACGAATGACCACCAACCGGGAATCTTGAAACAAGAGGGGTTGATCCTCCTGTGGTTCTGGAGGCCAGACATCTGCAATCCAGGTGTGGGCGCGCCACACTCCCTCCAGAGGCTCCAGGAGAGGGGCCTTACCGCCTCTTCCAGCTTCTGGGGCTCCAGGCGTCCCTGGGCTTGTGGCCGCCTCCCTCCAGCCTCTGCCTCCACCCTCACGTCCCTGTCCAAGTCTCTCTCTCCTTATAAGGACGCTGGTCATTGGATGAGGGCCCGCCCCCCTGCTCCACTATGATCTCATCGTAACTAATTGCTTCTGCAAAGCCCCTCTTTCCAAGTAAGGTCACATTCTGAGGTTCTGTGTGAATATGAATTTGGGGGGACACGCTTCAACCCCAAAGTACAGGCTGCGAAGTGGGGAGTATTTGTACCATGCAGGGAGGGTGGGGCTGAGCAGGGCTTGAGGGGGGTGGCCACGCTCCCGCCAGGGCCTGTCATCCCTCCCCACACAGTGGGATGCACCGCCACCCCAGGGTGTGTGGGGCCTGGGTGGCTCTGATGTGCTTATAGTCCGTGAGCCTCGGGCATCCCCACTGGGGGTGGGGGGACCTGGAGGGGACAGGAGGGGTGGTCCCTGCCTCGGGAGTGGGTGCTGGGGGGCCTTCCCTCCCCCGGCCCACATCGCCCTTTCCTCGGCGGGTGAGGGCAGGTGGTTCTCGACGTCCCTGGGGCCACAACCAGGACTCCTCACCCCTCGGAGGCCTGGGCCCGGCCCCTGGCTTCCCAGCCCTGGGGGTCAAGGGGGAGTTGGGGTCCTGTGCCAAGTGCCCGGGTGGCACCACGCCAGACACCAGGCAAATGGGGCCACCAAGTGGGAAGGACATGCAAACGGCACATTTGCATGAGCAGGTGTCCAGGTCTTTGACGCCCCTGTTCCTGGAGGGGGCAGGGGAGTCTGGGGGGCTGGGGGTCCTGTGTCACCCCTGCTGGAATCCCGCACCCCCATGGCCGACAGGGAGAATGGAGGCAAGACCTCCAGCCCCAGCAGCAGAGGCACCGGGGGCTCTTGCTTGGCAGGGGATGGGGCAGACGGCCACGCCTGGTCAGAGGCCACCAGGGGAACTGCCCCCGTGAGGGCAGAACTGGGCAGCCAGGCCCCGGGTGTCCCAGCCCAGCCCTTCGCCGGGCTGTGTCCCTGCACAAGCCCCTGGCCCACTCAGCCCCGCTCATCCTGCCTGAGATGGGAGGTCGGCAGTGAGGAGAAGGCACCCAGGGGCCCCACGCTCAGCCAGGCAGTGGTCAGCGCTGCGGGCCCTTGGCCCCCAGTGAGGACGCGGGTCTCCCTGGGCCGGGAGTGGAGGGCATGGCTTGGAGGGGGGGCAGTGAGGGGGTACAGCCGCCCATGTGCTACAAGCCCCCCACCTGGACAGGGGCTGGCTCGGAGCCCCAGCTCCCTGAGTCGAGCTCCCCAGGGCCGTGGGGCCGCCCCTTCTGCCCAGACCCACCCCAAGCCCCTTCCCAAGTGCCCCCCTCACCCGCAGAGGGACGGTCCCCCTGCAGCCCCAGGAAGGCGGGACTCTTCCCAGGGTCCAGAGGAGGACACGGAGGCGAGAGCCAGGCTGTGGCTGGGGAGGAGGGCGCCCCACTCCCGCTCCCACCTGGGGGCGGGCGGCCTGGGGCTCCTACCTGCCGGCTTTCTCCCTGGGGCCCAGACATGCAGCTGCTGTCCAGGAGCAGTGAAGGTGCCCACAGCCTGGCACCCGCAAGCCCGCACGCCCGGCTCTCCTCCTCCCCACCCACCACACCTGGCACCTGGGCAGCCAATGCTGTGACCAGGAATGGGTGCCACCCATTGGCCCCACCCAGCCCACAGTCCTGCTCCAGCCAAAGCCACCGGGTACGAGGGCCAGACTTCCCCGGCCTGATGGGCCCAGTGACCCCCTTGGGCAGGACCAGCCTCCCGGTGCCAAGGGGCGGCCTCATGTCGGGGTGGCGGCCCGCACTCCCACCGTGGGTTGTGCCACCTTGTCTCAGCTTCCCACCAGGCCTCAGTCTATCTCTCTGGTAAATGGGAGTGGCCAACCCCGGGGCTGTGGCCCAGCCGTCCGTGGAGGACCTGCGAGCGGAGACTGCCCCCCACCCCAGGGTCCCACAGAGCGGAGAGGCAACGGCACCCGGGTGCACTGTCCTGGAGGGCGGCACGGCTGGGCCAGGAGTCAGGCCGTCAGCACCACAGGCTCTGCACAGACACTGTCCCTCCAACCCTGGAGCCCCACACCCTGCAAATCCTTTGGGCTCCTTAACCCTGGGCCTCAGTTTCTGTAAAAAAAGGGGATCTAAGTTGCCCGGCTTCTGGGAGCTTGCGGGTAACACACGAGAACAGATGACAGTTCTGTGTGCCCCTTCCCCAGAGACCCCGGGACCCCCTCCCAGGGACCCCTCATCCTCTGAGCTCCAGGATGGGTGGGAGACCCCGTCCAGGCCCCGCGCGCTAAGACCCCTGGTGGCCTCTCCTGTCTGGCCCTTTGGCCACCAGGGGGTGCCCCAGGACCACAGGCTCAGCTGGGGCTGGTGGAGGTGGTCTGGCCTCTGGAGGCCGCTCTGCCCCTGGACACCAGGGCTCCGTCTTGGGCTGGGCACGACCCAGAGCTGGGCCTGGAGCCCACCCAGAGAGGAGAGGGGTTGTCTGAGGATTCCGCTGGAAAGACTGGATTCCAGGTAAGTGGGCTCCAAGGCAGGGACCCCACAAGTCTTCAGGGCCTGAGACCCTGTGGACCAGATTCCAAGGGGGAGACACCAATCTCAGGGTTCCTGGACAGAGCCAGACCCAGACCCAGGCCTGGCAAGGCGGTGGGACTCGGCCAGGCCCCAACTCCAAAAGACCAGCCTGGGGCCTGGCCCCGCCTTGGGTCCTGCCAATGTGAGGGGTATATGGAGAGTGAGGGGGTCTCCCCAGACCCTCTGAGCCTGGGGGGCAGGAGGCACACGGTCCTTGCCCTCCTTGCATCCTCTGTTCCAGTCCTGTTCTCTACCTCTGCCTCTTGGACACCTTCCTCTGGCCCCTGCCAGCCCAGCACCAGGCTGTGCTCCTTCCCTGCCCACAACCCTCCATGGCTCCCTATTACTCCAGCAATAACACCCAACCAGGAGCCCGCAGCCCTGTCCCATCCCGCCCACCTCTCCAGCCACCTGGCCTGCCCCTTGCTCCCTTGCCCAGCCTCAGAGCCTCCCCTTCTGCCCCCACCATCCCCTTCGTTCCCCCACCCCCACCCTCTCTGCCACATCAGCTCATGGGCCTCCCCAGGGCCTCTCTCTCCATGTTACCCGGCATCACTTTTCAGGGAGTCTGACCCTCTGAAGGGACCTTTCCTTCACTCGTGTGCTGTCCGCTTCCTGCCTGGGACTGTTGGCCACTGAGCCTCCTGGGCCCAGAACCGGAACTGGGGGGAGGATACACGGTGGGCGGGTGGGCAAGGGGGTGCAGACCTGCACCTTTGGGAGCCGCCGCGGGGGAGCCGCTGCGTGGGAGCCTTGGGACCAAGGGGCTGTAGCCAGCTGGGCACCACTCAGGAAGGGGCATCGCTGCAGAGAGGAGGCACCCAGGTGCCGTCTGCTCTCACTGATGCTGTCAGGATGCCCGAGGCCTGTGCTCCTGCCCTGTTTTCACCTGCCTCCGTCCCCTTTGCTACAACTGGCCCCGGGCGGCACCTCTCAGGACAGGATTGAGTTCACATGACACTTCCTTCGGGGGAGAGGCCACACCTGGCAGAGAGAGCACCAGCCCCCAGGCCTCTGTCCCTGGGACAGCGGGTCGCGCTCCGAAGCAGGCTGACCACAGAGACCCACCTGTCTTCTGCCCCCGGCTGAGGCCTGGGGAGGAGGGACACACACATACACCTGCCCCCCCCCACCCTGCCCCCGGACAGAGGGCCAGCTTCCCCACCCCCACCCCATGCAGGCTGAGTGCCACAAGGGGCTTAATTTGCAGGGAGAATCAGTGCCCTGAGCCACCTCTGGTCTTTGTCTGCCTGGGTTGGAAGCCACGACCCTGAGAGGGGCCCGACTGGCCCTGAGTCGCCCTGCTGGCCAGGGGGCCCACGCCAACCCAGTACCTCCCTCATGTCTTCATGAGGTCTGGACTCGAGCCCTCGGACAGGAAGGCCCTTGCCCTGGTCCTTGGGGGGGGCACCACCTCTGGTCACTCCTGGTTGGAGAGGGCAGGGCAGGCTCTGCAGGACAGGCCACTGTCCGCCGCCTTTGGGCTGACCTGAGCATCCACGGTGAAGGCTGAGAGCCTGGTGGGCCACCCCACTTAAGGGTCCTCCACACTAAGCAGCCCAGACTCGCCACCCACCTTGCTGACTCCCCCCCACTCCCAGGTCTTCTGTAGCCACCCCCACCTGCCCGGACTCAGCGGATCTGCAGGCCCTCCTTCCCGTGAGGATGCCCTGGCCTTGACGCTGCACCTCACAGCCCTCATCCGCCCTCAGCCGTGGCCAGCGCCCTCTCCCTGAAGTGGCCACCAGATCTTCTCAGCCCAGGGTCCTGAATCTGGCAGATGAATCCTTGTCTGTGGCCCCTAGCCCCAAGTGCAGGACTGGGAAGGGGAAGGACGGGGGCAGGGGAGGCCCCCAGCCCCACGGGCAGCGCCTGCAGCCGGCCACCTCCCTGCCGGGTGCCAGTCCTCCATCCGTCCTGGGAGGGGCATCCACCCATCACAGGCGCAGGGAGAGAGGCCAGAGCGGCCCAGCAGGGGCTGAGCCAGGACTCGGCACACACGGCCACCAGCCCAGGCTCACCCCGCTCCCGCCCCCCGTCCTGTGCCTGGAGTCTTCTGGAGCCCTAGGAAGGAGACACCGCCACCCGCTTCCCTCCTCCCCTTGGTGCTTGGCGGTACATGCAGACCTGCAAATACAGGAGAGCCTCCTGTCCCTCCCCCCAGCCCCCCACCCCGCCACCCCGTCACCCTAGGAGCAACAGTCCAATCCGGGCACCGAGAGCAGTTACTGCCGTGGAGTGCTGGGTGGGCTGGCGGCCTGTGTGAGGGGGGCAGGGCGGCCCACGCTGAGCCCCTGGACAGCTGTGTGGGTCCAGGTCCCTTGTGAATTCGGGACAATGACCACACCGCTTTGTGGGGCCTGTGGGGGAGGGAGAGCACTCAGAGCAGAGCAGGGCGTAGAGCTCTCGGCGAGCATCCCTTGCAAGGACCAGTGAGTGTGTGTATGTTCGTGTGTGAGTGTACACAGTGTGTGCGAGTGTGAGGATATCCCGTGTGTGTCTGTGTGTGAGTGTACACAGCGTGTGCGAGTGTGCGAATATCCCCTGTGTGTGTGTATGTTCGTGTGTGAGTGTACACAGTGTGTGCGAGTGTGAGGATATCCCGTGTGTGTCTGTGTGTGAGTGTACACAGCGTGTGCGAGTGTGCGAATATCCCCTGTGTGTGTGTATGTTCGTGTGTGAGTATATACAGCGTGTGCGAGTGTGAGGATATCCTGTGTGTGTCTGTGTGTGAGTGTACACAGCGTGTGCGAGTGTGCGGATGTCTCACGTGGTGTGTGTGTGCACTGTGTGTGTGTGCATGCATGCGTGCACACGTCTGTGTGGACACAGGCTCTTGCCTTGCAGGTGCAGCTGGAGCGCCAGCGTGGGGCATCAGGCCGGGGGACCACAGCCCCACCAGCCCTCAGCTGCCCCTCTGTCCCCTTCTTCCCATCCCCCAAGGAGGCCGAGAAAGCGATTCTCCCCTCCTGGGGGTCAGTTAAGGCCTCTGTGGACCCCCACCCCGTTCTCCCAAGCCCACTGTCCCTCCGCCTTGTCCTCAACTGTCCTGTCACTTGCCAGCTTGTCCAGTCACTCAGCACGGGTTTACTGAGCAACCCCCAGGCGCCAGCACTGTGCTGGGGGTCAGGCGACACGCACATAAGAAAGAAAGTAAGAAGCAAATTTAAAAAAACCAAACTATTAAAATGGCTGTGGAAACAAACATACGGACAGCAAGGCGGGGAAGTGGCAGGGGGAGGTTCTGGGGGCAATGAATTGGGAGACTGGAATTGCCATATATGCATTATGAATAAGAAAAAAAAAAGTCAAATTGTACACTTCAAATATATGCAGTTTATTGTATGTCAATTATATCTCAATAAAAGCCCTTAAAAGTAAAATAAAAGACAAACTTCTTTTTTTTAATGGAGAAAAATAAAGCAGGTGAGAACCTGCATGGAGGATGGATGGATGGATGGGGATTTATTTTTAAATGGTCAGGGGGTATCTCATTGGGAAGGTAACATTAGTGCAAATAATTGAAGGAAGGGTGGTTCATCTTCCCATCAACATTCACCTACCCACCCCCATCCCTCCACCCATCCATTCACCCGTCTGTCCATCCTTCCATCCACCCACCCATCCATTTGTTCATCCCTCCAACCTGTCCATCCCACCCTCCCTCCATCTGCCCGTCAGTCCATCCATCCATCCATCCATCCATCCATCCATCCATCCATCTCTCCATCCCTCTGTCCATCCATCCTGTCCATCCCACCCTCCCTCCATTCATCCATCCATCTTCCCTCCATCCATCTGTCCATCCATCCATCCATTCATTCATGCATCCATCCATCACTCCATCTATCCATCCATCCATCCATCTATCCATCCATCCATCCATCCATTCCTCCATCCATTCATCCTGTCCATCCATCTATCCCTCCATCAATCTATCCATCCGTCCATCCATCTATTCCTCCATTTGTCCATCGCTCCCTCCCTCCATCCCTCCATCAATCCATCCATCCTTCCATCCATCTGTCCATCTATCCACCCATCCTTCCTTCCATCCGCCCATCCCTCCGTCCATCCGCCCATCCCTCCACGCATCCACGCCTCACTCCAGTCACCCACTCACCCTTTGTTAATGTCTCCTGGGTACCTGCTCTCAGAGATGAGTGAGTCAGCTCGGCCCTCAGGGGCCCACATGTGGGGGTGGGGGCAGGGCAGTTATGGGGAGGGGAGGAGGTGGCGGCTGGGCGAGGCACTCCACCACACGGCATGTGGGGTCCTCATGTGGCTTCTCCCCTTGTCTGTGTGTCTCACAGGAAAGCTCACCATCCCCCGTGGGCAGGGCCCTGTCTTCTGCTCCTCTGGCCTCCCCCACACCATGCCCAAGCAAGGCTGGGAACTCAGTAGGCACCCCATAAATACTAGCAGGCTGACTGAGTCATGCCGGCCTCTTCCTCCTCCGCTCACCCCTGTTTTGCTCTTCGCCCTTCACCCTGGTCGCCCTGCCTCCCTCCCACCCTGGCCTGACCCGCTCACCTGCCGCCTCCAAGTCCACTCTCGGCTCAGGCTGTGCGTGGGCTCTGGTTCTGCGGGGTGAACGGGGTAGCTTCAGAGAGTCAACCCTGTCACCTGAAGAACCAGGTCAGCAGCACCAGCAAGGTGGACGAGGACCCTGGCCAGGAAATGGCTACCACAGCCTCAGTGGACCAAGGACAGGCCACCTGGCCCAGGTCTCACGCCTCTCTTCTCCCAGTGGCCGGGGACACCCACCTGACTCTCTAGCAAGGAAAGGCCTAATGGTTATCAGATGCCCCTGGGACCCTGGGGTGCACGGCAGACTGCTGACCCCAAGGGGTCAGCTGAGAGCTGTGGGCGGTGGGCAGGTGCCCTGGGAGGGTGGGGAGGTCTCAAGACTTGGTGACCAGAGTTGGGGCATGTCAGGCCCTGGCCCTCGCTGTCCATGCTACGTGGGGTGGGCACGTGTCCCTGAGGGTCCCACGAGGCTTGGAAGGTCCCTGACTTCACACCATCAGGTCACACAGGAAGCCAAAAGATCAGGGTGAGCGTCTAAGGGTGCACATTTTAGGGGTGATTTCACCAAAGAGGGCCCCAGACCGTGGCTGTGCATCCTTACAACAGTTGGACGGGCAGTCTACAATAAACTCAGGTCAGTTTATAAACTCAGGTCAGTTTCGTAAGTGGTCGGTCCAAATGCCCAGTAAAGGTATTACGAGGTGGCCTGGCCAGCTAGAAGCTGGCCCCAAACCCCAAACCTGACTTTTCTGCCCAGCGTGAGTGCTCCTCAGGGCTCCTGCGAGGGTGAGCCTGCCAGCCTCCAGCTGCCCTGGTCCCTGGTCACTGGGCTTTGGATTCTTGGACGGGTCCCTAAGATGTCCTCTTGGAAGGGAAGGGAGAGCCTCAGGGGCTGGTGGAAGGGGACCTCAGGGTGCTCGCAGCTCTGGCCACAATGCCCTTCACTGAAGCTGACCACCCCTGCCCTGCTGCCCCGGCACAAAGCACGAGCCAGGGGCCCCAAACTTTTGCGACTGTTTTGCTTAATTTGGCGGCCAGGCATTGAGCCCCGGAAAGCGTCCAGAAGGGCTTTCTGTCAGTTGGGCCAGCCCTGATGGCTATCTGGAAGTTTGTGAGAACAGGGGGCATGCGGCCAGCTCGGGTGATGTCAGATGACCTAACAGATTGAAGACAACATGCGGACAGTGCCCTGCTTCCCCGCCGGGCTGGCAGGACCTGGATCCTGGGCTGGGGGGTGGGGTGCGTGTGGGGGTGAGGCTCTGCGGGAAGGAGCTGGACAGCTGGGGCGGTGGCATGGCCCCTGGGGGGGTGGCTGCCTGCCCCCGACTCTGGCCCCCGCTGACCTCTCTTCTGAGAGCCCTGCTGCCAGCACCCCAGGTCCCTGCGCTCTAAGGCTGCCCTTAGGAGCGGGGATGGCGTGTCCCCTTTCCCTGTGTGGTCACAAAAGCGCTCGCGTGCCCACACACATGGACCATAAACTGCCACACACACGTGTGTACCGCACCCTCCGCAACGTGCCCACACACCATACGGTGCACACACGTGCACCTGCACACGTGCGCCCAGAGCGGTGCCCCACTGAGCGGACTCGGGGTCCTCAGCGTCCCCTGCCCGAGAGGGAGGGAGAGGAGGTCGCTAAGATGCAGTGTCCTGGGGGGTGGGCCCCGCCACAGCACACATTACCGCCTCCCCCCCAGTCCGCCCTGCCCTCCTCCCCCAGTTTCCTTCATTTCACTCGCCCCCCTGCTGACCCCGGGCCCCAGGAAGCCTGGCTTCGCGCGCACGGCTCTATGGCCAGGGCGGAGCGGTGCCCGGTACACGGCAGGCGCTCAGGAGACTCGCGTAGGGAACGGTGAGCGGGCGACTCAGCCGTGGAGCTGGAGGGGACGCCGGCCAGGCAGCCTCTGGAGACACAGCCCGTCCTGGATGCTGACGTCGCGGTGGCCACCTGCGCCTCCTCCGCCAGCCTCAGTTTCCCCGTGTTCACGACGACCTCTGGGCTCCTCCCACGGCTGGCCCGGCATGGGTCTGGGGGTGCTGAGGGGTCTTGGCAAAGTGCTGCTGAAGGGAAGGTGAGTGTGGTGTTTCCATAATGTTCTGAGGCCGGGAGACAGCCCACGGGCCTGAGAAGCGGGGAGGGGGCCTCCCTGAGCACGCATGGCCAGGTACGTCCATCCACCTGAGTGTCCAGGACCCGGGATGTGACAGGAGCTTCCAGAGTGACCAAGGAGCAGGTCCTGGGGAGGGAGGGGGCTTTCCTAGGTGGGGGGGGGGCACCCTGGAGGGCAGCTGGGGAGCTAGTGACTTGGTCAGGCCCACTGCCCATCTTTGAGCAGGCCCAGCTCGTGCTTCCCGCTCCTGTGGGCAGGCCCTGCCCTGCGCCCTGCCCAACCCCTCTATCCACCCCCTCCCCCGCTGCCAGCCCTCCGTACTCACCCTGGGCCCTTCCTCACCTGAGCCCCAGCCCCACTTTGCCACACCTGGCTTCACTACCCCCCACCCAGCCCTTCCGTCCTTCCCCAGCCCTTCCGTCCTCCCCAAGGCCCCACACCAGCTGCTCTGAGCTTTCAGGGAACTTGCAGAGACCCCTTGTTGTCCAGCCTCCCATTCACCCCAGCATCCCTATATCGTGGCCAGGACCCCCAGAGCCGGCTCCTGAACAGCTCAGCCCCCCAAACCCCAGTTGCTTGGGCAGGTACTTACTATAATTTTTAAAATACAGAAACTTACACAAAAGTAAAGCGCACAGTATCAAGACTGTATCCACCAGCCGGCTCAACAATGACCGACTCGGAGCAGGTGGGTTTAATCTCCACCCGGGTCACCGCCCCTCCCTCCTGATGACTTCCAAGCACTTAATTCCCCGACATCACATCGTCCACGTGGAGGCACTTCAGTACACACCTGCGGCACGTGTGCCCTCTCGTGACCCTGAAGTTCAGTGCCTTATAGGGAAGGCAGGACAAATGCCTGATCCTGTCCCTTTTTAATTTATTTTACCCCTTTTCATAATAATGAGCCCTAGCCTCCAACAAAGGGCCAGTGAAGATCTTTTAGTACCATTTTGAATGAATAGATATTTAAAATATTTGATATATTTTAATCCATACTTCTTTTGGATGTGCCAACTTTCCAGCAGACGGAGCTGGAAAGTAGTCTTGCTTTAAGGAAACAGCTGCGGAGTTTATGCTAATATTTCCAATTCAAATTTAAGGGTCGGTTTGCACGTCTTTGACTTTGTGTATCTCTTTTCTCTTGTCCTGAAAATCCTAGTTCCTAAGGAATTTAACATGAGACATGCACGACATATATTACACGTCGATATCATTTCAAAGCAGCAATACCGATATCAATACCAGTGATGTGACTCTTTGGGTTCCTTCTGTCCTCTGAGCGTTAGTGATAATATTGATAACATTGTGTACTGCACCGTCGCACGATTCAGCTAATTGAGGGACATTCTGGCTGGTACTAGTCTTTTGCTAATACAAACAATGTCGCAACAAATAGCCTATGTGTATATTGTTTTCTATTTTTCCCACGTCTCTCTGTGCCAGTTCCTAGAAGTGGAACTAACTAGCCGGGCTGAATGATACGAGCGCTTTTCCTCATGCCACCAGGATCCCCTTCCCACTGATGGCTGATGACAAGCCAAGGGCACCTGCTTTCCCTTGGCCCCGCCCACAGACCCTGTGGTCCAACGTCTGGATTTTCGCCAATCAGATAGGGGAGCAATGGTCTCTCAGTGTACTTTCAAGTTTGCATTTTTCTTCTTACGAGTGACGTTGAGCATGTTTCATAAGCGCAAAGCTCGTGAGCCCCTTTTCCTGTGAGCTGTTCACATCTTTCACCTGCTTGTCCCCGGGGCTGTCTATCATTTTCTTCTCAGTTTTAGATGTTCTTTATGTACCAGTGCTATTAATCCTTGGCCTGTGCTTCAAATTCCAAATTCTTGTTCCAGTTTGTCACTTGTCGGTTTTGCTTTTGTGTTTGTTTGCTTTTGGCTGCGTTGGGTCTTCATTGCTGTGTGTGGGCTTTCTCTAGCTGTGGCGAGCGGGGGCTGCTCTTTGTTGCAGTGCGCACGGCTCTCAGTGTCTTGGCTTCTCTTGCTGCAGAGCACGGGCTCTAGGCGCACGGGCTCAGACATTATGGTGCACGGGCTCAGTTACTCCACTGTATGTGGAATCTTCCAGGACCAGAGATCGAATCCATGTCCCCTGCATTGGCAGGCGGGTTCTTAACCACTGAGCCGTCAGGGAAGTCCTGATTTGCTTTGTTGACTTCAGTTATTGTCTCTGGATTTCAGCCACAGTTGGAGATGTTTTCCCTACTTAGAGTTTGTTGAGGAGCTCACCCACACATTCCCACAGAACCTACATGGCTTCATTTCAACTTTTACATCAAAGGCTCTGATCCATTCGAAACGTATTCTTGTGTGCTATGTGTAAGATGAATCAAGTCTATCTTTTTTTCTTTCTCTTTCACTCTCCAGTTGTGCCAACACTGCCTATTTAAGTTCATCTTCCTCCTGCTGATTGGGGTGTGGATGTGCCTTCATTCGGAAAGTGTCGACTGAATGCCTGCAGGTGTCCTGGCTGTCCCGGGCCCTGTGGAGGCAGACTCCTCGCCTTCTTCAGGCTCTCTGCCCATTTTGTATCCTAAGTGATGCAATTCCGAGCAAGGTTCCATTGCCTCAGCTGCCCTGAGTCTCCAAGGTGCCCGGCACAGGTTGGGACCCACTTCATTCATTCTTTCTGCAAACATAAACTGTGCCGGCTGTGTGCAGAGGTGTGGAGAGTCAGGGGCGAAGGGCCAAGCCGTACTCGGTTCAACAACAAGAGCTGACTTTCTGATGGGGGAGTACATGAAATAAATCAGCCCAGGGTGCTCAGTCAACACCTGGGACGTGTCTCCTAGGTTATGGGCCCCTGATGTTGTGGGTGCCATCCCTCTGCCCAGGGCGATGTTCTGAGAGAGGCCAGGTTTTTCCTGCTTGACACCCTTTCTCCACCCTGATGTCATGTCATTGTGCAGGGACCCAAATGCCAGCGCAGGGTAGGGGACCTGTGCAATCCTCCTGACCCTATCACCTACCTCTACATCACCCCCACCTGGAGAAACCTACAGAGAGCAGCAGCAGCCCTGTCCAGAGGGAAGAAGGACAAGAAATCCATTCTCTGAAGCCTCTCCCCTGACCTGCCCAGGCAGCCTCGCCTGCCCGGCCCCTGTCCAGACCCGAGAGGCGTGGCCTCCGGGGAGCCCCCGGCATCCTCCCCACGCACACGGCTCCCCACTGGGCTATTCCTGACCAGCGATGGCCCCCTCTGACCTCCAGAGTCGGACGGCCCGATGGGCACGGACCCGACCACATTCTCTGCCCAAAGCGGGCACTCCAGCGCTCGGGCACCCAGAGGGAGCTCAGAGTGTTCATGGCGCTAACTGCCACCCTCCTGGTGTGCCCCTCCTTCCCACTTCCCCCCACCCCCCCGGGGAGTGACTCAGAGCTGGTGAAGTGGGTGTCTGTGCCCCACTTCTTCGTCCTCCTGCTCTGGCAGTTCGTGGTCCCTGCACCTGCTGACCCCACGTCTTCCTTCCCGGCTCGGCTGGAGGCTTCTTGCAGGCCTAGCAGGTGGGCTTGGCAAGGGCGAGCACGGGGGCGCAGGTGGGACAGAGCGAGGAGCGCGGAATGGGGCGGGCCGAGCAGGTGGGGAGGGCGGGGCCGAGCAGGTGAATGCTAAAGGGGTGGACCCAACAGGTGGGCGCAGACGGGGAACGGGCCGATCGAGCCGCTGAGCGCAGTCGGGCGAGGGCTCCAGCACCCAGTGCGCCAAGGTTGCTTGGGGGCGGGGCGTCCGGCCCGGGGCGGGGCTCGCCAGCCCCCGGGGCCCGCCCGCGGCCACCGCCCCCTCCCGGCCCCGCCCCCACGGCCTGGCTGGGCGGGCAGCCGCCCCGCGGCGGGGCTGGCAGCAGCGGCCGCCCGCACTGCGCCAGGGCGCCCGCCTTCGCCGCAGCTCCTCGTGCCGCCGCCTGGCCGACCCCGCGGGCCCTGCCCGGCCATGGCAGCGGCCACCTCCCCTCCCAGGGCCGAGAGGAAGCGCTGGGGCGGGGGCCGCCTGCCGGGCGCCCGGCGGGGCAGCGCAGGCCTGGCCAAGAAGTGCCCCTTCTCGCTGGAGCTGGCCGAGGGCGGCCCGGCGGGCGGCGCGCTCTACGCGCCCATCGCCCCGCCCGGCGTCCCGGGGCCCGCGCCCCCCGCCGCGCCCGCCGCGCCCCCAGCCGCCGCCGACCTTGGCCCGCGGCCGCCGGTGAGCCTCGACCCGCGCGTCTCCATCTACAGCGCGCGCCGCCCGCTGCTGGCGCGCACCCACATCCAGGGCCGCGTCTACAACTTCCTCGAGCGCCCCACCGGCTGGAAGTGCTTCGTCTACCACTTCGCCGTGTGAGTATCGCCGCCGGCCGGCCCGGGGGGCTTTCCGCGGGGCTGGGGAGGGCGTGGGGAGGGAGTGCTGTCCCCGTGCCACCTGCTGCCGGCCGGACCTTATCGGAGCGGGGACTCAGATCCGCCAGGAGGGAAGGAGGGGGTTAATGGGAAAAACAGAAACAGCCGGGAGCTTGTCTGTTGAAGTTCAGGGACAAGTGGGTCTGACCCTGTGCGGATGGGAAGCTCCCCGCTGGCACTGCCCAGACGTGTGTGGGGGAACCAGCTGGGAGGAGTGCCCTGCCCAAAGCTGGTCTGCTCCTCCCTGGAGGGATGGTCTAGGTGTTAATCCTTCTGAGAGAGGACCTGGGCAGGGGAGAATTCCCCGGGGGGCCGGCTGGGAGGCAAGTGGGGGCAGGGCCCGTGCCCCTTCTGGCGCCACAGCATCTTAGACCCTTCCCATCCAGGCAGGCCGTGGGGGGGGTCTCCCCCAGGCCAGCAGAGCAGGGCTGCCCCACAGGGTGGCAGGCCTCTGTGGTGTGGCCTGGGGTGTCAGCATGGCCGTGAGGAGTGCCTATGGCCTCACATGAACCCAGCCAGGCTCCTGAAAACCTGGGTTGAAGCAGAACAACCTGGAGGGGACACTGGGGGGAGGGAGGAGGGAGCCACTGATTCCACCAGTCAATCAGAGGAAGCCATGTGCCAGGCAAAAGCGGGGCCCTGTCGGCGGCACCTGGCCCCACTGCTCCCCAGGTGGTTCTGATTCCCGCCTGCTGTGCCTGCGTGCCTGTGTGGGGCAGGGCAGCTTGCTCAGGGACAGGGCACGTGGAGCCCTCCCCCACCGCTCTGGCCCTACTTCCCGGCTGCCTAGCCGGTGGCCTCCTGGTGTGGTGCCCGCCTATGGCCTCTGAGCCTCTGCGTGGCCATCCCCAGGCTGACCGCGGAGGCTGCTCGGGGGGCTCCCTCTGGCTTCCCGTTGGAAGGGGCAGCTGCTCGTCCCTGCCACCCTGGCAGGCCGGGGGCTGGGAGAGACCTGGCTGGGAGGGGTGTCCAGGACTCTCTTTTGCCCCACTGGTAACCGCCCCCCAAGCCCAGGGAGCAGAGGTGCTGGCTTGGAGCACTGGCTCTGCAGGTGCAGCGAGGTGGGGCGGCACGGCCTCAGTTCCTCACCTTTGCTCCTCTGAGCGCAGGTAGTACTAGGGTTGCGGAGGGGCAGGCCTTCCACAGCAGGAGGACAGGTGTTGGGGACAGTGTCCTCAAGCCTCTTCCCCACTCCCCCAGGCCCCTGTTTCCCAAGGCGTCAGAGGGAAACTAGCCGTGGCCGTGGCCAGTCTGCAGGAGAGGACGGCCTTGTCTGTGGCTGCAGCAGCAGTGCTTGTCTTGGGGTTTGGGGGAATGTTTGAGTGCAGTGACCCCGAGGGATCCCGCCCTGGTCTGACCTGGCTACATGAGCACCCAGCCAACAGCAGGCTCATGGGTGCTGCTGTGCACCTAGGCTGCCTGCCCCCCAGCCCTCGCCTGCTGAACCCCAAGCTCCCTGAGGTGAGGGACGGACCCCACAGCTGGTCCTGGAGCAGACCCCACCCAGCCACTGTTCTGTCCTGGGACCCTGGGTGCCAGGTCCAGGAAGAGACGGGGAGGCACGGGCAAAGAATTGCCAGGAGGTGCGGCAGTGCCTCCGCACCCCCGGAGGGCCGCCAAGGCGAAGGGCCTGCAGACACCCCAC
The DNA here is from genome assembly GCF_030028045.1 of Hippopotamus amphibius kiboko. Taxonomy (NCBI): domain Eukaryota; kingdom Metazoa; phylum Chordata; class Mammalia; order Artiodactyla; family Hippopotamidae; genus Hippopotamus; species Hippopotamus amphibius. The sequence goes on along the minus strand of NC_080188.1, from coordinate 131,567,670 downwards.
TGTCCGCCTCCTGGGAATGCAGGCCCAAGGGTGCACGCATCGCCTGGGCTCCCTGGCTGCTGTGGTGGCTTGTGGAGGAAGAGGGCTCGCCGCACCCCAGAGGAAGTCTCTGCTTACACTTGTGTTTTCTTCCTGATTCTGATTGTTTAGCTCTCGGAAGTTTGCTCAGCAGGGTCTGCCTTTCCCAGCCTCCCCAGGAGCTGTAGGGCAGGGGTGGCTTCTGGGGACAGTGGCCGAGTGGCTTCCCCTTGCGGGGAGGAGCTGGGAAAGGGAGGCCCCTAAGTGTGGCTTGGTGGCCTTGGGTCAGTCTTTTCCCGCTCCTGTCCCTGTCTGTAAGAGGCGTGCCACAGTCCCCCGTGCAGGGCAGGGCTGCAGGTGGACACCGGCTAGGCAGGGCACGTGGCTTCCCTGGGGCCCGGGAAGGGAGCCCCTCCCCTCCAGGAGGTGGGCAGGGCCCCAGACACTCTCTGAATTGGCCAGTGTCTCGAGGGGACCTGGGGGCAAGCTGGGACTGCAGGGGCAGCCCGGGGCTGAGTGGCCGGAGTCTGGCTGCAGCCCCACGACAAGGGGTGGACGGTGCCCACTCCGGCCCCGGTGTTGCTCTGAGAAGTGTCCGAGATGGTAGCAGAGAGAGAGCTCTGTCCTTGGTGAGGCAGATTGTGAAACGTGCGGGAGGAGTGTTACGACCCAGGCCGAGCTTGGTTTCCGGCCTGGGCAGGACGAGCGTGGCCTTGAAGGGCTGGGGCCCGGGTGGGTGTCGGAGCCGTTGTCCCAGCGGGCCCTGCAAGGCTGGGCACACTCTCCCAGGCGCAGCTGGGGAAGCAGGCCAGGATATCCTGTCCCCTTCTGGTCGGGGAACCCCTGCTCCGGCCAAGAGGAGAGCAGCCCTTCCTGTGTGTGGCCAGCCTGCCCCGTCTGCTGGGGTCAGGGGGCAGGAGTCTGCCGCCCGGGCACTGCCCTGCCCGCCGGGCCTTCCTGCCCCCAGTCCTCATCTGAGGCTCTTCCTGTCCCCGCCGTGTGGCGGCTCCTGCTCTAGCTCTGGCCTCCCAGCTCCTGGGCCTTGGTCAGGGTTGTGTGGTTGGGGAGATGACTGGAGTGGGGCCTGGGGGCCTGGTAGCAGCTGCCCTGGCCGCTGGGCTGGGCCCTTACCTCTGTCTGAGGAGGGCAGGATGGAGGTTGCCCCCAGGTTCTGCATCCCTCCTGACAGGCAAGGGGCTTCCAGTCACGGCATCCTGCCCCCAGGAACCCCTCCTCCCTCATTCTCCCTCCCTCTTCTCTCCCCATCCTCCTGTCCCCCCACCTCTTGGGTGTAGACTCCTGTCTCTTCCCAGCTGCTCCCACCCACGCAGCCTGGGAGAAGCCCCCTGAGCCTCAGTTTCCTCGTTCGGGGACAGGCGCCCTACACCCCCTCCATCAGCATCCCACTGGTTGTGAGAAGCTTGGAAATTGGAGGAGGGGGCTGAGGGGAGGTTTGGGGACAGGGCCCAGGAGTGCGTCCTGTCCCTGCCCTCCCGCCACCCTGCCTTCCCAGGTTCCCAAGAACTTTCTGGTGGCAGCTTTGGCGGCACCTTCTCAGTGGGCGTTAATCATTGACGACGCTGGCAGTCTGCCCTGGCGGTTTGTTGGACCGAGCCTTCCTGGAAGTGGAGGCTGGTTCCCGGGCTGCATCCCCCCACCCTGGCCCCTGGTGTCCATCCCACCCCAGGGTCCTGCAGCCCTGCCTGGAAGGGGAGCCGGTCAGGGAGGGTGGAGAGGGATGGGCACGCTGGCCCCCTCCCCCATCACCCATGATTCCTCAGCCCCCAGGTCCCAGTAAAGCTGAGGACATTCCTTCTGGTGCTTCTCCCTGTGTCACCTTCTCCAGGGCCTGGTCCCCCCCACCGGCCCCGGCTGTCTGGAGACGCCTCGCTGCCGCCCCAGACCCAGTCCAATGTTTCTGGACTCACTGCCTTCTGTATGTTAAGCATCTTATCGTGGCCTGGCATTAGTTGGGGGACCACAGGCATCCTTTACGCTGGGGCCACCAGCTGGGGAGGAGGGGGCTCGGGACACTTTGAGGCTCTGAGGGAGGTGGTGGAAGAACCTGGGCTGGAAGGTGTGCCCAGCGAGTGCCAAGGTCTGGGGCCTGGAGGCCGTCTGGTGCAGGATGCAAGGGGGCTGGGCTGTGTGGGGAGCTCAGCCCCACGTGGGGCCCAGGCTTTGTGCCCCCGTGTTGCCCTGCGGCTGGGCTACCTCGCCAGGTTTCTGACTGCACATCCTCTCCTCTGTGGCAGGCTTGGTGGGTGCTGGCACCTTCCAGCAGGGTTGCTCAGGTGGGAGGGAACACCCCTTCTCTGTGCCTGGTGCTGAATCCTTGGATCCCCGTGATCTCGGTGCCCGTGGCCTCTGCCTGCGCCCACGAGGGTGCCCAGGACCAGAGGGGCCCGTCTGCACTCAGAGTCGCCATGCCCTAGGGCCTTCCCCCAGCAGGGTGTCTTGGGGCTGGGACTGGGGGCTTTGTCCCAGGGGAGACAGACACAGGAACAGCCCCTGAGCCCGGCCTGGAGCACTGTGTCCACCCGGGGGTCTGAGCTCCACCTGGGTGTCCGATTCCGATGCCCCTGCTTCTAAAGGTGTCGGGGGCTGGGGATCACCCTGCTCTTGCGAAAGCCGGTTCCCAGGTTCACTTTTCCAGTGTGAACGGGGCTTTGCAGGCCAGTGTGCCCTTTAGATGCTGCTAACAGGCAGGTGTGTCCAGCAGGTGAGGAGCCCTGGTCCTGGTTTCTCACCAGCTCCCGGTGCTGTGCACCAAGCGGGGCAGTGCTCCTGATGGGGGCCCTGGGCTGAGCCCTCCTTGCCTCCTGGTCTGGGCCATGGACCCAGGTAAGCTCTGCGGCCCTTCTCAGACCGATGTTCTAAACCAGTTTTCAGCTCATGTGGCATCTCTTGTGGCCCAAGACTCCGTGCACAGGTGAGATGGATGGGCTGGGACGCTGTCATGTGTGGCTCCTGTGAGATGGAGATGGTGTCCAGGGATGCCTGTGTGTGGGGAGAAGGTGCCGGGCCTGGAGGAGCTGGGGTGACAAGCCCGAGGCCGGATGAGGGGTGTGCTTGCTGTTGGGAGATGCCGCAGATGCTCACGTGTGCAGGGGCCTGGGCTCCGCTGCTGGGGGGCAGAGAGGAGGAGCTCCAACACCTGCACCCTTCACCTCGGCCCCTGAGGATCTGGGCCTGGATGGGGGTGTGGCGGGGCCAACTTCGCTTCACTCTCTGTGGAGAGGCACCCTGGAGCAAGGGCTGGAGCTTGGAGGAGGGCTGGGGTCCCCAGGGCAGGTCGGGTGACTCCTCACCCCCTCCTGGAGGGCAGAGGGAGCCATGGGTTTCCCTCCCGAGGTCCCCCGAGTGCTGGGACAACCCCAGATCCCACGGAAGGCAGGGCAGTGGTTGGCCTGGGGGTCAGCTCTGCTGTTGGGTGGGGTGACCACCTGTGACACATGTGACCTGAGCCCCAAAAGCATTTTCACATGTGGTTCTGACCACGTGATAGGACTTGTCTTCTGCTTCCTGGCCGGGTGTCCCCAGACCCCTTCTCTGAGCCGTGTGGGCACTGGTGGGGATGAGGGTGCCGGGGCACTGGGGCAGCCTGGCTCTCCCCCGGGCCCTGGTGGAAGACGAAGCGGGGTGGACCGGTGCTCTGCGCAGATACCAGGCCCAGAGAGGGGAGGTGACGTGCCCATGGCCACACAGCTGGCTGTGCCCAAGGCTGCCCTACTCCGAAGCCCATTGCTTCTTCCGACGGTGGGGCTGGAATCTGGGTAGTCCTGGCGAGGCCTTGTTCACATGACCCCCTCCCACCTTGGTCAGGGGCTGTAATGCTGCCCCTGGATGGTTTGGCCACGTGAGGAGTGGGTGCCGGGGAGGGGAGGGGAGGGCAGGAGAAAGCTGCCTCCTGAGAGTGGCAGGGAGTCTAGGCGGGGCCTCCCCAGACGCGCCAGCGTGGCTGGGGCACTGGCTCTCCCCTCCTGGGGCTGCCACGCTGTGCGGGGATGACTAGCCTTTGGAGGCCGTTGGTCTGATTGCTTTAGGCCTCTGCACTAAAGCCCTGCTGCCAAACCACAGGCTGAAGCTTAGCTCAGAGACCTCCTCCTCCAGGAAGCCTTCCCATGCTGCCCCAGGCAGAGCCACGCTAACCCCCTGACCTGGTGCTCGGAGCCCCCTGGTGGCTCAACCACTCTGGTGCTGTGCGGGGTATTAGTGTGTGCTGGTCTCAGCGCTCCTGGGCGTTAGGGGGTCTGAGTGGGTGGGCAGGGTCAGCCCGTACCCAGCAGGGATAGGTGCTCGGGAGAGGGTCACCTGGTATCTGGCCTCGGAAGCCCAGGCCCCCTCCAGCCTGGGCCGCGGCGGTCAGCCTGCTGCCCGGCAGCTCCAAGCGGCACAGGCAGGCCGGGCCTGATGACATTGTCTGTGGGTATTTTTATCCAGCGACATTCCTGAGCTTGGGAGGCGGGTGAGCTCAGACAGTGGTGGGCAGAGGCCGCCAGGACCCTCCTGTGGCCGCGGGAGAGTCCTGCAGGCCCCTGCGTGTTTGAGGGTGGGGGCTTTTCGGAGCCCTTCCCCCAGAACTGCTCCATTTTCACGGCAGCCCTGGCCAGGGTAGGGGCACATCCTCATTGCCCAGGAGAAAAGCCTGCAAAGGGAGCGTGTACCGAGGGGGTGCCTGAGCCCCTGTGCAGGGCACGGTGCCCACTGAAGGATGGACGCACGTCCCAGGGAGGTGGCCTCGTCGTCGCCTGTGGAGGGCTCCGAGCACAGGGAGACCCAGCCGTGGTCCCAAGCACTCCGGGGAGGGGGATGTTGTTTCCACCTGTCAGAGCAGGACTCTCCCAGCACCCCCTGATCTACACAGGCCAGGCCTGCCTTGCAGGGGCTGGGGCAGCCGACCCCAGGGTCTGCCCTGCCTACCTGGGGCTCTGGGCCTGGTCCCTGCTTCCCTTCTCTGCTCAGTGACTTGTGGATGGGGAAACGGATGGGGCCGCCCCCGGAAAGCTGCTCCACTTCTGCCTGGACGTCTCACGACAGTTCCCGGTGTCATGCTGCCGTGTGCCCGCTGGCCCTCACCCCCATCTGCAGAGGCTCCGTCGTCTGCCGCGTGCCTGAAGCGCACGACGGCCACCCCACCCCGCCCACTGGGAGCAGGGGCTGTGGGCTTCCCCTCTGTGTCTCTCCAGGGTGAGCTCCCTTTTCTGCTTCCTCTCAAAACCATGCCCTCGGGCGGTTCCTCCACCTCCTCCTGCCGGCTTTGCTGCTGAGTGCCCTGCAAAGATCTATAGAAAGTCAGAAAAGGGAACCGAGAGGCCCCACCGCCCCTGAGTCCGTTCAGCCCTGGCGCACGTCTCCGTAGGGAGATGCCCGGCCACACTGGGACCCCCACTTCACCCCACCCTGGTCTGGGCCAGGGGCTGCCTCCTTCACCACCTGGCTGATCCTAGCCCTTCCGTCTGCGAGGGGCCCGCACAAGGAGCCCTGACCCAGAGGGACAGACCCCTGCCTCCCAGAGGGGCCCCACCCGGCAGAGGGAGCAGCCGGAGGTCCCCGGGGCCCCCAGGAGAGCTTCAGGGGGTGCCTGAGCGGCCCTGGGACCACGTGCTTGGAACGTGTCCCCTTGGTGGGTCACGTGGTTTGGATTTTTGTTCCAAGACATCCCCAGCTGGTCTCTAGCAAAAGTCACACCCACGTTCTTGGCTGGGTTGGCTCAAAATATAAAACAAAGCTTGGGTAAAAGCGATGTGGTACTGGCTTGTGGACAAGCAATAGAACAGGATAAAAAATCCACGTAGAGACTCAACTGTGAATGAAAGTTTTGCCAAAAACATAGGCTGCCTCGCCAAACAATGGGGCAAAGCTTGGGTGGGGGGGGGGGTTTAATAGGTTATGCTCCAGGAGGAACAGGTGAGGCAGGACCTGCTCCTCACACTGCACACCGGGATGGATCCCACGTGGTCGGAAAACCACTCGAATACCACAAGGAGACTCAGGGACCCTCCACAGCCCGAGGGTGAAGGTGGGGAGGCCTCTCTGTGACTCAAAAGCCAGTGCATGAAGGAAAAGTTTGTATGGGCAAACTTTTGTGTGACACCAGCACCTTGCGAGCAGTAAGGAGACCTGTGAAAAACCGGGAGAGAGATTGCGACACATCCACAGGGTTAATATCTCTAAGATAGAAAGCGTTTCTAAAATCGAGAAGGAAAAGCCCAGCGACCCCATGGAAGATGAATGAGAGATGTGAGTGGAGAGTCCATGGGAAAAGTGGCCAGTGGGGCAGTCCTTGAATGTGACAGAAGATGATGACCCATGTGTGGTCAGAGATGTGCAGACGCGGGCTTCGCTGAGGTCCCACCAGGCTGGTAGGAACCCAGAAGCCTTTACAGACAGCAGCAGCTGGTGGCCGCTGAGGCTCTGGGGAAGCAGCGGTCATGTTGCCAGAGGGTCTACAAAATGGTAGAATCCGTGAGGAACAGAATCTGGCCACACCTGGCACAATTATGCATGCCTGTACCCTCAGACCCAGCAATCCTGCTTCCAGGAAACCTTCTTAAAGATATTGGCACCAAAAAAAAAAAAAAAAGAAGAGGAAAGTAAGTGTGTGCAAGGCTGATGGTTAAAGCATTCTTTGTAAAAGCGAAAGATGGGGAACTCAGATGCCCACCCGTAGGAGGCAGGTTGGATTCGCTGCGTGCAGAATATTGTACAGGTGTGGAAAAGGGACAGTCTCCACGTGCTTTTATGGAGTGACTACCAGGAAATATTTTCATGTGAAAACACACACCCACACACAGTGGATAAAAATGTAACAAGCTGCTGCTCCTATAATGAAAGTGGGTGCTGATACAAATACACTTACTTTATATTAAGAAACAAAAGCAGTGGAAGGATAAACTGAAACTTATAAAAGTTACCTCGGGGCTGGGGCGGGAGTGGGGGGCATGACAGAACCCAAATGTCTCTGAGGATAATTTGGTGCTTTTATCGGTTTGACTTTGGAGCCTTGTAAATAGTTCCCATAATTTAAAATATGAGAGCAACCCCTGATTTCATAAATCCCTAAATAAATCTAAACTAGGAAAAGAAGCCCCTCAAAACCTTAATGAAACAAATGACCCCAAGTTTGTGCTGAGGTGGACTAATCCCCAGAAAGGGCTTATTTCCAGGGACCTGTCGCCAGCGGGCTGTCCACTAAGGATGGACAGAGCTGGGTGTGTGCCCGTGCACTGTTTTTGTAATTGTGTCACACTCATGATGGTATTTGTTTTATTATTCTAAGGCCCTTACACAGCAATCGTGGGGGGAGGCCACGGAGGAATTGTGTGGCTGTCCCTGAGAGCCAGGATGTCGTGCACAGAACAGCGCTGATGGACGTTAGGTGACATTGAACAAAACTCTCCCTCCTGCATTGGATAAGAAGCATTAGCATGTGTTCACAATGATTTTGTTTAAAAACTGCTTCTCTGTTTACACAGAAAGGCTAGAAAGAAGGGCCGGCCCGTAGCTATAAGCATCCCTGGTCCCCAGGTTGTGGCCCCTAGGTGTCCTTTCCCCGGAGGGAAACCAGGGGTCCCGGAGAAATGTCCGCGTCCGGGTCTGGGGCAGAAAACCTACAAGCTGTGTGTGGACCATTGCGCCACCCGGGAAAGCAGGAGCCCGGTCAGGGCCCCTGGGACCATGTCTCAAGGACTTGGAGTCAACCGGAGGACGTGCCCACTGGCTGCATTGCGACAAGTTGGGAGTAAGGCCCACTTACTGGATCGCTGGCCTCACAAGGAGTCGAAGTCTCAGGCTGCATCCCGATGAACCCCAGCAAGTGAAGGGGAAGGATGCAGCCCGGGTCCTGCTTCCCCACGTGCAGCTGCACCTCGGGGAAGCCCCACAGCAGGTGAGGTCCTGCCTCTCTGCATCCCGGTCGAGGCCTGGCCCGGGCAGCTCTGAGGCTGAAGCATTACCCCGGGCTCCTGCTGGGGTCGTGGCTTCGGCTTTGAGCCTCACAGCTGCTGAGGTCTCCAAGGCAGAGTTGGCCGGACACCCTGTGCCTCTGGGATTTTTCTTGCCAGAATAAATGGGCAAGTGGATACGATCAAGTCCCTAGGTCTAAATGCAAGTTTATCGGATATACCAGGGCTAGAAGCACATGCTGAATGACACCACAGGGGCGCTGCCTGCAAAGTGCCAATGGTGGGACCCTCTACAGGACAAGGGGCCTGATTTCTTCAACAAATAGATAAGCAAAGAATTTTTTTTTAAAAGAAGAGGCGGGGGTGGGAACACATAGATTGAACGTGTCTGTAAGAAGCATTTAGGGACCAGTTGTGACATGACCTTGGGTCACGATTAAACACATTGAAAAGGCCTTGTTTGCAGCCACCTCGTTCAGGGACGTGTGCCTTTTGGCCATGAGTATCCCTGGCCGGGGGCTGTGCTGTCCTGTTGTCTCACCCACAGGGTCTGAGTGGTTCATCCCTTTCCAGACAGGGACAGGGACGTCAGGGACCCCAGGGGCCGTGGAGCGGCAGGCCTGGCCAGACCTAGCACCTGACTCACCGAGGCCCCTCGGCCGTAAGATGCGGCAGGAGGAGTTAGGAGGTCCTGCCTCTGCAGTTGGGGGGAGGGCATCTCTCTTGGAGGAGTACTTGTTCCTAAGCGTGGGGTGTCCTGGTTTCTTGTTTGCGGTCCTTGTCACCCGTGTACAGGGACCCTCACGTCCGTTGTCCACTGGCTGGGCTGAGGCCCTGAGCCCCTTCCTGTGCTCAGGGGCCCGGCTGTTGGAGGGCCCCGTTCCTCTGCGGTGCCTCCCGGACCTGCCCCTGAGCTTCCCGAGCCTCAGGAACATGAGGCCTATGGTTGCTGTGGAGTAACGGGGAAGGTCTGGGACCCCTGGGCCAGCGTAGCGCACAGTGTGGCGTGGGTGCCTCCAAGGGATGCGAGTGGATGGATGGACAGATGGATGTAGAGATGGATGGTGGATGGACAAGTGGAATGATGGATGGACAGACGGATGGATGGGTAGACAGGTGGCTGGTGGCTCCACGCTGGTCCCAGCACCCACCAGGTGTACCGGTCGGCCGTCTGCTGTCCTGAGAGGGGTGCTCTGTAGGCAGTGTGGCTTTGGCCAGGCTTGTCCGCGGCGTGGTTGGGTGGATAGGCCATCCTGGGCCAAATGAGCAGAGCCCAGGACCTGGAATGCGGCAGAGTGTTGGGGCCACTGGCTGCTGTGCGTGAGGTGGACATGAGTGTGCTGGCCGGCGGGGCCGGTGTCCGGGCTGCAGTCTCTGGTGCTGAGTCTGGCTCGCCTCTGCCCTCTGGCTCGCCTCTCCCCCTGACTCGCCTGTTCCTGGGCCTTGCATCTGCCCTGCAGGCTCCCAGTGAGGGCCTCAGTCTCTAGACTGTGCACGCGGGAGCCGTGCGCAGTGTTGGCTCCGGTTGGGATGGCAGCCCCCGTCACCACCACCGCGTCCCCAGAGACCAACGCCATCGCTGCACGTGGCCGTCCTGCGGGTGCTTCGCGCTCCCTTGCTGTGTGCCCTGGGGGTGCGGGGCTAGGGGTGACCCCACTGAGAATCAAACATCTGGGGGAGGCTGGGCGGGGGCGAGGAAACTGGTGGGGCGGCGGGAGGGCCAGAGTCCAGGTTTCTGCCCAGTGCACCCAGCAGCCGTGCGGGGTCCTAGGGGCGAGGATGCTGGCCTGGTTTGAGACCCTTGAGCTGCCTAGTGGGGGTGGGGGATGAGGGGATGGGGTGGATTCCAGGAGGCCCCAGTTTGCATGTGATCAGAGCAGGGAGTCCCAACACATGGCTCTGCTCCTGGCCTGTCCCTGACTGGCTGTGCACCCTGGGGTGACCAGGTGACCCCCTGTGTCCCTGGAGAGGCCCACACCTACCCTGCGGGGCCGAGGATAAAGCAGGAGATGGGGAGAGAAGCCCCCAGAGGTGGAGGCTGCTTTCTGCCCTCCCCTGCCTGGCCCCCTGGATTGGGGCCCAGGGTCCCACGTGCAGCTTGCCGGGGGCGCAGGCACCTCCTGGGCAGCGCAGGAATGTTCTGGCTGCCCTTGGCATGAGGGGACGGGCGGGGCTGGGGGCTCTGCAGGCCTGGCTGGCCTCGTCCCCAGGACAGGCCCCACCTCCGTGCTCTTATCAAGGTCTCTGGCCGACTGCCCGCCACCTCCAAGTCACGCCGCCCCGGGGTGTCCGCGGGCCTTTCCAGCCTCTTCGGGGTGGGGGTGGGGTGGCTGGCGGTCGTTTGGGGAGGGCTCTCTGTGCCCTGTGATGGGGTCACTCAGTGCTCACTCGGGGAGATCGGAGACCGTGGGGCCGAGGTCTGAGCCAGGTTTGGAGGACTCGAGGCTCTGAGCAGTAGCCTCACTGCTTCCCGACACCCCAGCATGTTGCCTGGGAGGGGGTCAGCCCCGTGATAGTTGGCCTGGATGCACCCAGTCACTCCAGGGTCCATCCCCACGAGGCCACCCCCCCAGGAATTGCTTGCAAACCCACCAGGAGAAGGTGGGAGCCAGCACCTAGGGGGCTTCTTGTTGGGCGTGGGGTTTGGTTTAATAAAAGGGGGACCGGGACAAAGGGCCTAGTCTCCACAGCAAAGCAGCGCCAGTGAAAGGACAGGGTCAGAACATGGGGATGCTGGATGGAGTGTGACTGCGAGAAGGCAGTGCCCCCGGCAGCAAAGGGCAAGGCTGTGTGCTGACCGGGGCCAAAATGCAGGGCCATGCAGGTGGGGGATGGTCTGAAAGTGGACGCCGAGGTGTTCCTGGTGGTCACCCCTGGGTGTGGGTTCTGGCTTGCAATTTTCAAACTTTTGCTTCTCTGAACTGTCTACCTTGAAAATACTGGTTGTTTAAAAAAGTAATAAAGGATCATTTTTATTAAAATAAGCAGCAAGCAGGCCCCAGGAGGGTCCTGGGGCCCCTGGTCCTTCCTGCGGCTGAGAATCCTGAGTGGGTTGAGCACGATATGGGCCCAGGAAGGAAACGGGGGGCACATGCCCGGTGGTGTCTGGGCACTGCCTCTACCTTGGGCTGGCACAGGCCTGGGGCCCTGGTCCTGCTCTTGGGGAGACAGTGGGGCAGGAATTGCACGGGGTGGGCAGGGCTGCTGTGTAGAGGACCCCAGCTTCTCTCTCGGAGTCATGATTACACAGCCTGTGTCCCACTTGGCCCAGGTCTGGGGTGACCTGGAGGGCAGACCTGGGGTCATCCTTCCCAGAGACAAGAGGAGCTGGCTGTCGGGGAGGAAGTCCCTTCAGAGGCCCCAGGCCTGGGGAAGGAAGGGCATCCCTGGGACCTGGACAGCACGCTCGCACACCACTGCGGCCCCGACCCACGTGCCCAGCCTGGGAGCTGCGTGTGTGTGCCGTTGGGCCCTGAGACTGGGCAGCTCCCAGGGGACGGCTCGTCCCCTCTGCCCACCAGCAGTGCCTCCCAGAGTGAGAAGGTCATCCTCGGCTTGGCAGGTCTTGGTGGGAGCAGAGCCTCCCCGGGTGGTTCTGGATTTGGGTGGTTCCTGGTGGCACCTGCCCGGCTGGTAACATGACCCGTCCTTTCTCGGGAGCTCAGTGACTGCCTTGGCGTTGCCTCCCGGGGTGGGGGCTGGGCATGCGGGCACCACTGCCTCTGGTCCTGGGCCGAGGCTGAGACCAGCGTGCGTGGGTCACCCCAGGGGACTCGGGAGCTACTTGGTGAGGCCTCAGTTCAGGACGTGTTGCCAGTGAGGCTGGGCCGTGACTTTGCTTGCTGAGGAGGTGCGGACACACCGCGGCCCTGCCGTCCCGTCCTATAGCCGGCGGACCAAGCCCTGGTAGGAGAAGGGGCCTCCGAAGGCTAGGGACACCTTGGCCAAGCTCCAGCCTGGACGGATATGTCTGGGTGGGGAGGTGCCCTGGGCCACCTCCCCAGGCCTGTCCCCTCTGTGTCTGTACTGTCCCTGGTGCGTCCCCCACTTTGCAGGAACAGAGTCGGGGCTCGCAGAGCGAGAGTCCTGGACAGAACAGGGTGCCAGGCTCCTCCCTCTGGTCCTGGGGCCGCTGTCCTCAGAGGGGCGAGGGGCTGGCAGTGTTGCTGTCCCCTGGGCTTGTCCCGGAGTGGGAGTCAGGGCGGCATCGTGGACATCTGCCCGGCCTCGCGGCTTGGTCTCCGGTGTCAGCCTCACCCAGGGAACGCGGTCCAGAGTCCGGAAAGCCCTTTGGGGAGCTCGCTGCTGGCAGGCCCTGCCCGTGGCCACGTTGTCGAGGGAGGCTGCCGTCAGGAGGGTGGGGGGGAGAGCATCCGTGTCTCCCGCGTGGCGTGGGAGTGGGGTGGGCTCTGTGCCGCGGCCCCGGACATGTCCGGCCTGGTGGTGGCCTAGCCTCGCAAGGCCGCCGCTGTCTTATCTGGGTCGGGGATCGTGATAGCGTTCGGTTGGCAGAGCAGGTCTCTCCGCCCCAGCACTCCTGTTTTAATCTGGATGCTTCCCCAGGGGCGGGGGCGGGGACAGGGGTGGGGGCGGGGTCCTGGGCTCTGCAGGAGTCACCAGCATCCCGGGCCTGGGTACCCACTGGATGCCCGTAGTGTCTGCCCCCGAGTTGTGACGATTAAAGCATCTGCAAACCTTGCCTGGTGTCCCTGGGGGGCAGAGTGCCAGGTTCAGAGCCCTTGCTTGCAGGGTAAAGTGTCGGGAGGATTGAAAAGGCCAGCGCACGCCGGGCTGGAGGATACCAGGCAGGTAGACGCCGCGGGCGGCCCTGCCGGGTGCGGGGGTGCCGTCGGGGCGGGGGAGGGCCATGGTCTGCGTGACGAGTGGGCCCAGTTCACAGGCAGCCGAGCCAGCTGGCCTGTTCCCCCGGCTCCGCCGGCCCCGTGGGGTCAGCGCCTTCTGGTGGGGGGAGCAGACCCAGGAGAGGCCCCTGGTGGTGAAAGAGAGCAGAGCTGGGAGGAGGCGGGGCTGCCTGGGAGCTCTCCGCCCCCGGGGACAGTGTGGTCTCAGCGTGGTGTCCAGCTCGGGACTCAGGGACACACGTCCAAGCCAGACCCTGGGACACCCTGAGATGACACCCGTGGTCCTCGGCCGGTGGGGGTGGGGTCTGCATCCTCACTGAGGCCCACGGGCCACCCCAGCCCTGGCTAGGACTCAGCCTTCTGCCCCTGCCTGCCCTCTGGGTGTCCTGTGTGGGCCTCCTAGCAGCCCCCAGCTCCCTCCCTCTTCGGTGGCCTGGGTCTGCTGTTCCGTGTGATCTGGGGCCCAACTCAGCGGAGGCCTCACCCCACAGGCCTGCCAGCCACTCCCCTGGGGGACTGGCCTGTGTCCCTGAGAACCCTCCCCGGCACCCTGTCCCTCCTGCCCGGCCACGCCCTTTGCATTTGACCAGCCTGGGCGCCACGGCCCACCTGCCCCCTCTGCAGCCAGCCTCCCAGAGGGCTGAGGGTCCCTGCTTGTCACTCTGGGCAGGTCAGGGGTCGTAGCCCCAGGTGTCTGCCGTCCCCACCCTGTCCCTGCACTGCTGAGCAGCCCGCGGGAGCCGCCCGCACCCTCCCAGGGCTGGTGGCACTGAGCAAGGCCCGGTGTAGCCGGGGCTCTTCCCAGGCCTCGGAGGCCCCTGTGTGCTGCAGGGGTCTGGGGCCTGAGGGAGGGGCTCCCAGAGGAGGCAGGAGGTGAGAGGGGTCAAGCTGTGGCTGGAGCGCTGGGCAGGGCGGCTCAGCCGGTCCGGAGCCGTAGGCAGTGAGTTTCTCCCTGGCCCCCCAGCCGCTGCTCCTGGGGTGAGGCTGAGCCGTGGACGCCCTCGCGTCTGGTGGGAGGTGGGTGCCGACTGCATCTGTCCCATCCCTTCATCCCTGGGTGGGTGGGGATGGGAGGGGGATGGGGCACAGCCCCCTGGCCTGGCCAGGCTCCACAGGGGATGTGGTGTGGTGGGAAGGTCAGCTGAGGAGTCCCGGGGGAGGGTGGACGCCGCGTCAGGAAGTGGCCTTGCAGAGGCCGTTGAGATGACCTCGGGGTGCAGCGGGGGAGGGGGTGGCGGTCTCGGAGCCCGGGACAGGCCCGCTTTTGCCAGGATTCCTACCGGTTTTGTGCCGTGGGCCCCATCTCAGAACCACTTTTTCCAGAACAGCTTTATTGGGACATAATTGACTTTGGATCAGCGGCTTTGCAGTGCATGGCTGGAGCAGTCTCAACACGTGCAGATACCGGTGAAGCCACCGAGGGCAGCGTGGACACATCCATCACCCCCCAAAGTGTCCTCATGCCCCTCTGTAAGCTCTCCTCCCTGCCCCCGCCCCACCCCCAGGCCCCAGGCTGCCACCCATCTGCTTCCTGCCTCCGCAGGTCGGTTGGTGGGATTCTCTGAGAGTGGGGTCCAGCAGCCAGCACGCCGCCCGCAGCGTCACTGAGCATCCTTGGAGCTGCATCCCGGTTGCTGCGTGACAGCATCTCACCCCTTACCTGCGGCGAGCATCCCATCCAATGGCTGGGCCCGTTTGTTCACCCACATGCCTGGCAGTGGACATTGGGTTGTTTCCAGATTTGGGCTGTTACAAATGAGGCTGCTTTTTTGAAAGGTGGGAAAGACTGGGCTGTTTGTTTCCTTTCTGGTGAATTTCAGGAGTTCTTTGTGACATCCTGGACACAAGTCCTTGATCCCCTACGTGCCCTGCAGAGACGCTCCCCGGTTTGTGGTGTCTTCCAGGGAGGAAAGGCTTTTAATTTTGGTGAAGTGTGACGCACCCATTTGTCCTTCTGTAGATTGTTGTTTTGGTACTTTGTCTAAGAAATCTCTGTCTAACCTGAGGCCTGAAGATTTTCTGTGTTTTCTTCTAAAAGTTGTGTAGTTGTTGGTTTTGCATTTAGACCTGTGTCCGTTTGGAGTTCGTTTCTCTGTCAGGCGGGAGCAGTGATGGAGGCTTCCTCCTGCCTGTGGGCTCCCCGCCACCTGAGTGCCATGGGAAGGGCCCACCCTCTGCATCCGCCGAGCCTGTCCCCAGGCATCCCTCCCACTGGTCCCTGACCCTGGAGCCTCTGGTACTCAGGAAGCTGGGCTCACACCTGTTCACCTGCTGGAGCCCGAAGCCCAGACCCACAGCCCCCATCTCACTCCACACACACACGCGCTCTGGGACGTGGAGGGCCCAGTGCCCCGACGGTCCCAGATCTGGGTGCTGAGCGTGGCAGCACCTTGGCCTCGTGTGGGTGTGGACACGTGTGTGGATGTGTATACATATGTGTGGGTTGTACATGTGTGTTTGCACATGTGCAGGTGTGTGAACATGTGTGGGTGTGTAGACACGTGTGTGCGTGGGGGGCATGGACATGTGTGTTTACACGTGTGTAGGTTGTACATGTGTGTCTACATGTGTGTGGGGGGGTGTGCAGTGTGGGAATGCACGTAGGGGCGGTGCTTGCCTTGCTCGCATGGGAGAGCAGGAAGAGACAGGAGCGCCCCAAGGCCAGCCTGTGCATCTCGGGGTGAGGGGCCAGCACCTGGGGGCAGGTGAGGGCTGGGGCAGAGCAGCGTGGGGAGGGAGTCATGCCGAGAGCTTCTGGGGCCCCTGTGACGTGAGCATGTGGGCGGGGGGCCGGCGGGTGGGGCGCTGGCTGCTGACTTGGGCTCCTGCTGGGTGACCTTGCCCCCTTCCTGTCGGGGGTGCAGGGGCTGTCCCTGCCTGCCAGTTCGAGGAGTGGACGTAGTAGCGCTGTGAGCGTGGTAGCACCGTGAGCGTGGCTGTGTTCTGTGCTGTCCGTGGGGGCTTTGGGAGGACACCCTGACCTTCCTGGTGGTGGTGGGTGGGGTGGCTCACAGCTCTGGGCCAAGACTGGACCTCAGGGCCCCCCGGCACCCCAGGTCCCAGGTGGGCATGAAAAGAGGGGCTCTCGGTGAGGGGGGAGCTGGGGTGGGGCTGCCACTGAAGGCATCTGAGTCATTTGGGGGAGGAGCTTGCTGTGCCCCACCTCCCCCCCAGTCTTGGCCCCTGGATGGGGAGCACCTTCCAGGCAGAGTGTGAGATCAAACCTCCAGAAGGTTCTGCTGAGGAGTGGCCAGTCTAGGACAGGACAGCAGGGGACGTGCGGGGGCCTGGCCAGGTGATCTCTTCTTGTTTCTGTCCTTTATATGCTGCTTCTGTATTTGTTCCACAAGAAGCCCACAAGCTGGGAGGGAAAGGGACTGGGGCTTTGGTTTGCTTGGGAGCCTGGGATGGGCGTCAGGGACTCAGAGGGCATTCCTGCTCTCAGGGGCTGCAGGAGGGAGGGCACGGGCTGGGGGGTGGCTGTGGGTCCTCGGAGATGCAGGGCGGGCGGTGAGGTTGCCGGCCCTTCCCTGGGGAGCAGGGATGGGGAAGGGGTCTGTGCTGGGAGGGCAGGGTCGGTGTCTGTCCAGGTCTGTCATTGTGTCCCCAGCAGTGGCACAGTGCCTCGTGTGAGACAGACAGTCAGTTATGCCGTGTGGTCAGAACCAGCAGGCGTGAGTGAGCTGGTGAGGCTCTGCTGGCCGAGGGCTTTCCTCCACCGCGGTCCAGAGCCTGGCGGCACCTCCCTGAGCACAGGGGGTGGGGGGCAAGGGAAGCTGGGCTCCAGCGGCCAGGGGATGGGTCCCAAAGTGCCAGCAGGTGTCGGGGCCGCCTGAGGCTCCCTGTTCACCCAGCGGTCGTGTCTCTTGTGCCTGTGGGGAGGGGAGGGGTGGGCAGCAGACTGGAGTCTGAAGCCTTCCTGATCTTGAGCATCCGCTGTGACCCTGTGGCCACCCTGACAAAGGCCAGCATCAGAGCGTCCCACAGGAGGTGGGGCTCCTGGGACAGAGGGCTTAGCGCGGCCACGCCTGCTGCTTTTTTGGGTCTTCGCGGGGGTGGGGTTCGGGTTAAGTGCGAGGAAGGGGGTGCTGATGTGGGGGGTGTTTGGGGCGGGGATGGATGGTGGTGGTCAGCCTGACGGGGGTGGGCCCTGGGCACGTGCCAGCTGTCCGTCCAGGCACTTGACATGGCCTCGCCCATTGGAACCTCTCCACAGCCCTGCATTAGCCTTGTTTATAGACAGGGAAACTGAGGCACAGGATGCCCAGCGGGGGCGGGGCAGAGTCAGCTGGAACCCGGGGTAGAACCCCAGGCTTCGACTTCAGGGAGGCCTCTTTGTGTCTGTGTGTGCATTTAAATATGCACTTTGTTTTGAGGTAAAATGCACGTAACTAAAACGTATCATTTTTTTTAAAGATTTTTTTTTTTTGATGTGGACCACATTTTTTTTTTAAGTCATTATTGAATTTGTTACAAAATTGCTTTTTGTTTTATGTTTTGGTTTCCTGGCCCAGGCATGTGGGATCTTAGCTTCCTGACCAGGGATTGAACCCACACCCCCTGCATTGGAAGGCAAAGTCTTAACCACTGGACTGCCAGGGACGTCCCTAAAATTGATCATTTGACCACTTCGAAGGGTACAGTTCCGTGGGGTTTGGTACATTCACAGTGATGTACAACCATCACCTCTTTTTGATTCTTGAATATTTCCATCACCTGGACAGGAAACCCCTTCCCCACGGCCAGTGATACCCACCCCTCCCCAAGCCCCAGACAACCATGCGGTGCTCTCTGTCTCTGAGGCGTTGCCTGTTCTGGGTATATCTGCTATAAATGGAACTGTACGATGTGTGGTCCTTTATGGCGGCTTTTACTGTAATGTTTCCGGCTTTCCCCATGTTGTAGCCTGTGTTAGAATGTCATTTTTTTTAGATTGGGGTATATTTGCTTCACAATGTTGTGTTAGTTTCTGCTGTACGGGGAAGTGAATCAGCTGTATGTGTACACATATCCCCTCCCTCTTAAACCGCCCCCCCATCCCACCCCTCTAGGCCATCACAGAGCACCGAGCTGAGCTCCCTGTGCTGTACTGCAGGTTCCCACTAGCTATCTGTTTTACACGTAGTAGTGTATTTCTGTCAATCCCAATCTCCCAACTCATCCCAACCCCTCTTCCCTGCCATGTCCACATGTCCGTTCTCTATGTCTGTGTCTCTATTCCTGCCCTTCAGATAGGTTCATCTGTCCCATTTTTTCTAGATTCCACACGTGTTAATATTTGGTATTTGTTTTCCTCTTTCTGACTCACTTCACTGTGTGTGACAACATGCCATTGCCTTCTAAGTGGAATCACATCTGTCGTGTGGGTGGACCGCATTTTGGGCGTCCATCATCCTTCAATGGACACTTGGGTGTTTCCGCCTTCGGGCTGTTGTGAGTAATGCTACTGTGAATGTGTGTACGAGTGTTTGTTTGAACACCTGTGTTTGATTCTTTGGCGTCTACACCCGCGAGTGGGAAGGCTGGGTCACGTGACCACTGACTGGCACTGCCCTTGGGCCCCTCGCCTGCAGCAGTGCCCTGGCGGGGGCCTCGCTGAGCAGTGCTTTCACCTGGGGGCTGTCTGCAGTGGATGGTGGCTTCTGGTCACATCAGCTTCCCATACTGCCTGCCCCCCTCCAATCCCCCCCACTCTGGCCCTGGATGAAGTCCCTTCTGCTCCCCCCCTCCTTCCCCACCTCACCCCCATCACACTGGGTGCCCAGGCCCTCCTGGGGCCAAGTCCCTCCCCCCACCTGGAGTGCCCCCCAGTTCTGTGGGATGAAACCCTGCTTCTGTACCCCTGTTTGAAGTGGCAGTGGAGTCTCAGTCCCCAGTTTCTACCTGTGATGAGAAAGAGCCACACTGACGGTAGCTCCCCTCCAGGCCTGTATCAGGGACAGGATGTGCTCCAGAGCTGACCCTGGGGAGGAGCTGTTCTCCTGAAGGATGGTGGGAGGCCCTCCTTCATCTCCCCACCCCGTCCCCTCCTCTCCCCCTCTCCTCCTCTCCTCATCTCCTCCTCTTCCTCTCCATCACTCCCTCCCCTCTGTCTCCCTCTCTCCCCATCCCTTCTCCTCCTTCCCCTGTCCTCCACCCCCCCTCCCTGAGAGCCTGGGAAGGGGGTAAGACCCACACTGAGATGGGGCAGCAGCCACCCCTCTGCTGAGCCCCAGACTCCGGCCTCTCTCTCCCACTGCTTTGGCCTTGCCTTCCACGTCCCTTCTCTTTCTTGCCACCAGACTTCAAAATCCCTCACCTGCAGTGCCGCATCCTTCCTCCCCTCTCCTCCCAGCAGGGCTGGGTGCTCCCTCCTGGTTCAGCTCCTGCTCTCTGTCAGCCCCTTCTCAGCATCATCACACATGCTTACCTCTGCCTTCCTGTCAACAAACCTGAAACCAGTCTACCCCTCAATTCTGCACCCCACCCCACCTTTGGCTGGCTTCTCTCTCCCACCCCGGAAGGCCAGACTTTTCTGTGCATGTAAACAGTGGTGAGAGCCCCCTTATTAACAGCCTCTGTCTTAGAACTGATTAACAAACAAACTCAAATATATGTTACCTATAAAAATCGCAAAATCAGGTATAGCACCATCAAAATAAAAGAGTGGCTAAAGATTTTCAAGCACACACATTAAGAGATAGCAGACGTTGGAGCCTTAATCTCAGGTAAAGAATTAGGGCAATGAGGGTAATTTTCTTTTTTAATTTAATTTAATTTAATTTTTTGGCTGCACCATGCAGCTTTTGGGATCTTTGTTCCCCAGTCAGAGATTAAACCTGCACCCTTGGCAGTGAAATCGATGAGTCCTAACCACTGGACCACCAGGAAATTTCCCCAAAGAGGGTAATTTTAAATTGCTAAAGATACAGTCACCACTGAATCAGTAACATTCATGAGGGCAATAAAATAAAAGCTGTTTAAAATGCAAAGAGAAATAACCAGAAACTTGAATCAGTTCATCTGGTGTTTGATACATCAAGAAAATGGAAAATCATTTGAATTGTTAATATAGTTAAATTGATAGATATACCAAACTTTGTACCCTGTAAGCAAAAGGTACATCTTTTACAATATTCCTGGAAAAGTCACAACAGTTGATTTTATGCTAGACTGCAAAAATCTCGGTACAATCTAAAATCAATAAACTATACTGGATTCCCACATAAACTGAAAGCTAACTATGAGTTTAATTAATAATAGGTTTTTAAAAAGTCTATTTAGAAATGAAAACAGCAGCAACACTTACTATATATAAGATAGTAAAATTAAAGTGATGTGTGCCTATCTGTACTCTGAGGCAAATTCATTGCTACAGGTACTTTCATTCTTTAAGAAGAATAAATACATAAACTAAGCATGTAAGTTTAAAAGTTCCCAATAAGAAAAGCATAAACAAAGAAATAAGAGATGACTAGAAAATAACACATTAAGAAGCAAAAAATCGGATTGACAGTCCTATTCAGGAACTGATTCTTGTTTCTTTGAGGAATAAAAAAAATGATACACCTTTCATAATTCCAGTCAGGAAAAACAGCAAGTGTATAATTTTAAATGAGACACAAGAGGGCTCTTTGGTAACATATTTAGAAAGCATTTTAAATTCGACAGTGACTTGTAAAAGTCTAACAAACTTGAAAAACTTTGTGAGATGGTTGCCTATTTGTGAAAAGATATTAAAGTTGTACTAGTAAGAAGTAGAACATCTCAGTAAGTATGGGGTAAGTTTGAAAATTCATGAAAGTGGGTTCTGCCAGCTCTGAACACATCAACGGTGTGGCGAGTGGAGCGACAATATGTAAGTGTGATCAGGATACCTGGGTGTCTAGGTGCTGCCTTGGGGGGTGTTCACAGTGTTTTCATTCTGTCTGTTTGGAAATTTCCAGATGTGGGATCAGGAATAATGAGAGAGAAAATGCTTTTTAAAAAAGTGACTGATGAGTTTTCTCCTGGAAGCCTCTGGCCAGGTGACCCCAACCCCACGGGTGCATTCAGGGAGGATGTCTGTGGCCGCAGAGAGTGCCCACCTGCGTGAGCCGCTTGACAAGTAGCTGCCCGCTTCAGCTTGTGAACACAGTGCTGTCAGGAAGGCCGGGCAAGGCTGGCCTGGGGGAAAGTGCAGGCCAGCCCTGTGTACCCGTGGAGGTAGGAAACCTGAAACAACACAACAGGGAACTAAACCCAAGAGTATGTTAAAAAATGACCACATGCACAAAATGGGGACAATGGGTGTAACTCGTAAAATAAGAGCATCCATGCTGACCCACCTGTGTGTGGACGTGAGTAAATAAGGGGGTTGGGACAGTGTCCCGAGGGGGGATGCTGACCGGGAAGGTGGGGGGAGTGGCGTGAGGAGTGGTTGGCGCATGCGCAGGGCAGTTACAGGGCCTCACAGCACCCCCACCCCCCCAACAGCACTGATTCATTGCCAGGGAAGATGGAACTTTCCAGGGACAAAGCCTGTGGTCCCCACCTTCCCCAGAGGGCAAAGTTAACACCCCCAGGAAGGGGACACACCTGCACGAGAAGCCCAAAACAGATGTCCTTGGTTAGCTGTATCCTCACCAAAGACGCAACCTGAATCTAACTGTGAAGAAACACCAGATAAATCCAAGTTGAAGGACATACTCCAAAGCCCGAACTCTTCCAAAATGTCAAGGTTAAAAAGTGCAAAGAAAGACTAAAGAACTGTTCCCACGAAAGGAGAACAAAGAGATACGGTCTCTGGATAGCATCTGTGATTCAGGAGGGAACCCTGAGAGGACAGGGTCGGGAGGTGGGGGTTGGAACAGCGCCAGATGAGGTAACGGTGTCTATGTCACGTTCCCTGTGTGTGACAACCATCCTGTGGTTACGGAAGAGAAAGTCCTCGTTCCCGAGAAATACACATGGAAGTGTTTAGCGGAAAACAGGCACGATGTCTCCAATCTATTCTCAGGTGGTTTAGGAAACCCTAGGGGCCAGGGGGGTGCTGGGGGACCAGGACGACATCCCATGAAGTGGCCGACTGACCGGTTGGGGCCTTGGGGCCCTGGGCACGCGGGAGGACCTTGTGCTACTCTTGCAGCTGTTCCGTGAGCTTGAAATGAAACGAGATAAAGAAAAAAGTACCCCCACATGACCACAGCTGCTCTGGGTTTCTCCCTTGGCCGTGCGAGGTGGCGGCTGGCTCTTCTGAAAGGTACCGATAGGCTGCGTTGCATCACGGATCCTAATCTAAAGCACATGGTTGTTTCACCAGCAGCTGGACTGGCTTCTGATTATCCGCTCGCCAAACATCGGGACATGTTTTTACAAGATTAGTTTTTCTGATTATAAAACTCCGAACTGTGGAGCATAGACCATTGGGAAATTTTTAACGAAGAAATTTAAAGTTACTCCTTGCACCACGACCCAGATGTGCTGCTGCTGGTTTCTTTTGTCGTGTGTGTGTGTGTGTGTGTGTGTGCGCGCGCGCGTGCGTGTGTGTGTGAACACACTCCGTGGTGAGCACTGGGTCCACAGCTAGACTGCAGTCCCCTGCGGGCACTGTGACCATCAGCTTAACACGTTTGTATCTCAGTTTCTTCACCTGAGAAGTGGGGATGGTCAGAGTGCCTGCCTGTGTGGCTTGGGAGGAATGAGTGAGCTCGGTGGGGCACACTCAAGTCAGCACAGCTTGGAGGGAGCATTCGGCACCTGTTACTCCACATGTATTTGCGAGTGTATGTTTGTGAGGATATTTGACAAAATTGAGATGATGCTAAACCACCCATTCGTACCTCTTTCTCACTGGACACGTGACCGTTCCTCCCGTGGTCGGCTCTTCTCTCACGTCTGCCTGGTGTGTCCACAGTGTTACAAGAGCACCACGCTCTTGACAGTCTCTCTGCTGCTGACATCTGGCTCATTTCCTATTTATTCTTATAAATAACGTTGTGATGCAAATCCTCATACGTTTATTTTTTTTTCCCGGAACCCAGATTATTTCCTTGGGTCACCGTTTGCGGGAGAACGCAGTTAGCATCAAAGGCTTCCCACATTTTTACGGCTCTGACACCTTCAGCCAAACTGCCTTCCGGGAAGATTTTCCTCATTTAACCTCCCACCGCAGTGCTGGACAAGACTCGTTATGTTACACCCTCTCCAAAGCTGGGTATAATCATAAAAACACTTTGCCATTCTGATGAGGCAAAAATAGCATCTCGTCGTTTGTAGTGGGGGGAATGCTCTCGTGTTTGTCGGCCTCTTTGTACGTTAGCCATGCGCTCACTCAGCTGCCCACCCTGCACCTGGGATGTGGGATGTTGTCTTCTGGGTTCTTGGGAAACCATAAATTAAAGGGATGGAGATTACATTTGTTAGAGTGAACACATGTGTAGAGCTTCAGGTGGCAGTAAGAGCCCAAAAAGCATAAAGCAGGGAAGGGGGCAGATACAGTGAGGGGGTGCCCTCTCTTGGAGGTAGCTGGGGACAGTCTCTCGGGCTGGGTGGTGTTTGAGCAGAAATGTGAAGGACGTGGGCTGTGCCTGCTTGTGAAGGAAGAGCATCTGACGGGAGCAGACGGCCGTGCAAAGACCCTGTGGTAGTGGGGTGCTTGGCACATGTGCAGAGTAGGGAGGGGCTGGGGGCTGGAGCAGAGCGTGTGGGTGGTGGGAATGAGGGCGGAAAGGTGGCCTGGTCACAAGGGTGGACCTGGGCTGTGACTCTGAGAACAATGGGGGCTTGAGGGAGAAGTAATGAGATCTGTCCTCTCTTAACTTCTGGGCTTTTCCTTTTTGTTTTGAAATAAAAGCCCCAAAACAGTACAGAGAGCTCCGGACCATTCACCCAGCTTCCCCTTGACAGCAACATCTTCATAGCCAGGTGCATTTATCAAAACCAGGAGGTTGACCTTGGTGCGTTTCTACTCCCTAAACCGTGCATCTTATTCGAATCCCACTGGCTTTGACACCAGTGTCCTTCCTCCGTCCCGAGACCCCCAGACTGCACCCACTTGTCCGCTTCGTCTCCCCCTGCCCTGGCGGCTCCTCCACGTCTCCCTGACTTTCCTGGACCTTTAGGACGAGACGAGTGCTGGTCAGCTGTCGTGTGGCATGCCCCTTGATTTGGGTTCTCCTGCTGGGTCTCGTGATTAGATCAAGATTATGCCTTTTTGGCAAGAACACCCAGGGAACAATGCTGGGTCCTGGGAAGTGCCTCCTATCGGGGTGCAGGACGTCTTACTTCTGGTGATTTTGACCTTGATCCCTTGGGCAGAGGCGTGTCTTTCATGCTTCTCTGCTGGGAGTGAACCGCTTCCCCCTTTGTCGTTAGTAAGTATCTGAGGGAGATACTTTGACACAATACACATACCTTCTCATCCTAAAGTGTTGCCTGCTGGTTTCAGCGTCTATCGGTGGGTGTCCGGTAGGGATTTTCTCTTCCCATATTCTGTCTCCATCTATTAGTTGGAATTTCCTTGTTTAGACCCATGTGGTTCTGTGGATATTGATTTTATTTATGGGCTGTGACCCAGTCCTTTATGGCTTCAACTGTCCTGACTTTGGTCTTGGGCATCAATCAGGTCGAAGCCTGTGGCCTTCCAACATTCCCCGTCTCCCTTGAAGCACTGCATCCCTTCCGGGCTCCCCGAGATGCTCCAGACTTGGCTTGCATTTTCCTTCCCCGGCTCTGAAATCTGCCTCATCCTCCAGGGAGCCCTGGGTCCTTTTACTGGTGAATGATGTTTAGAAACCGAGCCCAGGGTGCTGGCTGTGCTCCTGCCAGCCGTGTGGGCATCTCAGCTGCCGGATGGAGGGAATACGTGTGTGCACCAGCCTGTACGGATGCATACGTCTGTCGGCATTTCTCTACCTGCCTGCCTGTGTGTATGTATTTTAATATAAATACAGGTTCACCCCGATGTCTGCAGTTCCAGCACAGCCCCCCGGGGCCTCATCTGGCCTCTTCACTTCTTTTTCTCACCATCTTTATTGCAATGCCTTTCTTGACAGCAGGCAGTCTGCCCTGGCTGTTTGCTTGTCTGTTCAGCCCCAGTATGTATGTGGAGTGGCTGCACGTACGTACTGTATGTACCGATGGAGACCTGCCCTCGTGCACCCAGGAGAAACAGCCTCACCCACGGAGCACAGTGTGTGTGCCGTTCTTTTGTCTTCGATGCACAGGATTCTGTCCAATTGCTGTAGCCCGCAGTTACTGAGGACATTTCCTTTCTTCCCTGCCCCCATCCACGTGGTCCTGTCGTTCATGTCATGCAAGGAAATTCATTTATTAGGTTGACATCTATGTTGAGTTCCCCCACCTCCAGATCAGTTTTACTGCCTGCTTATTCGGGGGGCACGGGGAGGGGATGGCTTGAAGCGTCAGAGCTGTAGGACACGGTGTCCTCAGAGGAGCGCTGCTCCCCCCCGCACCCCTGCAGGCCGTGCCCCTCCCCTTCCTGTCACTCCTTTCCCACCCACCCCTGTAGGTAATCCATCTCTCTAGTCCCTGGTTCATCCTTCTTGTGGTTCTCTTGCAAGCTAATGTGTATTTTCTTGTATCACTTTCTTTTTTACGTGAAGGGAAGTGTACTATAAATACTCTTTTGTAAACTTTTTAATTTGGGTAAATTAATGGAAATTTATGTAATTTACCAAATAATGGTAAAAGATATATGACATGAAATTTACCATCTTAACTGTTCTAAGCGTACAGCTCAGTGGCATTAAGTACATTGTTGTACAACCATCACCATCTATCTCCAGAACTTTCTTTTCTTTTCTTTTCCCAAACTGAAGCTCTGTCCCCATTAAGTACTGACTCCCCCTCCCCCGCCCCTGCCCCAGCCCCTGGCCCCACCATCTACTTCCTGTCTCTGTGAATGACTTTTCTAGGGACCTCCCGTGAGTGGAATCACATAGGCTTTGTCCTTTTGCATCTGCCTTATTTCACTTAGTGTACTGTCCTCAAGGTTTGCTCGTGTTATAGCGTGTACCCAAAATTCCTTCCTTTTTACGGATGGATAATATCCCACTGTGTGGAGGGACCACCTTGTGTTCATCCCTCACCCATCAGTGGACACTTGGGTTGCTTCCACCTTTGTGGGAAGATGCTGCTACAACATGAATGTGTAAGTATCTCTTCAAGAACCTGCTTTCGGTTCTTTTGGGTAGAGAACCGGCCGGATCTTGTGGCAGTTTTATTTTTAATTTTGGGGGGGATTGCCACACCATTTTCCACAGTTACTGCTCCGTTTTACACTCCCACCAACAGTGCATGGGGGTTCCAATTTCTCCACATCCTTATCAGTGCTTGTGATTTTCTGCTGTTTTTTGATGGTAGTCGTCCAGATGGGTGTGAAGTGGTATCTCATTGTGGTTTTGACTGCATTTCCCTAATGATTAGTGATGTTGAACATCTTGTCATGTGCTTGTTGGCCAGTGTATGTCTTCTTTAGAGGAAAGATTTATTCAAGTCCTTTGCCCGTGTTTTTTCAACTTTACTGAGGTATAATTGACAAGTAAATGATAATATGTTTAAAGTGTACGATGTGATGATTTGATGTATTTATACATTGTGAGAAGATTCCCCCCACAGATTTAATGCACACACCCATCACTTCACATATTTACTTTTTTTTTTTCTTTTTTTGGTGAGAACATGTATGCTCTACTCTCTTAACAAATTTCAGTTATACAATACAAAGCTCTCAACTGTAATCACCGTATTATACATCAGCTCCTCCGGCCTTATTCACTTGATAAGGGAAAGTCTGTACCCTTTTGCCAGCCTCTCCCTATTTCCCTAGCCCCTGGCAACCACTTTTCTACCCTTTGTTTCTATGATTTTGACCTTCTTTTTCTTCCTTCCTTCTTTCTCTCTCTCTCCCCCTCCCTCCCTCTCTCTCCCTCCCTCCTTTCCTTTCCTTTCCTCCCTTCCAGATTCCATGTATAAATGAGATCGTGCAGTGTTTATCTTTCTCTGTCTCATTTCACTTATCGTAGTGACCTCAGGTTCACCGATATTGTTGCAAATGGCAGAATTTCTTTCCTTTTTAAGGCTAATATTCCACTCTGTGTGTGTGTGCATGTGTGTGTAAATATACAATCAATGTCAGGTTTTCTTTTTTCATTTTTCGATGGCCACTCAGAGCATTTCTATACCTTGGCTATTGTGAATAGTACTGATGTGAACATGCAAATGCCTCTATGAGACAGAGAGTTCATTTCCTTTGGATAAATACCTGGACATAGAATTGCTGGATCATGTAGTAATTCCATTATTAATTTCTTGAGGACCCTCCATACTGTTTTCCATAGTGGCTGCACCAATTTACACTCCCACCAACAGTGCACAAAGGTTCCCGTTCCTCTACATCCTCACCAGCACTTGTTATCTCTTGTCTTTTTGATGAGGGACATTCTGACAGGTGTGAGGTGACAGCTCACTGTGGTTTTGATGTGCATTTCCCTGATGATTAGTGATGTGGAGCATCTTTTCATATACCTGTTGGCCACTGGTATGCCTTCTTTGGAAAAATGCCTATTCAGGTCCTTTGCCAGTTTTTTAATTAGGTTACTTTTTGCTGTTGTGTTATATGAGTTCCTTGTATATTTTAGATATTAACCCCTTATTGGCTAGGTGGTTTGCAAATATTTTCTTCCATCCCCTAGATTGCCTTTTCGTTTTGTTGATGGTTTCTTTTGCTATAAAGAAAGGTGGTTTTTTTTTTTTTTATGTAGTCCCATTTGTTTGCTTTTGTTGCCGTTGCTTTTATCAAATCAAAAAAATTATTGCCAGGACCAATGTCAAGGAGTTTGCCTCCTATAGGTTCTTCTAGGAATTTTACAGTTTGGGGTCTTAATGTTCAAGCCTTCAATCCATTTTATGTTGATTTTTGTGTATGGTGTCAGATAGTGGTCATTTCATTATTTTGCATGTGGCTGTCCAGCTTTCCAACACCATTTATTGAAGAGGCTGTTCTTTTCCAAATATATATTCCTGGCTCCTTTGTAGTGAATTAAGTGACTGTATATGCATGGGTTTATTTCTGGGCTCTCTATTCTGTTCCATTAGTCTATGTGTCTTTTAATGCCCATACCACACTGTTTTGATTACTGTAGCTCGAAATCAGAGAGTGAGATGCCTACAGCTTTGTTCTTTATTAAGGTTGCTTTTGCTATTTGGGGTCTTTTGTGGTTCTGTAAGAATTTTAGAATTGTTTGTTCTATTTCCAGGGAAAATGCCATTGGAATTTTGGTAGGGGCTGCACTGAATCTGTAGATTGCTTTTGGTGCTATGGACATTTTAACAATATTAATTCTTGCAATCCATGAGCATAAAATATCTTTCCATTTATTGGTGTCTACTTTTTTCATCAATGTCTTATAGTTTTCAGTGTACAGATCTTTTATCTCCTTTGTTAAATTCACTCCTAAGTATTTTTTTTTATTTTTTAAGCTCTTTATTGGAATATAATTGCTTTACGTTGTTGTGTTAAGTATTTTACTTTTTTGTAAATGGGGTTTTCTTAATTTCTATTTCTAGTAGTTTGTTGTTGGTATACAGTAACACAACTGATTTTTATTAATTTTGAATCCTGCAACTTTACTGAGTTTGTTTATTCAGCAGTTTTTGGTGGGGCCTTTAGGGGTTTCTGTATATAATATAATGTTGTCCGCAAACAGGGACAATTTTACTTTTTTCCAAATTGGATGCCTTTTTTTTTCTTTCCTTTTCCTTGCCGAATTGCTCTGGCTAGGACTTCTAGTACTGTATTGAATAGAATTGGTGAGAGTGGGCATCCTTGTCTTGTCTCTGATCTTAGAGGAGATGCTTTCAGCTTTTCACCGTTGAGTAAGATGTTAGCTGTGTGTGTCCCATGTGTGGCCTTTATTATGTTGGGGTATGTTTTCTCTATACCTAGTTTGTTGAGAGTTTTTATCATGAAAGGATAGGAATTTTTTAAATAAATTTTATTTATTTGTATATTTATTGGCTGTGTGCAGGCTTTCTCTAGTTGCGGTGAGTGAGGGCTACTCTTTGTTGCTGTGCATGGGCTTCTTATTGTGGTGACTTCTCTTGTTGTAGAGCATGGGATCTAGGTGCAAGGGCTTCAGTAGTTGTGGCATGTGGGCTCAGTAGTTGTGGCTCGCAGGCTCAGTAGTTGTGGCACATGAACTTAGTTGCTCCGCGGCATGTGAGATCTTCCCAGACTAGGGCTTGAACCGATGTCCCCTGCATTGGCAGGTGGATTCTTAACCACCATGCCACCAGGGAAGTCCAAAAGGATATGAATTTTGTCACACTCTTTCTCTACATCTGTTGAGATGGTCGTGATGTTTGAACTCCATGTTGTTTGGTGGTGTATCACATTGATTGATGTGTGGGATATTGAACCATCTCTGCATCCCTGGAATAAATCCCACTTGATCATGGTGTAGGATCCCTTTCCTGTATTGTTAACTTTGGTTGGTTAGTATTTTGTTGAGGCTTTTTACATCTATGTGCATCAGGTATATTGGCCTGTAATTTTCTTTTCTTGTAGTGTCCTTGTCTAGCTTTGGTATCAGGGTAACGATGACTTCTAAAATGAGTTTTTAAGTGTTCCCTCCTCATCTGTATTTTGGAAGAGTTTGAGAAGGATTGGTCTAATTCTTTAAATGTTTGGTACAATTCACCCGTGAAGCCACATGATCCTGGACTTCTCTTTGCTGGGAGGTTTTTGATTACTGATTCAGTCTCCTTACTAGTAATTGGTCTGTTCACATTTTCTGTTTCTTCATCATTCAGTCTTGGCAGGGTGTATGTTTCTAGGAAGTTTGTCCACTTCTTCTAGGCAGTCCAATTTGTTGGCATATAGTTGTTCATGCATATAGGTCTCTTATGATCCTTTATATTTCTGTGGTATTAGTTGTAATGTCTTATCTTTCACTTATAATCTATTTTGAGTCCTCTCTTTTTTGCAGTGAGTCTAGCTAAAAGTGTGTCTATTTTGTTTATCTTTACAAAAGCCAGCTCTTAGTTTTATTGACCTTTTCTATTGTCTATTTAGTCTCTATTTCATTTATTTCCACTGTGATCTTCGTTATTTCCTTCCTTCTGCTAACTTTGGGCTTCATTTGTTCTTTTTTTTTTTTAAGTTCATTGAGGTCAGGGTTCAGTTATTTATTTGAGATTTTTCTTTTTTCTTAATGTAGATGTTTAGCACCATCCTCTTTCCCCTTAGAACTGTGTTTGGTATGTCACATTACCATCTTCATTTGTCTCAAGATATTTTTATTTCTCTTTTGATTTTTTTTTTGACCCAGTGGTTGTTAAGTTACATGTTGTTTAATCTCCATGTATTTGTGCATTTTCCATTTTTCCTCTTGTAATTGATCTCTAGTTTCATACCATTATTGTTAGGAAAGATGATAGATATGATTTCAATCATCTTAATGTATTAAGACTAGTTTTGTGGCCTGTCGTGTGATCTGTCCTGAAGAACCTTCTATGCATACGTATTCTGCTGCTGTTGAAGAGATTGTTGTGTATATATCTGTTGGTTTCTTCTGGCATAAGGTGTGGTTTCATTCCAGGGTTTCCTTATCGGCTTTCTGTCTGGGTGATTTGTTCACTATTTAAAGCAGGATATTGGATTCCCTGCTGTTATTGTACTGCTGTCTGTTTCCCCCTTTGGATCTGTATGTGCTTAATATATTTAGGTGCTCCTATGTTGGGAGCATAAATATTTATAAGCATTATAGCTTCTCGATGAATTGGCCCTTTATATAATGACCTCCTTTGTCTCTAGTTACAGTCTGTGGCTTAAAGTCTATTTTGTCTGGTAGAAGAATAGCTACCCTTGCTCTCTTTTGGTTTCCATTTGTGTGGAATATCTTTTTCCATCCCTTCACTTTGAGCCTATCTGTATCCTTTAAGCCAAAATGAGGCAGGATATATATGCAGGCAGCCCTCAGAGATGTTGCAGGTTTAGTTCTAGACCCCAACAACAAAGCAAATATCCCAATAAAGTGAGTCACATGAACGTTTTGGTTTCCCAGTGCATAGTAAAGTTATGTTTATGCTATACTGTAGTCTGTTACACATATACTATAGCATTATGTATAAAAAATGGGCATACCTTAAATTAAAAATGCTTTATTGCTTAAAAATGCTGACCGTCATCTGAACCTTTAGCAACTCATAATCTTTTTGCTGGTGGAGGTTTTGAAATATTGCAAGAATTACCAAAATGTGACACAGAGACACAAAGTGAGCACATGCTGAAAAAAAAATGGCACCAATAGACTCACTTGACACAGGGTTTCCACAATCCTTCAGTTTGTTTAAAAAACATAATATCTGCAAAGCATAAGGCAAAGTACAGTGAAACAAGGTCTGCCTGTAGTTGGGTCTTGCCCATTTAATTGGGATTTTGATGCTGTTGTTGGGTTGTAGTTCTTTATATATTCTGGATGTATGATTTGTAAATACTCTCTCCTGTTCTGTAATAAATACTCTCTCCCTTTCTCTGGGCTGCCTTTTCACTTTGCTGATTGTGTCCTTTGCTGTGTAGAAACTTTAATTTTCATGAACTCCAATTGATCTGTCTTTTACTTTGTTCCTGTACTTTTGGTGTCTTAGCTGAAAAAATCATTGCCAAACCCAATGTCATGAAGCTCTCCCCCTATGTCCTCTCCTAGGAGTTTTACAGTTTTAGGTCTTACATATAGGTCTGCAATCCACTGTGAGTTAATTTTTGTCTATGGTGTAAAGTAAGAGTCCAACTTCATTCTTTTGCATGTGGAGATCCAGTTTTCTCAGCACCATTTGTTGAAAAGATTACAGGTGCCGTTTCACATTTGCTTTTCTCACCTACCAGTGCCTCCTGGAATTCACTCCATATCAGTCCACCAATATCTTCCACTTTCTTTTTCACAGCTGCCTGGTACTTCACTGTGCAGGTGCACCATAGTTTACTTGTGGGCATTTAGGTTATTTCCAATACTTCGCCATTACAAACAGTGTTGCAATGACTGGCCTTGTACATTTGTATTTTCGTCTTGTCAGAGGCGTGTCTTTAGGGTAGATTCCAAGAAATGGCAGTGCTGGGTTGAAGGATAAGGATGCAGTCCTGTCAGGCACGCCCGAATTCCCTCCAGAAGGCTTTTGCCATGTGTGGCCCCAGCAATGTGAGCACACCACTTCCCTTGCAGCTTCTGCGGCTGTGTTATCACACGGTTTTATTTTTTGCCAGCCTGACAGCATTTCTGTAAGTGTGCATTTGGGCATTTTTCACATGTCTGAAGGTCACGTATGTGTGCCTGCACACGTGTATTTGTCAGTTGTCCATTCGTGTCTTTTCCACGTTATTCTATTGAGTTTTTGGCCCTTGATCCCTCAATTCTTAAGTGATTTATATTCAAGTAATATTAGTTCTTTGTCTGTGGTTTATGTTGTGAATATTTTCTCCGAGTTGGTGATTTGTCTTTTGACTTTACTTATGGTGCTTTTTGTTATGAAGGTAATTTCTATATTGAAGTAATCAAATTTGTCAACTTTTATTCTATTGCCTCTGGCTGTGAGTTGTGATTGAGAGGAATTGTTTTCCTCTAGAAGTTTAGGGCTTCGATTTTTGTGTCCACGTGGAGCCTCTCTGTGCATGTGATCTGAGGTCCTCTGTTTCCTGGTGGCTGCCCAGGGCCCCTTCCTTAGCAGTCCAGCCATCTCAGCAGTGCACTCTGACCTCTGGGTGGGGCAGGTCGGGGTGGGGCGGGCAGGGAGACCAGAGGCTGTTGCTGGGAGGGGCCGTGGGTGGGGGGAGGCTTGCCCCAGGGGGGCTGGAGTGAGGGTGAGAAGTGAGGGGCCTGTGGATAAGAGGGTTTGCGGGTGGAGTGGAAGGTGGGGGTGCAGGAAGGAAAGAGGGGGCAGGACCCTAAGGCATTTGCCTCGGCACCTGGGGAACATGGTTTCTGAGATGGGAGGGTGCTGGGGTCAGCGGGGATAAGCTGCCCTGACATGTTGCAGGGGGTTACCTGGGTTTGTCGTGAAGCCAGTGGGCGCTCAGGGGAGAGCCTGGGCTGGGGTCACAGGTCTGGGAGGCATCAGTGTACCGTGGACATGAGAGCAGGGGTGGGGTCTCCCAGGAGCGAGTGGGATGGAGAGGGGAAGAACATGAAGGTGGGGTGGGGAGGGGGCCAGATGACACCCCGGCAGGAGGCTGAGGGCGGGTGTCCTGGGGCCAAAGGGAGGGGGTGCAGGGGGACAGAGTGGAGTGTTCAGTGGTCCTGAAGTGTCTCAAGGGTCGCAGAACTGACCTTTCTGGAGGCCCTGGAAGCCTGGCTGCACTGCTGGGAGCCACCCTGATGCCACGTCCTTTCCAGAAGCACCAGGATGGTCGAGGGTCCTGACACGAGCATCCCAGGTGTCAGGTGGAGGTGGTGACACCCACAGGGGTTGGGGGCTCACCCAATGCCTGAGGACAGTCCTCAGGAGGCTGGTGGTGGGCTTCATGGAGCGTGGAAGGTGTGGGTGGTACAGCTCTTCTGTGGGAGGAGCCGGTGACCTTGTGACTCAGCCTCCTGAGCTCTGCCCCCACCCCTGCCTCCCCTGGGACCCCCAGGGAGCCTTCAGTGACTACAGTGACCACCTGGCTTGTGTGATAGACACTCCCTGGCCTGAGGGATGGGCGGGGGCTGTCAAATTAAGCTCATTAAGAAGAAAGGTGTCTTTTTCTTCTGGGTTCACGCAGGGCTGAATGGACTCATGCTGTTCCATCCAGGCTTCCTCCACACCAGTGTGCCCTGTGTATGTGGGCATTGTGCCAGCACTGCCCTAGTGGACCTTCAGTCACAGACTCATGCAAAGCCCCAGCTGGGGCAAGGTCTGCAGAGCGAGGTGCACAGCACTGGGAAAGCGTGTGGGGGGGCCTTGACCGAGCAATCCAGGAAGGCTTCCTGGAGGAGGTGTTCCTCATGGTGAAATAGACGTTTCCAAATCACTGTAACACCTGCCCGACACTGGGGAAGGGTTGTGTTTGTATGACAAGTGCAGTGCGTTGCACAGATTGTACACAGTTTGGAAGGCGAAGCATCTATGTAAAGGTTTGTGTTTTTTTAAAAAAATAAATAAATAAATTTATTTATTTATTTATTTATTTATTGGCTGTGTTGGGTCTTTGTTGCTGCACATGGGCTTCCTCTAGCTGTGGTGAGCGGGGGCTCCTCTTTATTGTGGTGCGCGGGTTTCTCATTGCAGTGGCTTCTCTTGTTGTGGAGCATGGGCTCTAGGCATGTGGGCTTCAGTAGTTGCAGCACATGGGCTCAATAGTTGTGGCTCATGGGCTTCAGAGCACAGGCTCAGTAGTTGTGGAGCACGGGCTTAGTTGCTCTGCGGCATGTGGGATCCTCCTGGAGCAGGGCTCGAACCCGTGTCCCCTGCATTGGCAGGTGGATTCTTAACCACTGTGCCACCAGGGAAGGTTTTTATCTGCTATTTCGTGAGACAGAATTTCAGTTTTTAATATCGTATGGTGCTATTTCATGAGGGGTGGCTTCAGGCTTTGGGGGAAGGCTGGTGGCATCCCAGAGCCTTTTCCCTTGGCTTCCCCTCATCTCCAAGTTCTGCATCTCTGCTCCCAGGACCCCAGTGCCTGGTGAACCCTGTTCCCCGCTTGAGACCTGCAAGGGCTCTTTGCTCTCATGAATGACTGGCTTCTAGAAAGCTGGTGCATGCCACGTGGGGGGTGTTCAGTGTCCAGGGGAGGGATCTCAGTCCCGGGGGAGCGAGGGGGGAGGCAGGGCGGGCTGTGGGGTGGGGGTCTGGGCGCGCTGCTCAGAGGATGTGCCGGCTATTCTGGGCGGCCGGCAGGAAGCGGCAGCTGTGGGCCGGGTCCTCGGGCGGCTCCCAGATGGCCGTGCGGAGGTGTCGGCCTGGTGTTGGCGTTTCCGGTCCCTGTGTCCGAGCTGCCGTGTCCTGGGCTGGTTCTCCCTTTCCTTTGCTTTGTTCCCTCCTTGGACGTGACCTCTGTGGGTCGGGGCCAGACTGAGGACAGAAGGAGGGGCTCTCAGGGCAGGCACTCACTGACCACTGGCTGGGCTGCAGGGGCCGGCAGGTGTGGGCAGGGGGCCCTCAGGGCTGGCGTGGGGCGACCGTGCCGGTGGTACCCTGGGTGTGACAAGCGAGGGCTGGGACGGACTTGCTGCTGATGCCTCCTTTCCGCTGGGACGCATCCCGACGCTGATGTCCGGGTGTTGGGAGGCTCCCGGCCCCTGTGGTGGGGCTGTGCGAACGGGGCGCATCTCTGACGTCCCTGCCCTTCCTCCCACTCGGGGTCTCTGAGGCCCAGGCCAGGCACTCGGATCCCAGCCCAGAGCCTGCATCTG
Source organism: Hippopotamus amphibius kiboko (assembly GCF_030028045.1). Taxonomy (NCBI): domain Eukaryota; kingdom Metazoa; phylum Chordata; class Mammalia; order Artiodactyla; family Hippopotamidae; genus Hippopotamus; species Hippopotamus amphibius. Next base: position 131,532,513 of record NC_080188.1, on the reverse strand, counting down.
CTGGTGCTGGGAGGCCTGGGGGCCCTAGATGCCTCTCCTGGCCCTGGTGGCGCTCCGGCCCTTCACCCTGCTCCTGCCGCCCTGGCCTCAGGGCCTTTGCACTTGTCTCTGCCTGGAGTACCCGTCCAAGCCCTCCCTCCGTGCCACCACCTAGAGCAGCCTCCCTCCCTGTCTCACTGTGACAACCCCAGGGCAGCGGTCACTGTCTGTTATTTCGTTTGTTCCCGCGTCTGCCTTGTTCCTGGAGCCCAGCACGGTGCCAGGCATGGAGTGGGTGCCTTCCATCTGCAGGCGGGCTGAGGGGCAGATCCCCAGGCCTCGCAGGCAGGCGGGGTGAGGAGTGTGCTTTTATCCCGAGCGCCTCGGGCACCACTGGAGGGCTTGCCGGAGGTGCCACGTGGCAGCCGCTGGTCCTCATTTCTAAGCCTCCCCCGGCCCTGAGTGGCCTTCCCAGGCCCAGGACCTTCTCAGTTGGCCTCCCAGTAGGTGGGGACCTGGTTTAGCTGAGTCCTGGTCCCTCCTCGGCCTGGGAAGCCTCCCTCCGTGCTTGGTGACCGAGTGCAGCTTTGCGCCTCACCTCGGCCGACTGTGCTGGGCGAGGCTCCGACTGGCCTCTGCAGCAGAGCCGGGCCGCCATCCGGGACGGAGGATGCTGAGACCAAAATAAACCCGCTCATTGCATCCGGCAGTGAGTAATCCACGTGAGGCCGTGACGGAGGCGCTCCCGGGACCCTGCCAGCCCTGCCGCACAATTAGCGACTTCCTCCCTCCGTACCCTAGTGCGGCCACTGGCCTTGGGAAAGGCTGGGCCTGGTTCCGGGCGGCCCAGGTGGAAGTCCAGCCTGAGAACCTGGATGCAGGAGGCAGGCTTGGTTGCATGGGGACACCTCAACCCTCCGGGACCCCTTCCTCACACACGTGTCAGAGCCCGGAGTGTGTTTTCACAGATCAGAGCCGGGCGCAGACACGGGGTGAGGAAGAAGCACAGAGGAAGTGGGGGTGTCTGTCTCAGGCCAGCTGGAGAAAGAGGAAATGGGCCATTTCCTGGAGGGGCAGACTCTTCAGAAGCCGCGGCTCGTGTGGGCAAGATGTGCGTCGTGTCCCAGGACTGCCATGCGTGGCCCAGCCTCAGGCACCTGCCACGTGCCAGCGGCCTCCCTCCGTCAGACCTACAACGGTGGCCCACGCCCTCCTCGTGTCCACATGCCCCCAGCAGGGCTGGCACAGGGTCCCTGCTCCTGGGACCCTACGGGTACATCTGGGGGCAGCTGGAGGCACTGCTGCCAGGCTGGGAGTCGGCCACAGGGCTGCCCACCCCCCACCCTCCACCCGCGCCAGGGGCTGGAGTGCTCGGTCCCCGGCTTCCTGGAGGCTGCGTCTGGGGATGTTGTCCTGAGCCTGGGCTGGAGGCCCCAGACCCCTGCTCAGGGCTCGTCGTCCCCCTCCTCCCCTTCTGCCCCAGCCGCTGCCTTGGCCTTTCCCTGTCCTCTACTCACCCCCGCTGCTGCCACCACGTGCCGTTGGTATAGCTCCTGATGGCCGAGCTGAGGCCAGCAGTGAGTGGGGACGGGCTTTCCGCAGATTGGCACTGTCTGAAGAGTAAGCTTGCAGCTCCCGGGCGGCGTCCTGGCAGTGGGCTGGGCTGGGGCTTCCGTACGGGGGTGGACAGGTTGGCTCACAGCAGTGGCCGCTGGTCAGGGGACCCTGTGGTCCGTGGGGACGGACCATGCCCGGGCCTAGCGTGGAGATACTGGACAGGCAGGTAGCAGTGACTCCGTGGTGCAGCCCGGCTGGCCCTTTGGAGGGCGCCAGCGGCACAACAGAGAGGGGTGGGGGCTGGATTTGGGGGTCAGGATCAGAGAGGTGGTGTCCCCGTTTGGACAGTCAGAGAAACCATGTTTATCTCCCCCGCCCGTGATGTCCTTGCCTTACCCCTCCAAGCCTGTTCCCCCAAATCTGCCTGCCTCCTGGGGGTGCTCTGTAGCGAGAGCTTGCGAGTAGCCCCGCCTGACTCTCTCTCTCGCAGGCTGGAGTGGGGCTGCTGCCTCTTTAGGCCTGAGGCCTGGCCGTGCAGGGGTCCGCCTGGGGCCGCCCTCTCCCATCCTACCCCCCTTTGCTGGGATGCCTCAGGCCTGCAGCAGGAGGCTGGCAGAGGCACCGGCCCCCGGCCCCGATCCCAAAACCTTCCCATGGAGAGCAAAGCCGACCACAGAGGCCAGGGTGAAGGGCCCCATGCAGGAGGCCTGCCTGGGGCTGTGTGGGCTGGCAGGTTCCGCTGCCTGCGGGCTGTCCCTGTTCCGCCCCGTCCCGAGCTCTTGTTTTGTCTGCAGAGGGCTTTCCTGGCCTGGGGTGACCGGGAAAGGACAGTGAGGCTTCCCTGCTCTGCGGGTGGAGGACAGGCCCCTTTGGCCCCTGCTCCCCGGTTCAGGGGCCTTGGGGGGAGGAGGGTGTCCTGTGGGGAAGGAGGCATGGCCCGGGTCACCCCCCTGCCGGGAGAGAGCCATGAAACCAAACCCCGTCCCAGTCTGGGCTGCCCAGGGGTCCTGAGAAGCTGGTGTCTATGTCCAGGGATCCTTGGCCTGGGGGCTGCAGGGACGCAGGGCAGCCCCTTCTTGACCTCATAGGACAGGTCGACTCTGGGGTGGGGGTACCTCCTGCCTGGGCCCTGTGCCCACGCTCGGGCCCTCCACAGAGCCAGGCCTGGCTGGGGGTGCGTGGCGTGTGGACCTGCCGTCTCTCCACCTCCCCCGAGCACGGACCCACTGGGCTTAGCAGTGCACGGACCGGTCGGGGGCCACCGAGGCCCTGGGCAGGAGGCCCTGCTGTGGCCCCGGCAGCCCCCCACGGGGCCGTACCTGCAGCTGCCCTGGCGGTGGGGGTGAGCTGAGGTCAGCCGGGGAGCCTCTGTCTGCTTGGTGGGCAGCCTTGGCAGGTCGGCCGGGGGGCGGGGGTGCAGCCAGCCCTCTCTGGCCAGGAGGGGGGGTTTATCTTTGGCTGGTCCCAGGGTGGGGGTCGGGTGGGGTCTGCCTCCAGCTGGGGCTGCCCCTGTGGGCTTTCTGGCTTCTCAGAAGGGCCTCCGCCTCCAAACTGTTGGGCCGGGGGCTTGGCGGCGGGGTCAGGAGAGCAGGAGCCAAGTCTCAGCCAGAGGACCTGCCTCTGGGTCTGGGCGGCGGTCTTGGCCTTGAGGACTGGCTGTATGGGGGGCCCCTGAGGCGTTGCCAGGGCTGACTCGAGCGTGAAGCCCCTCTGGGTGGTGAGCGGGCCCCTCCCCGACACACGGGCCCCCCCAGAGGCTGCGCGGTGGACCCGCCGAGGCGGCCCCAGGCTTTACCGCGAGGCGCCGTGCGCCGTTTCCCCACGAGGCGATGTTGCCCTGTGGTCTGGGCCGGCCCGCCTCTCTCTGGGCCTCCGTTTCCTCCTCTGCAGAAAAGCAGGGACGGCTGGGCTTCTAGCGCGAAGCCCATGCTGAGTGCTCTCAGTGCAGGACAGAGCCCAGGCCGGCGGGCACAGAGTGAGCGTGGGCACAGCCCTCCCAGGCTGCCCGCCCCCGACTGGCCTTCCTCCTCCTCTGGGGACATCCGAGGTGTTTACCCTCAGGCAGGACCCGAATGAGCTGGATTTGAGAGGGATTCTTGGCATTTCTGACCCTCCGTTTCCCTACTTGGGAAATGGGCATCTTAATACCTAACTCACTGTATTCTCCAAGAAACAGAACACCCCCCCCAGGGCCCCCCCCCCCACCACACACACACACACACACACACACACACACGGGGAGAGGGACAGAGAGAGTCCTTATTTTAAGGAATTGATTTTGGGAGCTGGCAAGTTCCAAATCCAAGGGCAGGTAGACGGCTGGAAACTCAGGCAGGGTCTCTGTGCTGGAGTCTTGAAGCAGAATTCCTTCTTCTCTTCGGGGAACCCCAGTCTCTGCTCCTGGGTCTCCCCCCGATGGATGAGGCCCCACATCAGGGAGGGACGCCGCCGTCACTCGGCCTGCTGCCGGTAGCTGTTCGTTTCGTCTGAAGCACACCTTTCTTGGCCTCCCCTGGTGTCTGAGTGTCAGGTGGGAAATCCCGGCCCAGAAAGGTTCCCAGACGTCGAGGCGCAGATGGGAGGCGAGGGTCCTCTAAGGTGGGGCGGGAGTTTCGGCGGTGGACAGGAATCGGCAGGGAGGGTGTCCCCCCACCGTCCCTTCGTGCTGGGTGGCCCCGCAGAGCCACAGAGCCCTGGGGGTCTGGGAACCCGCTCCCTGGGCGTGGCCCAGTGCCCACGGGCCAGAGGCCTCTCCCGGGACTGAGGTTTCCCTGCCGAGCTCTGGGCTCTGGAGACGGTGGTATCTGTGTTGGAAGAGACAGCGGACAAAGGGGGGCCTCCTCCGTCACCCTGAGTTGGGGGCTGCTGCTTCCATGCCTCTCTGTCCCACCTCCTCCCTGAACTCTTTGCAGCCTCTGTGTGGCCGTGTTCTCGCCTCTCCTCTGGGCTTTGCACATACTGTTCCCTCTGCCTGGATCAGGCCCCCACCTCTTAGAAGCCCTTCCTGACTGCCCCTTCCAAGGGGAGTGGGAGAGGGAGGAGGGCTTGGGAGAGAAAGGGGTGTCCAGCCGGAAGTCCCCAGCTGCCCATTTCGGGCCCGTGACGTCCCTGGGCCTGTGGGGGGCGTTCGTCGGGGTCAACCTCATGCCTCGGCCCCCTGATGAGAGGTGGCCGGCACCCAGGCCCCTCAGTAGCAGCTGGGGGGCCTCTTTCCCCTGCAGGCTCTCCCTGTGGTGTTTCTTAGCCGGCTCCATAGCGGGGCAGCATGACTGAAACACAGGCAGGCTGTCGGCATCCTTGATGCACCCCCACTTCCCAGTGGGGAAATCGAGGCTCGGGTCACACAGCTGCTCCGTTTCCAGGGACTCCTTGAGTCAGGCTGAAGCCTCCACCATGGGAGTTGGGAGGTTTCCTTAAGCTGGAGGTCAAGCCAAACTGCAGCAAGAAAGACTTAGGCTAGACAGGAGGGGAGACTTCCCCAGCAGGAATGAGCTTGAGACGCCTGTCCCCTCTGGCACTGATGGGGTTGTGTTGCCCCCGGGTACAGGCCACCTTGCTCCTCCTCGGGCCTGGGTTGAGGTGTCCCAGGAGCCCTGCTGGGGCCTCAAGTTTCGAGTCGCTTTGTGTGAAGGACGGCAGGGATCTGGACTCTGGGCAGGAAGCCCACTGGACCCCTCACATCCCCACTGTGCCCACATCCTCTGCTACCTGTTGCCCTGTCTCACCCCAGAGGGGAGGCTGCCCCATCCCATCCCATCCCATCCCATCCCATCCCATCCCGTCCCGTCCCATCCCATCCTATCTCATCCCATCCCATCCCATCCCATCCCATCCCATCCCATCCCATCCCATCCCATCCCATCCCATCCCATCCCATCCCATCCCATCCCATCCTATCTCATCCCATCCCATCCCATCCCATCCCATCCCATCCCATCCCATCCTATCTCATCCCATCCCATCCCATCCCATCCCATCCTGTCCCAGGTGAGGCCTGCAGGGGTTGGCCACGCTGAGGCTGGGGATCTCCCGAGATGCAGGCCATGTCTGGGGTAGAGCAAGTGGGCACAGGTGCGTCCAGCTGCCCACGATGCCCACTGGAAGGGCCTGCTGGGCCCCTCCCCTGCCCCGGATAGGCCCCTTGCACAGGGAAGACGACATGTGTCCCGGGACAGATAAGGCCCTGTCCGTGGGGTCACTTCAGTTTGTTCTCTGGCACCTTCTAAATATACCCTCCGAGGGGGTTCTTATCGCAGGCCGGCCGGACTGGGTGGCCAGGCTTAGCGTAGGCGACGCTGTGGGGGTTAGGGCCACCCCCCAGCCCTGGGCCTTAGACGGGCTCGCCAGCTCTGCCAGGCGGTCCTGCCTCAGGTGGGCCTGCCGTCCAGTGCCGGGGCCCCCAGGGGTGGGACATCCTCCAGCCCTCCTAGCTGAGCCCGCCTGGGGCCTGTCCTCCCACCGCGGGGCCAGGGCAGCCCCTTGAGGGTGAGCAGTGGGAGGCCCGGGGACCCTGCCGCTCGGGGTGGACCCTGTTTTCCTGGAGGCGTGAACACAGCCTGGTGGGAAGAGCGTGCCCTGGCGTCGGGCAGCCCTGGCGTCCTGTCCCCCCCGGCCGTGCGGGGCTGTGTGGCTCTGGGCAGTCACGTGCCCTCTTTCTCCTCTGATGGGGACAGGCCCGCTTCTGGGACTTCTCCTGAAGTCCAAGTGGACGGGAGAGGGTGGGCTTTTACACGGCTCATCCCCACCCTCCTACCACGCCAGTGCCCGTATGCCCTGGGCACTGGGGCTCCTAAGGGGGCTGTGTGGGGCCCGTTGGCAAAGAGGATGGGGGTCCCAGCTCTGTGGGTGGGTGCTCCTGCCGTCTGGTGGACGCTGAGAAAACCCCCGGGGGGGCCTGGCCCGTGGCAGGGGCTGGACGTTCCAAGTTCAGTCACCCACGGCCTGATGCTCAGATGTGGCTGTTGTGTGTCTGATTGTGTAACGGACCCCCGTGGAATCACGCATGTGTACACACACAGCGCCCCCACTCAGACCCCCACAGCTGCCCTGCTGGTGCCCTGAAGAGGCTTTGAAGTGACCACTCAGGGTGACGTGGTTAAGCCCTCAGCCAAGGCCTGTCCTTGCCTGCCCCCACCTGCCCCCAGGTGGCATGGCCCTCAGCAGAGGGGGACGTCCCCCTCCCCAGCACACGCAGGGGCGCTGTGCTGAGGTGCGCATGGAAAGTGAGAGGATGCTGGCGTCAGGATGAGACATGAGCACAGCCATCGACCCGTGTCCTCTGACAGAAGCCAGGCAGCTGGGCAGGCCGATGGCCTGTGTGATCCCTGAGCTCTGCTGGACCCTGGCCGTCCCACTGCCCACCCTGCAGGGCTGTCAAAACGGAACACGTGGCCCATGCCAAGGGTGCCGCTGCCCCCGCCCTGTCACCTCGGGGTGGGGGTGCAGTGGGGCTTTCGGGGACCGGCCAAGATGGCCTTGTAGTGCCCCCAACCAGGGAGCTCCCCAGACGCCCCGGGGGCCTCCAGGATGGAGCCGTGTTTCTGTCTGTGTGGAGCGGTCGGGCTCCCTGGGTGCGGCTGTCGGGGGATCGAGGAGGGTGGCCCCTCTATCCTTATGGTGCTTTACTGTTGGTGGAGCCATCACATCCGGGGAGCTCGACCCTGTACCTGTGCCCAAGCTGCCCCCTCACCTCTGTCGTCCTGGGTTTCAGGGAAACAGTGGGGGCTGAATATTAGCACGTCTCTGCCCAGCTGATGGGCTCCCTGCAGACGCCGGGCAGAGTGGACGTGAGAGCAGAGCCTTGCAGGCTCGGGAGGGGCCGGCGGTGTGGGTGGCCAGGCTGGGTGCAGTGACCCCCGTGGTCTCCCCCGACCAGCCTGGAGGTGGTCTTCTCCTGGGAGCAGCCCCTCCCTGCTGCCTCTGGGGGGGCCGACTTCGGGCCGCTGGACCACAGCCCTCGGAGTCCTCGCCCAGTGCGTCCCCGTGCCCTCCTGGCAGCTGGGGTGGCCTTACCTGCTCCCAGCTCACATCAGAGCCCCCCCACACCCCAGCTCCTTTCCGCTACTGGCATGCGGTTGTGGGTGTGTGTGTGAGAGCCGCTTTGCTGCCATGTCCTGGCCCATTGGAAACCCTGCAGGGCCCTGGCTGAGCCCGCGGGGGTGTGGCTGGCGAGGCGAGGAGGAAAAGAATGGCGCGAGAGGATCTCACATCTTGACAGACCCTGGAGGCCTCCGTGGAGGAGGTGGCACTGAGAATCCTGTCCACTGAGCTCCTGAGTCCAGCCTACAATGCTCATGCAGTCAGTCAGGAGACACTCACGTACTAGGCCCCATACGGGGCCTCCTGAGGGGACATCGGCAGACAGGCCTCTGCCTGGGGAGCCCGTGCTCTATCGGGGACACATCCGTGGGCAGCATGTGGTCAGTGGTCTGATGAGAGCAGGGCAGGGGCCACAGGGCCCAGCTGTGGCATCAGAAGGCCTGCCTGCAGGGAAGCCCAGGGACCTGGGTTTGGAGTTCAGACTTCATTGGAGAGTCTTTAGCCTGGGAAGGGGCTGGTGGTGTTTGCCTTTCCCCAGGAGGATTGCCCCAGCTGCCCAGTGTCCCTGAAAGACTGGGGCACAGAGACCAGTGGGATATGGGCTGCAGATTCTGGTGCAGTCCTGGTGGCCCTCTGGCGGTGGTGACCCCCCAGGCAGCGGAGGCCTGGCCTTTAGGGAGGTGCCATGTGCACAGGCACGACGCGAGGGCCCAGCCAGAGCATGGAGTGGGAGGGCCTATGTCTCTGGGGTCCGCAGCCCAGATCACTCTCAGAGAAGTGTCAGTAGAAACACCCCAAGGCTGAGGAAGGCCTCCGTCTAGCGGCAGGGACCAGGCTTGTTTTTTTTTTTTATAAATTTCTTTCTTTATTTATTTAATTGGCGGTGTTGGGTCTTCGTTGCTGCACACGGGCTTTCTCAAGTTTCAGTGAGCGGGAGCTACTCTTCATTGTGGTACACACAATGTGGTGGCCTCTCTTGTTGCAGAGCACAGACTCTAGGTGCGTGGGCTTCAGTAGCTGTGGCACATGGGCTCAATAGTTGTGGCTTGCAGGCTCTAGAGCACAGGCTCAATAGTTGTGGTGCATGGGCTTAGTTGTTCAGCAGCATGTGGGATCTTCCTGGGGCAGGGATTGAACCTGTGTCTCCTGCATTGGCAGGCGGATTCTTAAGCACTGTGCCACCTAAGAAGTCCCAGGAACCAGGGTTTTAAATCTCCTAGTAGCTCCTCGCAAGAACGAGACTCGGTGCCACTGAACAAACCTCATGGAAGGTTCAGAGTTGGGGGGGGGGGGAGGGCAGGCTGAGTGAGGGGCAGCCCCTGGGAGCCCTGGTCCCAGGAGGCCTGGTCTGGACCCTGCCCAGCACGTGGGTGGGGGAGGCTGCTGTGGTCACGGGTGAGAGATGGGGGTGCTTGGGGGGCTGCATCTCACGTCACTCCCCGCTCCTCTCTCTCCTTGATGCAATGCAGTTTGGCTGGTGCAGTGCCAAGTGGTGGCCTCGGAAAGACACGTCTGTGTCCTAATCCCTGGAGGCTGTAACCTTATTTGGAAAGAGGGTCTTTGCAGACGTAGTGAAGTAGTGAGAAGATGAGCAGGAGACTTTGTATCTTGGACTGTTTTAAAAAGTGTGACACAAACATGTGCTTTTACCAGAGACCTGATGCTGATTATTGAAAACTCACTAAAGATTTGCTAATAGTTACCAGCATCTTATGTAATTTATTCATGTATCAAAACCCTTTACATGTTATAGAGGCTGAATAATGGCTCCAAAGACATCAGGCTCCCTGGAACTTGCGACTGTGACCTTACATAGAAAAAGCATCTTTGCAGGGATGATAAGTTAAGGGTCTTGAGGGGGGATGCTCCTGGGTACCCGGGGAGGGGGGCATCCTCGTCAGAGACTCGCAGGAGAAACAGACACAGAGGGGATGGCCCCCGATGTTGGATGCAGAGACTGGAGAGATGTGGCCAAGAGCCCAGAACGCCTGGGCCCCCAGAAGCTAGAAGAGGTCCAGTCCCGCCACCCCCACCCCTCTCTGTCTGCCCTGACAGCCCCCCACCCTGTGGTTCAGCATTGTACGTGGTGTTCCTGCTTGGAGGACTGTGGCACCAAGTGCTGGACCTGGCCCTTGGCAATGGGGTCCCCTGCCCAAAGGGGAGGCTCAGTCCTTGCCTTGAAGCTGGGGCTGGGCGGGGGGCCGGCCTGGGCTCACTGTCCCTATGGCCCTGGGCATGTCCCTGCTGTCCCAGAGCTTTGGTGTCCCCTTGCCTCTTGTTCTACCATCCAGGGCCCTCTCAGGGCTGGGCAGTGTGGGCTGGAAGGGCAGCCCTGTAGCCTGGGTCCGGAACCCACTGTGCCTCGCCAGGGGCCTTGGTCTCCTTACGGCAGGTGATGTGATACCGTCCACCCGGGGTGGGGGGGAGGACCTGTGCTCGGCGCCTAGCACCTGGGCCCGAGGTGTGAGCCATGACACGCCCAGCCCGGCTACACTCAGAGCAGTGCTGGGCCAGACCAGCAGTGGCGAGGTGGGGGTGGGGGGGGCTTGGCATCCTGTTGGACAGTGTTGCCCCCAACACCAGGGACAGCCCTGAGGGGATCTGAGGCCGCCTCCCCCTGGGGGTCCAGTGCCGCAGAGGGGGTCCAGGTCCGGGCACTGGCTCACCAGCCCTGGGCGGGGGCAACTGTCCTGTTTGTTCAGGGGTGTTTGGAATCTTTCAGGGTGACTTTTGTACAAAGAGCCCCTCCGATATGGTTGGGGTTTGAACGTCAGCACCTAATCTATTAAATCACACGTTCCGAGTTCGGCCTTGAGCGTGGGGCTGGCGGACAAGCCCTTTGTCTGTTATCGGCCCGAAGGACCTGGCCAGGTGGGCAGGTCTTTGAACCTCACTGAGCCTCATTTATAGCCTTCCTCAAACCCGGCAGCCGTTCGGGGCTTGTGTATAAATGTCATTTATTTAGTTTCCTTTTATTTTTTTAATTTTAAAAAATTGTGGCAAGATACATGTAACATAAAATTTATTGTGTAACCATTTCTAAGTGCACAGCTCAGTGGCATTAAGCACACTCGCACTGCTGTGCAAGCATCAGTCCATCCATCCCCCAGACGTCTTCATCTTCCCAAATTGACACACTCTGTCCCCATTCAATACCCACTCCCAGCCCCTGGCCCCCACCATCCTATTCTCTGTGTCTGTGGATTTGATGACTCTAGGGACCCCCTAGGACTAACAAAACTTTTCAGAGTACGTAGTTTTTATACGTTGAATAAATTGGGCTCACAGATACGGCGCATCCGACGTTATCTGATCCGTCCCAGAGCTGCATGTCAGTGTCCTGGCTCTCAGCTTAGAGCCCAGGACCCCGAAGGCTGAGGTCTTTCACGTCTGGGTTCTGAGGGCACCTTGAACAGGCCACGTTCCCTTCGCACGTGACGTGCATGCTTTCAACGTCACAGGGAAACATCCCAGGGTTGAAAGAGGCTTCCCCATGGACTGGAGAGACCATCACCGTGGACTTACATAGGCTCCCCTAGGGCCCGGCCCGTCTCCCCTGCCTTCTCGGGGCACTGGCCTGCGCTGAACCCGCCGGTGGGGGTGGGGGGATGTCTGCAGCCCACCTCCCACTCCCTGGGGCGCCCTCCCTCCGAGTCTCGGACCACGGCCCTGGCACGGCTCCTGCATTCTCCTGTGTTCCCAGGGCACCTAATGCTGCAGATACTGAAACGATGTCCGATAACGTTCCGGACGTCCCTCGGTGCGGGAGCTGGCGGCCGCAGCACCTGGGCGGGTCAGCCGTCAGGGCACAAGCGGGCCATTGTCCTCTAGGCCTGGGGCTGCCTCGCCCCTGGCTGCGCTGCCTCCCGTGGGCAGGCATGTGCCCTCCTGGGAAGTCAGGTCCAGTAGCACCGGGGGCCCAGGGGGCCTCCCTCCCCCAGGTCCTGCTCCCCATGCCCCATCCAGAGAACAGGGCGGTCTCCTTCTTTCCCTGGACCTCGGTCTCCCAGCTCTTGGGAGTCTTTGGCTGCCGGATTTTGGAGCCTTGGGGCGTGAGCTGGGACGGGCGGGTGGTGACTAGCCCTTCAGGGGAAGGAGGGGCCGGGCACGCCAGGCTGCTGCAAGCCCCCCAAGGGCAGGGACCCTGTCTGGGCGTTGCTGAGGCTCCCGGGCCCAGGAAGGACAGGCCGGAGGGGACAAAAGAACCCTTTGTTAAATGATTCTTTCTGAAACTAGCACGACGCGTGTGACTATTTGGAGAGCTGTTTAGCCTCCAGGATACAGCCAGGTGAAACTAGCAAAGCGTGTGGAGCTGGTGAGCACTGAACCCTCTGAGCTCCTGTGAAACTAGCCTTCAGCCAGGTGCCCGGTGAGGAGCTGCGGGCGGGAGCCCCACGGTCTGGCCGAGAGCCTCAGCCGTGGTTCTGGGCGCACAGGGGGGTCTCCCTGCACCTCTTAGTGGGAGCTTGGGGTGAGGATACCTGCCCTGATGTACCCTCTGTGCAGGCCTGTCCTCAGCCACAGGTAGGGCTGCTCTGGTCAGACCCTTCCTCCTTGGAAGGCTCAGTCCACCCCCCACACCCCCTGAGCACAGCAGACACAGGACGGCACATGGAAGAGGCCTCCCGGCAGCTGCGGTGCCTGCGGCCCGTTCAGGATGCTCCCCAGGCGAGGCCCCTGCCTGGCACTTGGTTCTAACAAGCTCTCACTGCTTCCTGTCCGGTAGCCGAGGTTGTCCTAACAGTGACAATAAACGGTCAGTTGCCACCCCGGCAGCAAGAGTCGTAGGGGGACAGGCCTCGTAGGAGAGGGACAGCTGCCTCCCAGACTCCAGAGCGGCGGGACACGGAGCCCGCCACGATGCCCTGCGGAGGCAGAAGATGCCGCGTGGGTTCGGTCTGCTTCTTCTGCCTCGGGAGGCAGGAAACGGTAGAGCACATCCTGGCCGTGGAGGCTGGGGAGCTCTGGGCAGCGGGGCCCGCAGACCTGGGTTCAGACTTGGCCCGGTCAGGTCTCCTCCCCTCCCAGGCCACAGCTTCCTCACTGCAGGTCACTGCAGGCTTGGGAACAGTGGTGCAGGGTGCAGGGCACGTGACTCAGAGCTGCGGTTGGTTTTATTGACGTGGGGACTGTAGGTCAGTGGAGATGTCGGTGTTCTGACCTTTGAACCCAAGTATGACCATACGTGGCAAATGGGGCTTTGCAGATGTGACTGAGTGAAGGACCTGGATCCGGAGGGATTGTTCTAGATCACTTGGTGGACCCTCAGTGTCATCGCAAGTGTCCCCTGGAGGGAGGGGGCGGGTCAGAGAGAGAGACCATGGGTGTCACGCTCCCCGCCCCTCCCTGGGGCCTGGCCTTGTCACCTCCGGGGTTTGACCACGTGGAGTTTACCTTCAGAGAATGTGGAGCCCGAGCACGGTTCCCCCGGATGTAGTGTCTGCCGGCTGCTGATGCGGCCGTAGTCTCAGGACTCATCTTACTTGTCTTGCCGGTGGAGGTGGTGGTGGCATCTGTCCCTGGAGCACTTCCTGTGGCCCAAGGGCTGTGGGCAGGCAGGTTCTGCCCATCTTCTCAGGAGAGGGTTCGAGGCGTAACGCTGGTCCCAACCTCGGGCAGCCACGGGGCTGGCCCCGAGTCCCTGCCCGGACGTCCACTGCCCTGAGACGAGGTGGCTGTGGGCTCTGGCTCTGACTGTGTTGATGGGGAAACTGAGGCCGGGGAGTGGCCTGGACCATGTGGCAGGCACTGTGCCTTCTTTGTGTGGCTGTCTCTGCATCCAGGGGAACTGGGGGCGGGGCTGGGTGGGCACCTCCCTCCCTGGGGGGCTTCACCTGCCCTGGTTTCTCTCGGTGGAGCCAGGCGGCAAGGCCCCGGGACTCATGGGGCTCCAGGGCGTGGGCTGGGGGCATGTGGGCTCCGTCCCCGAGGGGTGGTGGGGCCAGCCGGGCACTTACGCTCCCAACCAGGGTTTGCTTGTGTCCCCCAAGGTCAATAACGCCCTGAGGTGGGAGCCCCGGGTCTCCGTCACCCCACAAAGGGATGCCCTTGGGTTCTGGCAGGGAGGCCCGGCTGATTTGTTAAAGGGCTTCACTGGGGGCTGGGTGAGCCTGGACACGCTTCCAAGCCAGCAGGGGGGATCGGCGGTCAGGCCACGCGGAGGGTGGGCGTGCAGAATCCTGGCGCGTGCGGCACTGCGTGTACAGATGCAGGAGGCTTGATGTGGCCTCGGGCCCTAGGGCGTTGGTGCCGGGAGTGGCGGCCCTGGGAGGGGGCTGGGCTGCAGCCACCCGGGGTCCTGCTGGGAGCGGCTGTGGAACTCAGAGATGCACTGAGACTGGGCCTCAGGTCCAGCATCCTGGTGGAGGTGTGGGTGCACGGCTGTTGTGAGCTGGGCTGTCCCCCCTGCACCCCGAGAAGAGGGTGGGCGCAGAGGAGGGGCCAGTGTGGGAGGGACGAAGGAGGGAGCTGGGGACTTGGTGGAGGCGCACCTGGGCGGGCGTGGGCTGAGCACCGGCTGTGCGCCAGGCCCTGTCCCCAGCGTGGGGCACAGAGGGGCAACACCCCTGGCCCTCCTCTGGTGGCTCAAGGCCTTCTGGGGGGGGCAAACAGGCCCAGGCCCAGCGTGATACGTGAGCACAAAGGACATGAGTGGGGGGACGTGGGGGTGCGTGTTGGATCCCCTGTGTGCAGACGAGGGGGCGGAGCTTGCAGGAGGGACAACGGCAGGTGCAAAGGCCCCGAGGCAGGTGTGGGGGAGGCATGCTGGGAAGGAGCTGGGGTCGGGGTCAGCGTGGTGTCATGCGGGGGGCGATGTTGAGGGCTCACTCAGGGGCCGGGCAGGGTGGGCTTTGGGGAGCCAGGGTGGAGGCAGGTGCCGTGGTCAGGGCGAAAGACAAGGCTGATGGATGGGCGGGGGGCAGCGGGGGCGGGCTGGGATCCGGCTTTGCAGGTCCAGCTGACCCAGCCTGAATGAGGAACCAGGAGAGGGAGGTGGAGGTGGCAGATTTTGGCAGAGCTGTAGGAGGGCGGGGTGTGACCAGAGGAAACCCCGAGACCTGGAGGAGAGTAGCAGGGTGTTGGGGGGGCCCCAGGCAGGGAGGGGTAGCCACACCCGCAGGAGCATCTGGGCGGCCGAGGTCCTGCCTCCCCCAGGAAACATGGGCGGGGGTCTTGGGCTTCTGCAGGAAGCCTGTTCTCAGCAGCCTCTGAGGGGCCGGGAGGGAAGGTGGGCTGGGGCGGTGGGGGGAGTCTGTGTAGTGGGGAGAGATGCAGGGGGCTTCCTAGTGGGTACAGGGCAGGCACGTGGGGATTGGGGGGTGGATTAAAAGCCACTGGGGGCAGCAGGACCTGGGAGGGGAGAGGGCCAGGGCTCCAGGGTGCTGGCAGGGGTCCGCGTAGTCGGCCCAGAGAGCTTTCTCCACATCTGCACAGCCTGGGGCCATGTCACGGCTTCCTTGCCATCCTGTCCCCAAGGACTCACCTAGGGAGTGTGCTTGGAGACCCCCGGAACCCCTGGATGATGCCCCCAGAGTTGTCCTCTCCCCAGGCGGGAGGAAGGCTGGGGCTTTGGCCTGGTGACATCCGGGGATGTGGAGGGAGGGGCCCTGGCGGGTCTGCCTTCAGGAAGCCTTCCTGGTTCAGGTGTGATCAGAGCAGTCGCGTCTGTGCGGGCATGGGCCACGGGGGGCTGTACCTGGGAGCTGGCCCAGGGGGCTCGGGCTGCCACCTTTCCTCTGTTCAGCTCTGTGGGCTCCACCTCTGGAGCCCCCCAGGGTGGGGAGGGGAAAGCAGACGCAGGGCCGGCGTCAGAGCAGCCTCCGGCCCAGGGGGAGTGCAGGCTCTGGTGATACCCCGTCAGTGGGTGCAGGAGACGGGCTCCCCCCGGCCCCTGTGGTGCAATCCCCGCGCCTCATGTCGACCGTGCTGCCCTGGTCCTCAGGTGGCCACAGAGCCCTGCGACCATCACCACGGCATCCAGGACGTTCACCTCCCTCAAAGGAGGCCTCTCCGGCCCCCGGTCACCAGGCTGCTCTCTGCCCCGTGGACTTCCGTTCTGGACACCTTGGAGACGTGTGGTGGGCAGTGCCTGGCTTCTGAGCGTGGGGTCCCAAGGCCTGTCCCCCTGTAGCCTCGGCCAGAGCTCATCCCTTTGTGGCCAGGGGATGACCCCCTGCCGCTGGCCGTGCCACACGTTGTGCCCTGTTCACGGCTGGTGGTCCAGGTTGGCGGCCCTTGGAGCCTTCAGGCCCAGGGAGGGAAGGGCCTGGTCCCGCGGGTGGCAGGCGAGCCCGCTGCTCCCCGGGCCTGGGCCATATCTGGGGCAGGGAGGGGTAGCAGCCTGGCCGTGGGCGCTGACCAAGTGTCCTCCTGTCCTGCAGCTTCCTCATCGTCCTGGTCTGCCTCATCTTCAGCGTGCTGTCCACCATCGAGCAGTACGTCGCCCTGGCCACGGGGACCCTCTTCTGGATGGTACGTAGCAGCACGCGGGGCCCTGCGCTCTCATCCCTCCACCTGTGTGGGCCGGAGGGTGGAACCAGCTGCTCCTGGCCTCTCCCACAGGCACGACACCCTGTGCTGGAGCCCCCCTGCTGGCTGGCTCTGCAGGCTCGCCCAGATACTGGGGGACTAGAGGGGTGGGGACCCCCCCCACCCTGACTCCCTCACTTGCTAGGAGGTGAGCATCGGGCTGAGAGGGCTGAAGAATGAGAAGACCCTTAGCCTTGTGGTCTGGGAGGGCTTCTTGGAGGAGGGGGCTTCTGCGCTGCGCTGGAAAGGAAAGACAGGAGGACATGGGTGCCAGGGATTGTGGCCTACTTGGCCTGCACTGTGGCCCCGGATCTGGCTGGTACGTGGACCCTGCAGTGTCCCAGGCCCTGGCCCCAGCCTCTGCCCAGTCCAGCTGACAGCTGCGAGCCTGGGTCCCCAAGTCCTTGTGACATGGCCTTGAGGCAGTGCTCGCTTTAGTGTGCAGTTGGCTCTACCTTTCCTTTGATGTTTCTGGATTTTGGTTCACAGGAGAGCTCCCCCCACTGAGGCTACAGAGAAATGCACCCACGATTTCCCCTGGCGCTTATCTGGGTGAATCTTGTGGGTTAAATTGTTGGTGGCAGTTGGGCGTGTCCTGGCTTGGGGCACAGATCTACTTGTGCTCTGTCCCTCTCGTCAGCCCCTTCTCAGCACCACTAACTCCAAAGTATGTCTTTCCTCCCCGACCCGAGGAGCCGATTTTACCGTGAACCCGACGTCCAGATGCCAATGGCTTTACCCTGGGATCTCCTGGTTCTGTCCACGGCTGTTTGTCTGTACATCTCCCGGGGCCATGCGGCGTGGCAGATATTCTCACTAAAATCTGTTTCACCATGTGGTTAGGATCTGTGTCCAGCTTTCAGGGGTCACCTGGCAATTCTTGCTGGTCTGTTCTCCCCAGTGACCTTGACAATCAGCTTGTCTGCCTCCCAGAAAAAATGCGAGGGTGTCTGATGAGTGACTCTGGGAAGATTGACATCTCTCTGGGGTGGGGTCTTCCTGTCCATAGTCAAGACGTGTCTGTTTATCAGGAGGGTTTTGTAACGTGGGTTTTAGACAGCTACTATTATTAATATAACAATAGCCATTATTGGTAATTGCATCACACATGGGATCTTCTCTCCCATCACGTTTCCTGGAGGGTTTCTGGGTGCTTTTTGGAAAGCCGTTGCTCTCGTCGCTTGTACTGCGTGTGACGTCCTCTGTTTTGTTATTGTTTGTGGTAGTTTTTCCTCTGGTCCTTCAGAGTTTTCTGGACTTGGAGTCCCTGCTGCTTGGTCTGGCTTAGCGCCCTGGGTAGGTGGGGAGACTAGCGTCTGTTGGAACTCCCGCTTCGCTGGGCAGGGGTGGGGCGCTCCCCGGGCTCCACTTGCTTCTCCTGAAGGACGGTGCCGGCCCAGGCGGGGAGGTGTGTGTTTTCTCCGTCGGGGTGTCCTTCAAGTCCCAGGAGAGGGCGTGGTTCTAAAGTGATGGTGCCGACGTCCACTGAGTGGCTTCCCTGCCTCCGGGAGGTGGTCTGTCGGTAGACGCCCTTGCTTCCCCGGAGTGGTTGGTTTTACTGTCCCGTGGGTTATTTTTCTCCTAGAAAGGTAGGGACATGCTGAAAAAGTAGGACAGCTGCCATCCCAGTGAGAGGGACGGCCTCTTGGGGTCAGGGAGCTCTCCTGTCTTCTCCCTGTTCCCCCGGTCCTCAGGACCCACAGAAGTAACCCTGGGTGCCAACCAGGTCCGTGCCAAGGCCCCAGAGGCCGCAGCTCCCTGGAGAAGTGCACTTGGGCAGTGTGGTGGCTGCCACTGGCCTGCAGAGAAATGTCCCCAGACCCCCGCTCTGGGCAGGCCCTGGGCGGGCTGGGGCCACCTCCATGTGGGTGAGTGGCAGGCCAGAGCGAAGCTTCTGTCTGCTGTGGGCATCCTGGGTTCCCTGACCGGCCCTGTGTCTGCGTCCCAGGCCAGGGACTGTCCTTCCCGCTGGCCGGGACCCTCCTTTCCAGACCTCAGGGAGGAGCCATGTGGGGGGAGAGTGGAGGACGTGGGGCATCTCTGGTGCTCTGGGTCTATCACAGGGAGATGTGAGCCTCTGCCCGGACCCCACAGAGCACGTCTGCTCTGCGAGTTGCTCCTGGAGTGTCCTCCTCGTGGCCAGGGTTGACAGAGCTCCTCATCTGGCTGGAAACTGAGGGTTCAGGAGGTAGCGGCTGGTAGGGGTCAGGAAGACCCCGCTGGGCTGGGCCCAGATTCCAAGACTGCCCTTCTACCAAATGTGGGTGCTGGTGGCGCTGGGCCCGGGGACTTGGTGGGCCTCTCACCCCCTGTGTGGGTCTCTGCAGAGTGACAAAGTCCACAGCGTGGGCGGCTTAAACAACAGGATCTATTGTCTCCCGTCCTGGAGGCTGGAGTCTGATATCCAGGTGTGGGCAGGGCTGGTCCCTCCCGAGGCCTCTCTCCTTGGTGTGTAAATGGCTGTCTCCTCCCTGTGTCCTTGCAGGGTCGTCCTTCTGTGTGTGTCTGTGTCCTGACCTCTTCTTATAAGGACACCAGTCCTGTGGGATTAAGGTCCATCCTAGTGACCTCATTTTACTTTAATCACCCCTTTAGAGGCCTAGCTCTAAATACAGCCACATTCTGAGGTCCTGGGGGTCAGGACTTCAACATAGGGATTGGGGGGCGGGGTGACGCAGCTCAGCCATAAGGCCCCTGAGTGGCTGGGGTCGGTTCCTCCTCTGCTGGGTGGTTCACTCTTGGGTTCTCAGTGGCTGTGACAACATCGAGTCCCCGGGTTGATGTAAAACGTCCCAGGGACCCCCGCCCCGGGCCCTGCATCAGCACCAAGGGTCCCGAGTTCGAGTTCAGCTTTGCCCCATCCTCGTGCAGCGCAGGCAGGGCCTCTGGGTGCGGCTGGGATGGGTCAGGTGAAGCCCACACAGAATCTCGGCCCGGGAATCACCACTGATGTGTCAGTGCCCCCAAGGCCCTGCGCTGGGGGTGGAAACCAGGCCAGTGGTTGGGGGGCGGTGTCACCCCAGGACAGCCCCGGGGTTGGGGGCAGACCCTGGCAGCCTCGGGCTCCTTTGGCCCGGCCTCCACTCTCCCCTTGGCCTGTCCGGGAGCACCTCCCTCCCCAGACAGGGCTCCCTGTGGCAGGTTTCATGGTGCGGTGCGGGCCAGGGCCAGGGGAGGTAGTGGAGGGGCCCTGTTGCATCCCGGCAGCCCCCTGCCCGGCAGCCCCTGGCCTCTGCCGCCCACCCTGCCTCCTTGGCACTGACGTCCACCTACAGTCCCGGCATCTCTGAGGCCTGCACGCCACCTGGTGGCCATTCTCTGAACTGCGGGCACTGTTCCCCTGTGAAGGACAGGGGGCAGTGCGTGAGCTGGGGGTGTGGGTCCTGCCCTCTCCCGCTCTAGGGCTCGGGGTGCGTGTGCCAGCGAGCAGCTCCCTAGCTCCAAGCAGAGGGCCCCTGCCGTGGTCGCATCTCCTGTTCCACCCCTTTGAGGGGGGAGACCCCGTGCCACCTCCCTCGCCCCCCTCCTCTCACATCAGCATCTCACGCACTGCCACCCCCATGTCCACCCAGGAGCCCCCTCCACACGGCCGCGTTGGTTGGTAAGGGGCTTTCCAAAACAAAGCTCTGATCATTCTAGAAGCTCCCGCTGGTATTTGGGATCGACTGGGGACTCTCGGTCCCCCAAATGCTGCTCCCCCAGCTCTGGCCACTGTTTGCTGACCCTTGGACACTCCCGCTGCCTCGGGGCCCTTGCACGTACTATGCTCCGGCCCGGCCGCCTCTCTGGCATGCCACAGGACCGGCTTCTCGTCTGGTCAGGCTTCGACTTAGCCGTCACTGCTTCAGTGCCCCCCGCCCCAACTGCCGTTTGTGGGGTCCCTGTCCCTCCTCCGTGCACCCCACTCTCCCCCCAGCGGTCTGGGTGTGACCGGGTCTGCAGGCGGGAGGGGGAGTCACAGGGTCTGTCTCCTTGCTCTGTTCCCCACCCCTGAGGGCAGGGGCCCAGTGGCTGTGCGTCCCCCCACCCGGCCCGGACGGTGCCTCTGCAGTTTGAACACCCCTCCCTTGGGGCCACATGCCCAAAGCTGCCCCCAAGGACACCCCAAGCTGCTGTGTGGGCCTCGGGCTCCTTGTCTGCAGGACAGCCTCAGACTTCGCCTTTTGATGGCCTCCCGGGCTTTCAGGGCCTTCTTAGCTTGCTGGCCTGTGGAAACAGGTCCTGTGAGGTGGGTTTGAACTGGTTCTGTCCAGCTGCCACTGCAGTCGTGGCCACGGGGGTTGTGGGGCTTTGGGGACACTGGGAAGAATGAGGCAGCCACGGGCCCAGCCTGGGGGGCAGCCGATGTGAGCTATGTCCGAGGATGGAACGGGAAGGAGGTAAGAGGTGAAGAGGGACTGGGGTGGGCGGGGTGTCTTCAGGGATGCTGAGGGCTTCCTGGAGGAGACACCCTGAGGGGAAGGAGGAGGTAACTGGGTGCCGGGGGTGGGGGGTGGCGGGGACAGGCAGGGACACCCCTGCAGCGGGCAGCCTCAGGTGGGCGCGGCAGGCGCAGGGCCCCGGGGCGCTCGGTGGTGGGGGCGGTGGTCTGCGGGGTGAGGACAGACGTCCACCCCTGGCCGAGGGAACCCCGGGGTTGCAGGGGCGGCGCGGGGCGCGGCCGCGGGACACCAGGTGGCGCTGCTGTCCGTGGCTCACTGGCGCCGCTGGCCCGGGCCCAGAGCTCGCGCCGAGCCAGACCGCAGCCGGAGCCCAGGAGGGGCTGAGTGTGGGCTCCGCACAGGATCCCAGAGCAGCTCGATGTTTAAATGGTGGAAAAAAGTCATTCAAAGCTGCCTTTTCCCAGAGAGCCCATATTTCTCTTTCTTTTCACGCGCTGGCTTTTGTGGGGCCAGAGAGCTGTTATCTCAGCTCTGTGCGAGGAAGCCCTGGGGCGGCCTCCGAGAGATTAGGCGTTCTGCTGAGCAGGGAGATTGGGGGCCTGAAAAAGCCATCTTGTGTGGAATCGCATCTCTGCTGCGGGTCCGTCCGGGGCTGTGCTCGGCCCGTGTGAGATCTGAGGCTTGTTTGTGGTTTCCCGGGGCAAAGGGCCACTGGCGGCTGCAGAGCCGGCTCCACCATGGCTTCTGAACTCAGGGGAGGCCGTGTGTGTGTGTGTGTGTGTGTGTGTGTGTGTGTGTGTGTGTGTGTGTGTGTGTGTGTGTGTGTGTGTGTGTGTGCATGCCTGCTGTGTGCACACGTGTCTGTATGTAAACGTGCAGTGGGCTTGTGCACATTTCTCTGTGCACGTGTGTGTGTGTGCCCGTGTGCGCGCTCTGTGCTGTGTTTCTGTGTGCACACACGTCTGTGGGTGAGTTCCAGAGCTGGGTGGCTCTTCCGTGTCTCCCCCTGTCCTGCTGCTGTGGCAGAAACGTGCCCCCCTCCCCGCTCTCTGGAATAAGAGACCCTGGCTGGGCCCAGGTAAGGGGCTGGTTTTTGTCTCTGAAATCGCACGAGCTTTTTTTTTTTTTCTCTTCCTTTTTCAAATCCCACACAAAGAGAGAGGCACTCAAAAGCACAACACAAACACCGCGTATTCCATGCCTTCTGGTGGGGAACATACCAGGGAATTGTCCTGCGATGCCTGCGGTTAAAAACCCCGTGAGCCGCGGCCCGGAGGCCTAGGGGATGAGGTCATCGCTGCAGCTTCTCCTCCCTGGCCGGGGCTCTGAGGCCCCTCCGCGGTGACCCAGCCCTCCCGCCACTGGATCACCCACCCCTGGATCACCCACCCCGGGGCTCTGGCTCCTCCAGCACAGAGGGAGACGCTCCTGTCCCCTGGGCCTCAGTTTCCCAGCTGCAAAACCAGGCCCCACAGGGATCTCTGGGCCCCTTTGGCTCTGGAACGCGGTCCGGGCTCTGTCCTCAGAACCCCGGCCCCAGGTCACACTCAGCCCGAGCCCCGGCAGGCCCGCGTGTTCCCAGCCTCTGCTCTCTTTACCCTTCATGTGCCAGTGAAGATGACCGTGCTAAGTCAGGGCCAGCGGCCCCCGCGGGGAGCCTGCTGCGTGCACGCCCTCTGCTCCGTCCTTCACTTGCGCGGAGGGGATGAGACTCACAGAGCTTAAGTCACTTCTACCCAAGGTCAGGGCACTAGCGGGTGCCCCAGGTTTTCCATTAACAAACCCCAAGGTCTTGTTTTCTTCACGGTTGCCTCCTCCTTGGAGTGCTGTTCTCCCAGCCGTCATCTCTGCTTGGTGAACTCCTACACATCTGACAAAGCCCTGCTTCTGTACATTTGTTTCTGGGACACCTTCCCGCTCACCCAGTGACATCACCAGCTTCATCCTCTGGACCTTGGGTGCTCTGGGAAGATGTCTTCTCCCCCACTGCGGGGCCTTGAGCTCCTTGGTCTCTGTCCCAGGCACAGGAGAGCTGCCCAGTGAGGACTGGTTCCCACTGCCTGGGCCTTCTCTTATGTTCTGCATCAGAATGTGATCCACGCCTCCCCTTCTCTCTGCGCGGGGTGTCCTAGCCTGCATTCGTTCAGCCAGCAAGCGTTTCCAGTGCACCCACTACGTGCCAGGGTCTGTGTGCAAGTAGGGGGTACTCTTGCGGGCAGGACACAGGCTTCATGTCCCCATGGGCTCTCCCTGTGGGGCCATGTAAGAGCGGCCAGTGCCGAAGTGTGGGGAGGGGCTGACCCCCCACCTCCGGCAGCCAGAAGGCAGTGGCGGCGCCCTTCTGCAAGCACACGTGTGTACCTGTGCACACGTGTGTCCCGCCAGGCCAGGGTCAGGCCGTTGCCTGGCTCCGGTGCCTGGCTTGTCCCTCTGCTGGGTGGGGGCTCTTAGCTGACCCTGGGCAGTGACTTCCCATGGGCAGAGCAGAGCCTCACGGGTGTGGGGTGGAAACACCGAAAGCTCCGGGACGGCCCCGCAGCCGTGGTCTGCGTTCGGAAGTTTGCACCAGCTCCTGGTTCTGGCAGAGGGACAGCGGCTACGGCTGAAGTGGCCTCGGGGGCTGACCGTGCAGCCCAGGGTGCAGAGTGGCCCAGGCTCCAGGATGCAGGGGCTCCCCTTGCTCCTGTACCCTGAGGCCCCACCCGGCGCCGACCCCGGGGACACGGGGGTGGGGGGGCGTGGGGGTCCAGGCGGCTCCTAGGGCAGATAGGAAGGGGCCCACCCTGGACACTGCATGTCTGGGGGGTGGGGGTAGGCTGCTGTGTTTGTCTGCTCTGTGCTGGGGTGGGGGTGGGGGGCGAGATCCAGGCGGCCCCTGCACGCCCCTGCGTCTAGGTCAGCCCTGGTGTCCCCGCGAGTCCGTGAACAGAGGCATTAGGGCCACCAAGCAGAGCTTGAAGCTGTGCTCTCAGGGATCTTGGCTAATTCATCAGAGCCCCTTTGCCACCTGGTGGGGACCCCTGAGAACAAGACCCCCCCCCCACCACCCGTGATTCTCTGGACATTGGCCTGAGCCACCTCTAAAGCCCCCTAAGCCAGGGCCCGGTGCCCTGCTGCCAGCGATGGGCCCCCCACTTCCTCTAACACCTCCAGGGCACTTCTGTCTGCCTTCTCCCCAACACCCCCGCACCCCATCTGCATTGGCATCTCACGGCTTCTCCCGGTGTCTGCGGCTTTTTTTCTCATTGGCTGTGGTTGTCACGGGGTTTTGGCCTCCTTGGCCTGGAGGGGCCTCTGTCCTCCCTTCGGGGTCTCCCTCCCGGGCTTCGAGGGGCGAGGGCTGCTGTCCCTCCTCTGTAAGGGGGGGCGGTCCCCCCGCCCCCGAGGATGTCCGAGCAGGAGGAGGCCGAGGGCTTGAGGGCCCAGGGCGGTGGCTCGCGCGCTCCCCACCCCCGAGGCCATCCTTTACACCCGCCAGGGTCCCCGTCCCCAGGGCTGGAGGCAGCTGCTCCTGAGGGGACAGCTGACATTCCTTCCTGCGGGGTCTGCTCTGGGCCAGGAGCCGTGAAAACGGGAACCCTCAGCTGTAACCGGAACCTTCGCGGGCGCGCGGGCCCTGTGGGTGGAGGGGTCCGAGGGCGACTCGCGCCGCTAACAAAGGCGCCCTCTGTGAAGCCCACGCTCGGTCGCGGGCCAGCACTGTCCTGTCCATCAAGCTGGTTCGGGGTGGGGGGGGGCCTGGGCGGGAGGTGGAGAAAACTGCAAAGTGTTTGAAACTTCCCTGAAAAACACGTAACCCGATGCCGTGTGAGTGGCCTGAGTCGGGTCGCGCCCCGGCTGGCTGGGCAGTTTTACACCCTGAGCCCATGCAGGGGAGGACAGGGCCTCACCTGGGGTCGAGGGATGGGGCGGGGGTGGGTGCAGGGGGATGTCCACCTGCAGCCCCCGGTGCCCTGGGAAGCAGGGCAGCTCCTCCAGTTCACCTCTCCCAAGGCCCCATGTGGGCCGCCCGGGCCCCCCGTTTCCTCCTGAAGGAAAGTTGGGTTGGGAGCCCTCCTCCTGCCTGGTGGTGGGTGCTCTCGGGCCCCAGGGAGACTCTGCAAGGCCCAGTGGAGGCCCCGGGGCCCGAGACCAGCCAGGGCCTGGCCCGCAGGGCTCCTGGCGGCTCCGTGGACCGCTGGATCTGGGTCTGTTAGTTTCCATCGAGTGTCCTGCTTTCAGGCTGCAAAGCTCTGTGATGCGAGGTGGGCGCCGGCCCCTTAGCCGCCTTCCAGGGGTCTTTCCCGGGTGCCTGCGGAGCACCCCTGGCCGGCACCCCATCTGCTTGGGGCTCTGGGAGCGTCTCCTAGGCCCTCCCCTCGGGGAAGCCCGTCCCGCCGAGTCCACAGCCCCCCCGGGCCCCCTGGAGGGAGAAACAGCGTCCTGGTGGTGGGGGCAGCCGGGGTGCCGGGCCGGCCTCGCCTCCCGCGGGCGGTAGACGGGTCACAGCCACCCCACGGCCCCTCCTGGCCGCTGCAGTGTGTGTGCGGGGTCTCCAGGGCGTTCTCTCCAAAGCAGCCAGGTGTCTGGTGGTCTCATTCTCCAGCTCTGCCCCCTGCACCCCTCTTTTTCCTTCACTCTTTTCAGAGGTTGTGGTGCCTCAGCTCCAGGTGGGTAACCAGAGTCACAGCCGCCCCAGGTTAGGGTGCAGATGGGTGGGGACCAGTGGGGGCGCCGGGGTCTGGTCAGACAGGGAGCTCGGCTTAGACCCTCGTGTCCGCAGGTGGGCCTTTGGGGCCAGGTGTCCCTCCTGCCCTTCTGGAAGGTGTCAACCGTACAAGAAGGGGGCCTTCACCTGCCCTCATGCAGCCCATCGGGGAGCCCATCGGCCGCCGCGGGGAGGAGGGTCCCACGCGGCGCTCTGCCCTCTGCCGTGTGGGTCTGGCGGGGGTTGGGGGGGCGCTGCTCCACGTTTTCCATCCCGACTTGCCTGCCGACCTGTGGGGGCCCCGGACAAAAGTCAGACGCTGGGGCGGGGGCGCCTGCTGTGGCCCGCGGGCCCCTCCACTGGGGATTTAGCAGGATTAGAGAGTGCCGTCCGTGGGACAGGTGTTTCCTTTATGCTCTGCCCGGGGGCTGGAAAGAAGCGCGTCATTAAGTGCTACATTCAGTGGGGTCTCAGGCTCGGGGTAGCTGGAGGGCCGGGTTTTGTTAGGGCTTGTTTTTACATCTGACCCTGGCCAGCTGGAGTGCCTTGTTTTAAGCGCGGGGTAACAGCTGACACAACATGACGGGGAGCGGGCGCGGGCGGGGGCCTGGCACCGGCGCTCCACGTGGGGGCTCCCAGGGGGCGACCCTGGGGAAGTCGTCAGGGATAATAGGATGAGCCCGGCGGGGCCTCGTGGCCGTGGGGTGCAGCGCGGTGGGGTCTGCCAGCTGTCGCCCCCGGACGAGTGGGCTGCCCACATCGCCGGTCGCCGGGTGGGGGCCGGGGGCCCGCAGGTGCCGGAATAATCTCTCCAGAGCCTGCGTTCAGATGGGCTGCAATCGCGCTCTCTGCCTCCCCGGCTCACGCAGAATGGAAACCAGAGGCCCCGGCTGTGCGCCCATTGAAGCGTGCCATTGTGTGACTTCATGGGCGGGGGGAAGGGGCTGGTGCGGCCCTGCGGGGTCGGGGGCCGCCGTCCGTGCACCTTGGGCCTCCCACCCCCCTGACCCCTGCCTCCCTAAACGACTGCTCTTTGCACGTGTTCTGTCTCCCACTTACATTGTGGTCGGGCTCACTGGGTGGGGTGAGTGGAAGGGAGAGCTGTGGGGGGCCCGGGGTGGGGGGCTGCTGGCAGCCCTCTTCTGTAACTGGGCGGGAGACACCCCTAAGCTGCCCGTCAGCTCCTTCTGGGCCCCTGGGCGGCCCCAGCTGGGTTCAGGAGGCCTTGAGAGTCCCACGACGCTGCAGAGGGGGCCCAGAGAGCCCTTCAAGCCTCTGCAGGGTCGTGGGACTTGGGGGCGACGGTCCCCTCCTCACACGTGGGTCTGCAGGCACCAGTCCCGCTGGGCCTCCGGCAGCCCCAGAAGGCGAGTTTGGGCATCAGGACGTCACACTTTCACTTCCCCTTGCCTGGCGGCTGTGAGACACACACCCCAGCCCAAAGTTCATGCCAGGGGTGTCCCATTTGCATTTCCAGGTGGACCCGACCACCCCTGGGCTGAGAAAGCTTTCCTGTGCTGAGCTGACACCCAAGCTGGGGCGGCTGCGAGCTGGTGGTACCGACTTCCCAGCTGGAAGGAACCGGACACGGACTGAGAGGCAGGCGTGCACGGGGGTGACACACACGTGCACACGTGTGGAGGCACTCACGTGGCGTGCACACTCACACGTGCACACAAGCACGCTTGGCCCGGAGCCTCTGCCGGCAGGGAGTGAGACCCCCTCGGGGCCGCGCTCCATTTGCAATTTAATCCAGAAACTGTCAGCACGGGAAGCCTGGACGGGAACAAAATGTCACGGGTGTGCTGAGAGGCGCGGCCTGCCCCCTTTCCTGGCGGGCGATGATCTGGTCAGTTTCCGAGTACAATGAGTTGCGGATAATCTGTGCTCAGAACACAGAGA